>NW_006921937.1:305143-354743 GCF_000298275.1 Orycteropus afer afer
TGATCATGTGCTTCTATGCTTAAAAGACTTTGGTGGTTAAATTTGGTGGCAAATAATAAAATTGTTGCCACCATATATATAATTCTGGCTACACTAAATAAATCCTTTGTCTTGAGGGTTACTTGAATATTCAGGTCTATGTTGTCCTACTGTGTTTTTTGCCTATGCCATGTGTTTTGCATATCATGCCCTTTACCAGTAGAATTTCTACCTCTCCTCCCAAGTTCAGGTCAAATATCATCCTTACCATAGACTGTTCTTTGACTACTCCTTGCTGTATGTCTTTATTTCCATAGCATTTTATATGCTTGTCTATTTACATTGATCAGTAACTCTTTTATTTATACCTATCTTTGCCCACCAGCCACTCCTTGGAAGAAAGATTGGGCAATCTACTTCCATAGTGATACAGCCTGAGAAACCCAAGGAGGGGTTGCTATGAGTCAGATGCTACGAGACTCAATGGCAGTGAGTTTGGTTTGTTTTTTTATCTTTGCCTTAGTAATTCATTAACAGAGGACCTATCATATTTTCATATGTTTTTATATGCCTTTCCCTTAGAAATGGCACACAGAGTAGGTATGCAGTAACTAATGAAATATTTTTAGAAGACACTCTTAATAGCTTTTAGATAGATGTCAAGTTTTCTAATAATCAGAATTATTAAGAAGCATAACAGCCTACTTTGCATAGTAAATAGCTGTGATTCAAAGAAATTTAGACAGTCCCCAAATAAGGGCCTATCAGAAATATTGTAGGGCAGAAACACTTGTTTTTCCTTTTTGGGGGGGCAGGGATCAGGGACTGCCATGATAATTTGATGAAAATTATGGAAACTCTTATCTGATCATATATGCCCCATAAGCCTGCTTAACATCCCCAGATAGAATCCCCACTGAAGAGGGCATATACTGACCAGAAGTTATAGTTTAAGGTCTTTTTCAATTCAAGATTCTAAAATTCAGAGACAGGAAATACTGACAATCCTACAAAGGGAGCAGTTCTAATCTGTCCTATAGGGTTGCCATGAATTGGAATTGACTCAATGACACATACAATAACAACAAATAAGTCGAAGATGCACTCTTACATTTATTTTTCAACACAAGGTGATATATACAAGGCTATTCATTATAGCAATGCGTATAATAGAAGAGGGCAAAATAACCTAATGAACACCAATGGGAGAAAGAAAATTAAGTTGGGGTTATTATACAATGGTATAATGTACAACAGCAAAAATGAATGACTTAGGAACACATACATCAACATGGATAAATCTGCAAAGCATAATGCTGAACAATAACAAAAAAGCAAGATGCAGAAAGATGTATAAGTAAAATATCATTTATATAAAATTTTAAAACCTGCAAAGGTATGATATATATTGTTCAGATACATACATATGAAGCATAAGTTTAAGGATGTGAATGAGAATGCACAGGAATTATAAATACCAAAATCTGGAGAGTGGTTACTTTTGGAGAAGAGAGAAAACTAAAAAACCCAAACTCACTGCCATCAAGTCATTTCTGACTCATTGGGACCCTCTTTGGATTTCCAAAGCTATAAATCTTTATGGAAGTAGATTGCCCAGTCCTCCTGTGGAGTGGGCTGGTGGGTTTGAACCACTGACCTTTCAGTTAGCAGTCAAGTCCCTTATCCACTACACCTTCAGAGCTCCTTAGACAGGAATGTAATTAGGAAGGACAGCAATGTAAGTTTCTTATTACATTCATAATTATATTTTTGAAGCTAAGGTGCACTGATGTTTGAATACTATTTTCTGTGTTTTTCTGAATTTCTAGAAATTTCACTATTTAAAAAGTCAATCACTTTAAAGGAAATTTTTTTTTTTGGTGGAAGCTGCAACAATATGTACCTGGATAATGATAATCTAACAGCTGGACATATTCCTGTTCCTAAAAACAGACTGGTGATATTTTCCACTATACAGGCAGTGTTACAAGTATTAGAATTAAAATTTACCTTGAAGTCTGGCCAGGCTGACCCTCTTCGATTTATAAATAAGGAAATGGAATGGTTAATTCAGTTGTTTAATATTTCTGATACACTTGGGTCCTGGCCCATCTGCTACAACCTGAGGACACACACACACACACACACACAGAGTCATTAAAAAGGCATTCTCAAGCCCAATGTCCAACATTCTAGCATTATTAATTTCACCAATCTCACTTAATCCTGAATCACAAATATTTATCTTGAAACTTTAGTCAGGCACAGAAATGCCTAGATAAGTTTCAGATGTGAGATGGGTCTTTATTAAAAAAGTCTTTATAGATATTTATCAAATAAAAAGAATAAGGTACAGAACAGTATTATAACACTTTTTTTAAAATTTGTAAGAAAATAAAGGAAAAGAAGAAAATTGCATTTGTGTGTTTGCATTTGCACAACAGTACTAATGGAAGGATAAATTAGAATGGTAGGGATGGGAACTGGGCAGAGCAGGTGACAGGAATGCTAGGGTGATGGAAGGGTGATTTTTCTCTCTGGTGGTTAAAGCCTTTGGCTGCTAATCAAAAAGTCAGTAGTTCAAACCCACCAGCCACTCTAAGGGAGAAAGGTGAAACAGTCTGCTTCTGTAAAGATTTACAGTCTTGGAAACCCTATGGGGCAGTTCTACACTGTCCTCTAGGATTGCTATGAGTCAGAATCGACTCTATGGCAGGTTTTTTTTTTTTTTTTTAATCATTCTATACTTTTGTGATTTGAACCATGTAAATGCATTACCTTTTCAAAAGTTAAAGAATTAAAAAAAGAAAGTTCAAAAGCTACATTGATGAGCTTCTCGAAACCTCTCATTGAATCCCACTTTCAGCTTCTTGTCATGCCTATTTCTCTTTCTCATGGGCTGACCAGAAAACGATGGCTAACAGTCAGGGTCTGACAGGTAGAATATAATGACACTACTTGGGGCTACAATGGGTCTCAATTTCATGGGCTTAGCTTCTTACCTGCCAAAACTTTGGTTTTAGCTACTAGGTTGAATACCTCACGCCTATTCCTTTCTCCTTTAGGCCTTAAAATCTGACAAGTAACATGGCAGAAGTCTTGCCTGAGCTATGAGGTGCTCAGATTTATTTTAGGTGTCTGGAATATACCTGCCTGCCTACTTTGCAACCTTGTTTGACCTTGAGCCCTAGCTCCTTTATGTGTACTGGCTCTTATTGCTGTGGCTTAGGGTTTGGTGGACCTTGGCCTTATGCTGTTGATTCTCATGAGGATATTACTGTAAGCTCCTTTCCCCTCTCTTTTCACCTGTCTCACTTATTGATACTTAAAATATACAGTTTTCATTGACATACTTTCATGCTATGATAATGTTTTCACCAATCAGGTGGAAGTTAATTTTTCCTTAAATTAAAATGATTTCTTCTTCCACAGACCTTTTCTAAAGAACAGCATTCTTTAAAAAAAAAAAAAAAAAAAAATTATGGTAGCTGAGACTGAGGCACTGGGATCCAGGCTGGATAAAGAACAACTTCTCCATCCTTAATATCCTCAACTCTAAAATGAGGAGCTTAGTAGACATTATCTGTAAAGTTCCTTATAGAGCCAAAATTTTATGACTCTCCTTTTCTTTATTCTCTCCTACCTTCTTCAAGCTCTATTTCTTTTTTCTACTTAAATATTTCAAACATTCTCTGAACACATATGTTTAGACACATGCATTTATGATTTAATCTCATAGAAATATATCTGCGAAGATTAAAAATCCTTGGAAACATAAAGGAACAAATGGGAGTTGCTGCCTGCCAACTTTCCTCATGTGAAAGAGCCATTTTCTTTTAGACAGAAAAATCTCTTGAGGTACTATGCTTAAAAATAAGATGTCGTTTTCTCATAAGCGCATTCACATAAATAATTGTCCTTAAGAATATAAGGATTAAGAGAAATAAACCTTTTGAAAAGTAAGCTCTTATTTTAACTTTAATACAAACCATCCATTCATTCACTCAATGATTTACTTAATAAATATTCATTACTACCTATCCATCATAATCATGTAAATAATTAGTTCTTCTTAACTAATGTTTATCTTCACTCTCACCTGTGGCTAAAGCTGGATACCTGGTAGTCACCATGGCGTCTTCCTTTCCTTGATGATAAATGCAATCAATTACCAGATTCTGAGAACTCTAACTCCAAAATGGACCTTGAACTATTAAGTCTCTTCTGCCCTGGCTTAGTCATCTCTCATCTAAGCTCTTCGCTGTCGTGTTGTCGTTATGTGCTGTCGAGTCGGACCTGACTCATAGCGACCCCTCCTTGGGTTTCCGAGGCAGTATCACTACGGAAGTAGATTGCCCCATCTTCCTTCCAAGGAGTGGCTGGTGGCTCTTTAGTAGTCTTGTAATGGCCTATCTGAACTCTTGCCACTTCTCCAGGCTACTTTCCACAGAGCTTCCAGAGTCATCTTTTTAAATTCACAAATCTGGTCGTGCCACTCCCCAAGGAACACACTACAAAGCCATGTCAATGGCCTTTGAATCAAATCCATATTCCTTCCCTGGCTTTCAAGACATACAGGGTTTATTTTAGTTCCTCCCTATCTTTCCATCATTAACTAGCTATGAGAACTTGAGTAAGTTAGTTATAGCACCTATCTTTGTATTGTAAACTTAATGCAATAAAATGTAGTTAAGAAGTAGAACCTGCCTGTAAAGTGCTTATGACAGTTCTTAATAAGCACTCAATGAGTGTTAACTATTTGTTTTTTGTGTGTGTTTTTAATTAAACTTTTTTATTTTGAAATAATTGTAGATTCACATACAGCTATAAGAAATAATACAGAGAGATCCTGGGTACCTTTCACTTAGTGTCCACTAATGGTAACATCTTACAAAGCTATAATCAATCAATATCACAAACAAGACATTGGTTTTGATACAGTCAAGACAAAGATATTTCCATCACCACAAGGATTCCTCATGTTCCCTGTTTTTCACCTATACCCATTCTCCTTCCATCCTCAACACCACATGAACCCTTGGAAAACACTTATCTGTTCTCCTTCTCTATAATTTTATCACTTCAAGAATGTCATGTAAACAAAATCATACAGTAAGTAACCTTTTGGAATAGGCTTTATTCACTCAGCGTAATTCTCTAGATTCATCTCAGTTGTGTATATTAATATTTCATTCCTAATGTGTTGTTTCTTTAATAATTTATTTTATTGTTGTTATTGTTGAGAATATACAAAGAACATATACCAATTCAACAATTTCTACATGTACAATTTAGTGGCATTCATTACATTCTTCAAGTTGTGCAACCATTCTCACCTGATAAATCGTATACCTGTAAAAAGTTCAATTGGCAAAAGTTTTGTGATAGATATATTTACAACAAAAAGAAGAGAAAGGGCAGCTGCTGATTGTACAAACACACATCTCATGGGATTTTGTTTTTTGGCTTGGAGGGGTAGAGTCATGGCTTCATGGAACATCCCAGTCAAATGTCTTAATACTGTATTAGTGCTGCTGTTCTACCTCCTAGTTCACTGTGTAGTGCCTAGGACTTGGAAGTTTGCGAGCAGACAACCGAGGGACAACAACTGGTCTCTATTCACCTGCAGCAACATAGGAAGAAGGAGTCAGGAACAGGAACAGGAAATGGAATGTCTAGCTAATTGCCTCCATAAATAATTGCCTTCTTCACCAAGAGACCAGAAACACTGGATGGTCCCCAGCTCACATTACTGAACATTTTGATCAAAGATTCTATGGACGAATACTGATCAAAAGGTAGAAATTAAAGAACAGAAGGAGGTAAGGTAGTGGAAGGAATGTTCTATGGGACATAGTTAAGGGAACTGGGGTAATTAACCCGGAGAAGAAAAGACCTGAAAGAGCTGAGTGATAAGACATTTCTAATACCTGAAAAGTCTTTTTTACAGAAAAGACAATGTATATGTTCTAATAAGTAGAACTGGACCCAAAGTATAGAAGTCATAAGAAGAAAGACTTCATTTCTCATCACTAGAACTAAAAATGATGGAAAAACAAAACAAAAACAAAAACAAACTTGAGAGATTAATGAAGGGGTCCTCACAGGAAAAGTTTCAAGTACAGGATGAATGATCATCCTGTAAGAACCATGGGGAAAGAATTTCCTTTTTGGAGAAAAGCATGGACTAGATATTAATAGCTAACATTACTAAGCACTTAATGATGTACTAAGAGCTTTACAAAATTACTCATTTAATCCTCACCACAATTCCATGAACTAGACACCACCGTTTCACTGATGAGGAAATTGATAGAGGTTAAGTGACTTACCCAAAGTCCAACAGGCAGAAGCTGAATCAAGAGTCAAATCCAGGCTGTCTGACTCCCAAGTTTAGACTCTAAGCTTCCATGCTATACTACTTATAAGCTAGATGATGTGTGAATGTTTTCTAGCTCTGATTTCTATGGTTTCATCTCTCACAACTTTCTGCAATCACTTTGTTAACTGGCATCACATATGCTAGTAATTTCCTGTTACTTAGATTTGTGATATAAGGAAGTTTTTCCAGAATAGATAAACCCCAAACCAAACCAAACCCACTGCCACCAAGTTGATTCCAACTCATAGCAACACTTTAGGAGAGAGTAGAACTGCTTCATAGGGTTTCCAAGGCTGTAAATCCTTAAGGAAGCAGACTACCTCATCTATTTCCTGCAGAGCAGCTGGTGGTTTCGAACTGCTGACCTTTTGGTTAGCAGCTGAATGAGATCACCATTATGCCTCCAGAGCTGGTTTGGAATAGATAAGTCTGTACTATTTCCTTTATATTAGCAAGAATTCATATGTAAGAGGAGATGAAGTAGCAGAAGAGCAGTATGTGTCTATGAAAACCCTCTAAGAAAATGACAAAAGTCAATGTAACGAGAGAAGACTTTACAAGAGACTTGAATCTTCATGCAGAATAGAATACTTACACATTTTCAGGCATCCTAAATTTCAGAAGTCATTTTAGATATGCAATCATTTAAAATATGTGATACAAAGCACAGAAAGATCTAAGAGAAGAATCAAAAGGTATAGCAACCTCTACAAATAACTTCTTGCCATTAGATTTAAAAAGTGATAACTGCAGGAAGTTATTTAGACTGCTAACATTCTGAAAATAGAATAATCACTATACAATATTCCTCATAAGAAGAGTGTTTGTAAAGTAAAATGTTCTGGAATAATTAAAGATTCAGATAAGAATGGGATGGATAAATAAGGAAATGGCAAAGAGCAGAATACCCCACAGAATGCACAAATATTCTCTTCTGAAAAAATTTTGGGTATATTACTATGCTCAGATGTCTCATATGGTCTCAGCTGGCACAATTTTGCAGTTATAGTAAAAAATACAATTTGCTCATTTAGAACATGTTTTAGAGCTGGGTGAGAAATAATTTTCCTAAATTGAATATTTGGGAACCAATTACAACCCCAAATCTGCTATTAACCTCAAAATAGGTAATTGCAAGTTTGTGTCTAAATCCATTTGTCATAATAGAGCAAATTAAGAATCACATGATGGACGTGATTAATGTGTGACAGTTATCATGAGCACCATGAGCCCAAACTAATAACAACATCAAAGAGAGATTCCAAATGTGATGCAGCCATGAAGGCAAAACTAATTTTCGAATTATAATAGCAACATCCAAGAAAGCTAATGTTTTCTTTGTGTGATAGTCACGGCTGGGCATCTGGAAGATGACTGGCCACTAATGCCCTAATAAATAATGCCACTAATGCAGGCATACACTGGAAAGGCTGTCATCATGTGGCAGGATGAGCACAGTTGCTGCTGCCATTGTCATAATGGACAGGCCAGGAAGTGGGTCACAGGGTGCTGGAAAAAAGTAAGTCTCATTACTGTCTGGGGCTCAGGACTCACTGTGCCTGAGAATTCGAACTCACACTGTAGAAACACATATAGGTGCTATTTAATCCCATTCTTTTGCATCATGTCTTCCCTACTCTTTTGCTGAAAGACCACCAGGAGACTTGGGAAATACTTGGTAATATGGAAACATTTTATATATGTGTAGAGCTTGCTTTTAGCAACAGTTGTATGTTGTTTAAAAAAAAAAAAAAAAACACCTGCCTGATTTCGTGAGAACAGGTGCTTTAGTTCATGTCACTCCATATCGGGGAGAGTACCCCATATAGCAGGCACTGGGAGGCTGGGGCACTGCTAGGTGGATCACATAAGGAAAGGCAATGCCATTAACATGTTAGACTGAGTGACATGAGGTCAGAGAAAAGCCCTTTTTAATCTTTACATCTCCAGCATCAAGCATGGTGCCTGCCGCTGAGGATACAGCTAAGAAGTAAAATGCAGGCTCTAAGAAAGTTAAGTGAATGGGCTCAAAACCTTGACCTTACCATTTACCAGCTCATGTGACTTCAAGGGAATTACTTCAGCTAAGTCTTAATTTCTCTCTCAAAAAGTGCAACACAGTTGTCATGAGGATTATATTAGATAAAAAAGCATTCCACCACTTGTTTGTCAGTTTGCCATACTGTGATAGCTTGTATGTTGCTATAATGCTGAAAGCTATGCCACTGGTACTTCAAATAGCAGTAGGGTCACCCATGATGAACAGGTGTCAGTGGAGCTTCCAGGCTAAGACAGACTAGGAAGTAAGACCTGGTGATCTACTGCAAAGATGGGTCAGTGAGGAGATCCTGGACAGAGCGGGAGAACAAAGTGGAGCAAAACTCAAAATTATTAAAAAAAAAAAAGGGGGGGGGACCAGGTTTGCTGGTCTGATGGAACCCCTGAGACTATGGCCCCTACTTACCCTTCAGGTCTGGAATTGAACCCATTCCTGTGGCTTCCAGCCAAACAAAGGCAGGGATATGAGCTGAACATTTATATTAGGTAGATACACTCCTTGGAGAGATGAATCATGGGAGAACAGAAGAGCTGTGTATGCACAGGGAGACGGATTGGGGAGCAGGAGTGCATGGGAGGGAAGGACACAGGGAAGAGGTAACTATGGGGAGGAAATGGGAGAGAAGCTGTTCATTGTGGGAAATTGCAGTCAATGTCATGAGACAAAGTGTATGTGAGCTGCTGTATGGAAAATGAATTTGCTCTGTAAACTTTCACCCAAATCACACACACACACACACACACATACACACAAAGGGTCAGAAAACATCTTACAAATAGTTGTAGAACATGCCTGGTATAGTGTGGAAGATGAGCTCCTCAAGTTGGAAAGCATTCAAAGTAAGACTAAGGAAGAGTTGCTCCCTCAAAGTAGACTCAACTTATTTAATTTGTACACTCAGCAAATAATCCTGAAGCAAAGCTGTACAAAGAAGAAGGCAGTATCAGAATTTGATGAAGACTCATTAACAAGTTGTGATATGCAGATGGTACAATCTTGCTTGCTAAAAGCTAAGAGGACTTGAAGCACTTACTGATGAAGATCAAAGACAAAAGCTTTCAGTATGGATTATATCACAACATAAAGAAAATAAAAATCCTCACAAAGTGACCAATAAGCAACATCATGACAAACAGAGAAAATACTGAAGTTGTCATGTATTTCATTTTCCTGAGATTTACAATCAATGCCCATGGAAGCAGCAATCAAGAAATTAAATGGCATACTGCATTGGGCAAATGTGCTGCAAATGACCTCTTTAGTTTAAAAACAAAGATGTCACATTGAGGACTAATGTGTGCCTGATCCAAACCAAGATATTTTAAATTGCCTCATATACATGAAAAAGCTGGACAATGAATAAAGAAAACTAGAATTGATGCATTTGGTTTATGGTGTTGGCAAAGAGTACTGAAGAAAATAGGACTGCCAGATGAATGAACAAATCTATCCTGGAAAAACTGCAGCCAGAATGCTGCCTAGAAGTGAGAATGGCCAGACTTCATCTCACCTACTTTGGTCATGTTATCAGAAGGGAGCAGTCCATGCTTGGTAAAGTGAAGGCTTAGTGAAAAGGGGGAAGACTCTCAACAAGATGGAATGACACAGTGGCTGCAATGATGCGGTCAAGCACAGCCAGGACTGTGAGGATGGCGTTGGACTGGGCAGTATTTCATTCTGTTGTACGTAGTAGGTCGCGTTGAGTCGGAGCTTACTCCAGAGCACCTAACAACAACAATGGTGACAACAAAATTTATCTGTGTAGCATTCAATGAGGTGAGTGCAAATAACTTTTACTTACACAAAAGTAGTTTTAAAAAAGAAAAATACTAATGAGCTTTATGCACTTTTCCATTTCATAGTAAAAAAAAAAAAAAACCCTTTCAAAACCAATAAATTCTCATGAGAGTAAATGCTGATTACTATTAATATTTATTACTCCATTTTAGCTCAGCAGATTTCTTAAAATCTTGACTATTTAACACTTATAACCCCAAGGATAAGAATACAAACCATACACAAACATACAAACACACACACACATACACACACACTCTTTTTTTTATTTTCAGCCATTAGTAAATGAATGAACATATTTGAACATTTAAATACAAAACATAAGATAATTGATGGCTCCTCTTTGAAAAATCAAATATTTTTATATTTACTCTTTATATTCTTCCAAATGACCTTTCTATATCTTGTTCTCCTTCAATAGGATAAAAACTGATTTGTTTTCTGCATTGTTAATAGTTTTTGAAATTAAAGAGAAAATGTTAAGTGTTGGCAATTTTCCACATTTGCCTCAACTTTACTGAAATTTTCCCAGCATCATCTCTGGGAATCAACCTTATTAGTTATTTGTATAATACAGCCATAGAGTTGAATAGAAATGATGAGTTTTTTACTGTAATAATTTCTTATTGAAGGGTTAAATTTGAAAACAAGTACTGTTAAGCCTCTGAGGACCTGTTCAAATTACAGGTTTTCCGATGTATGTCAAATTCTGTGCTCACAAACGTGTTTGTATTAATGTACCATCAAAAAGCCTAGATAATCAAATGATGGTTTCAGTGGTTTTGTTTCAAATATTGGCATGTTTCCAAAATGAAGACATGCAATGAGTAATCAGAGAATAAAACAAGGTTATCTGAACTATTTAAATGACACAAACAGTATATTAAAATATTCACATCTTCTGATTAAAGTATATTGTATACATGAATATGATTGGGCCTAAAGAAGTCCAGCTTTTCTTAGAACTGTCAATAAGTTAATCTGACTTTCCTGATGCTTAATATATAAATATTCAATACATATAACTAGGTTAAATCCATATGTATATCTTGTTGTTTGTTATTACAACATTCAAAAAATGCTGCCTCATCACTGAAGAGATTGCTGACTGAGTTCCAAAGCACAGTGCCTGTCTCGTCAGACACAAAGACTGAAATGGACGTTTATTCATTCATCTTTCTGCCTTATTCTTATTGTGTTCTGTCACCTCACATGCTATCTCTTCTCCTTGAAGTTATCACCTGCCCCATGACAGAACATTCCCTCTACTTAGTCTTCCTTCCACTCTGAACTGTAGTGTTCCTTGATGCTCAGCCCTCCTCCTCCTTTACTCTCAATATTCTCACTAAATGTACTTCCCTTTCAGAGGTCAAATCCACTTTTATGGATTCAGCTACTGCTTGTGTGTGGAGGACTCTGAAATATTTTTTTCATGGAATGCTAAAGATGCAAGAAACCACGGGACTATCTTATTTTATACATAAGAAAATGGAAGCTGGAAGTCGAGAAGTCATTTAGTTTGTCCATTTATTTGGCATCAGCAGACACGTCTGAACACAGATCTCCATAACTCCACTATCTGCTCTCCACTATCCAATATCACTTTCATTTCTAGTCCTGATATTCTCATTTGATCTCTTGTATCTCTATCTTCTTCCTGGATACCATACTTCAAATGTCTAAAACCAGATTCTCCAACTCCTGTGATTTCCTTTCCATCAGTGATATCTAACTTTCCAAGTTATCCTAGCACAAAATCTCAGAATCTTTGACTCATTTCTAAATATATTCAATAGAAAATTTTTGGTAAGGAGAGTCTATTGAAATTGTACCCATCTTCCAAGGACAAGTGCAAATATCTCCTCAATGAAGGCATCTATAGTTATTAATTCATATTGATTTTTCTTTCCTTTGAAATTTGTATCATTGATTGACTGAGTCCATCGATAATTTTAATACTTAATCATATATCTTACTATGTCAGTAATGACCAAACTTTAAACTATTTTTTTTTTTATTTCTCATGAAAGCTAGAATAGTTTATAAACATATTAGGTACTGAAGGAGTTCTTATATAAAAATATGTTTAATCATATTTCTTTGTTAACACTGTTTTGACTGATATTTTTAAAACATGAATAGGATGCTTACAAGTATTTTCTGATACTTTTGAATATTAAAACCAAAAAAAGCCCAACTGAGTTATAAATAAATATTTCTCATAGAGTAGTATTTTATTTCCTAAAATATTTTCATTGAGAAGAAAGACAAATATTATTTATGCACAAAATAAAGTGGATATAAAATAACATCAAGTATTATGTACATTACTGATAAAGGACAATTTACATAAATATTTTTCCTGATACATATTTGAAACACACAAAAATAACTTTAAAAACCAGTGGCTTTAAAGGGCCAAAAGATTAGTTTAGAACATAGGCTGAACCATGCATTGAGCAGCAGTCAACAGACATAGAGAGATGAAGGGTACAATGTGACAGAGAGCTTTTGTTGTTGTTATGTGCCGTCGAGTCGGACCGACTCATAGTGACCCCTCCTTGGGTTTCCAAGGCAGTATCACTATGGAAGTAGATTGCCCCATCTTCCTTCTGAGGAGTGGCTGGTGGGTTTGAACCACCAGCCTTCTCATTAGCAGTCAAGTGTGTTAGGCACTACTCTACACAGAGAGCAGAGATCCTCAAAAGGAAAGCACCCTATCCCATTTTTCCATCCTGTAACTTGGGGAATCATTCATAGGGAATCATTAGTAGGCAAAGACAGCTGATTTTAATTGTTCAGACTGGTACACAGGGAGAAGACAATCTCAAAAGTAGAGAATTCTTTTTCTCCTCCTAATTAGTCAAAGAAAGTTGACATACCATGGCATATTCATGAGTCTACAGGAGAGGAAATAGATTTTAAAAGGAGAGATAAATGAAAAGACAGCAGATGGAGGAAAAAATGGTTTTGATCACAATGACTAGAAATGAAGGACAATTGAGATGAACTAATATTAGAAACTTGACATGTTTAGAACAAAATAAATAAACATGAAAAAGAGGAGAGAAATGGAAGAAGGTTGATTATAGGAAAACTGCTTTCATTTTTATTATTATCTATCATTTTAAGTTCAAGAATTATACAGGGTTTATATAACTCCTGCTCTGATACAAAACGGGACTTTTAAGTCACAACCCACACAGGATTTTTCAATCTTGTTAATTTACTGGCATACTTTAGATATGTTAAGTATTAAGCATTTTGAAAACTGGTCCTCTAAATTTTATCAAACTTCAATGAAATAAAATTATTCTTTTAAATTATAAAACAATTTCCTATGAGAAGTAAATGCTGAAACTAGTAAACTATAAGGAATTTCATTTCTTATTATATTTACCAATATTTGAAAATTTTTTGTAACAAATAATAATGTATATAAATAAAGTTAATGCATTAAATAGGAAAAAATACTGGACCAAAAGAATCACCAAATGGACCAAAATTAATCCATATCAAAAAAATCATTCTCCATCTAACAGCTTTTAGTCTTAAAAAAGAGTGAATAATCAATAGCATAAGTTGTTTTTTTAAAAACACATAACTAAGAAAAATTACAAAGATGCTTCACTTTTTTAGAAGTAATAACTAAGAAAGATCACAAGTATGCTTTACCTCACCACAAACTGGTTCTGAAACCCTCTTTAATGTTGATTTTGCAATCAGAGTAGAGGCGGCTCAGTGCTGTTGCTGCTCACTGTGACAAGAGCCTCCAAAAGAGATGAATGAGATCATCCTATTGATAAGGTCGCAATCGATCTGAGGCAGACCTTTTTTAAATTAGCAAAATGTTGCAGCACTTTAGTAAGTGTCACCAACAGTCTTTCTCCATGAAAAATGCACTGGCGTATGGAAAAACTCATTTTTTAAATTAGAAATTTGTCTCATATCAAAAAAGTGTTACTATACCTTATCCCCACCCCCACCCCCAATTCATTATTGTTTCAGAGAGACAGATTCTCCATGTCACCTACTTTTAGATCTGGTTTCAGAATATTCTACCTCCCAAAGATCTCCTTTTCAAATAAATTATTTTCTCTAATTAAAATCAATGGCTGCCCAGTGTCAAAAGAAGGTTCCTGAAAATATTAACAGATATCAATCAGAAATAAAATTCTGACCTCATCAAAATGGAAACATCTTTAGCAATACCTGAAATGATTTAACTCAAAAATCAATGACCTCTTGAATTAATCTGAAAAAAGTAAAATCAGTCTTTAAGCTTTGAGAAGAAAGTGGACAGAAAAAGAATGCTTAGATGGGAAAGTGACTGACATTAAAACTATGAAAAATATAATCATTATGTGGTAAGAGAAGTCAGTTTTTTTCTCCAAGTCAAAATTGTTATGAAAACATTTCCAGATAGACTAACACACAGATAATTTTATTAATACCCTTATAAAAGTGATTTTCAAAGAGTTTTTAGACAACCTGCTTCAGAATTACCTGGTATATTTGTTAAAAATATAGGTTAATGAAACAAGCAGAAAGAAAATAATGAGAATGGTCATGTTTTGTGAAGAATGTAATCAATGTCACTGAACAAATTGTGCAGAAATTATTGAATGGGAACCTAAACACTGTCTAACTCTTCACTGAAAACAAATATTATTTTAAAAAAATACTCAGATTCCTAGAATCTCTGCAGGTATAGTCAAGAGGTCTTCAAATTTATTATGCTCCGTACGTGATTACTATGTATAATGAGGTTTCAGAACCACTGCTAAAGAAGGACTTCATTGGCTTCTTCATTTGGGTACAGTGTGGTGCTGATAACATCTAGTAATTTTTCCCAAAGGTGTATGGTATAGTGATCGGAGGTGGGTAAAATAGGGGTCCCTAACCCCAGTTCTGTCCTTTATAGTCTCATTTTGAGCAAGTCACTTAAACTCTTGAGATTTGGGTTCCTTATCTTAAAAACAAAGATTTCAATACCTCATAAAGGTACTTTGGGGATTAAGAAATTCACGTGATGAGTGTGGCCCAGAAGGCTCTCAAAGACAGCATTTTCAGTTCAATCCCCACAGTGACAATTACTCTGCAGCCAGTCTTCAAAATGTACCTCAAAACAGCAGCCAATAAAAGCGATGGACTATTCCAGGCTTCTGAACTATTGTCCTCCTAACTTCCCAAGAGAGAATGATTTTATGAAACCCTGAAAATTTTTTACAAATCCTTCACAAAAATAAAAAGAAATTAATTGACATAGTAATGGGGGGTAGAGAGACTACTTATTGGACATTCTAGGAGAAAGTCAAGAAAAGCACTTGAAAGAAATGGTTCCAAAGTAAAGGAAAAATGTTAGATTTTCTCAGAGCCCAAATCTAGGTGCTGATTGTGCTGGGAAAGTGGCAAGTAAATTTGCATATTTTTATTAAAATTCAGATGTAATTTGCCATCTATAAGACTGTGAGGTTGATACCTCTACTTTTAAATTTACATGGTTTCCTTGCTTTGCTTAATATAGTTACTTCTTGATTATTCCTTTCTTTCCTTTGTACTTTCTCAACCTTCTAGTGTCACTGATTAAGATTCTTTATACCCTAAGTATAAGGCTAAGAGGAAAAAGGGCACTGGTTTTATAAATAATCCAGGTGAGGCTAATGGGGACAGAGACCCAGGAAGAGCAGGCATAAACAACAGCTGGTTCCACCGACTGCTCCACTATATACTGAGCCAATTAGTGTGATCAGGAAGTAACATGCTAATAAACAGTTCTAACACTGAAAAGGAAAGAAAGGAAACACGATTTCTTCATTGGTTAAATAAAATGACTTCAGGCCAAATTACAAAAAAAAAAAAAAAAAAAAACGTCACACAGGAAGAAGGGAAGCTTTAACTAGTACTTAGAATATGTATTTTGAAATATATTACTTAAAAGATCCTATATTTAAAACTCATATTAGTGAAGGAAAAGTTGCATATAATTTTTCAGAGCTTCACATAGATTTCTAACTCATTGATAATACTGGATTCCTAAAATTGCAATGCATTCCATTTTTCTACCTAACAAAAATACATTGTTTTCTGTGCATCTCTCAGGTAAAACCCAAGGTAAACTCAAACACTGTGTGAGCACACATTTATGTATACACACAACAAAAGTGAGCCCTTTCAATTGTGCTTTGGTTGAACAGCATATATTTGCATATATTACATATAGTTAAAATGTAATTGTAGTACAAAGTTCCTGGTGATTTGGTAGGATTGAGAAGAAAGGAAAAATGCTTAAAAATGAGCCCCATTTCCCATTTTCACTGGACAGTTTTAAGATGACCTAGTTGATTTTGTGGGGTGGTGGGAGTCAATATGTGGAACAGATAAACTTAAACTGCAGTTTGTTACCCAAGCAGCTCGTGAAGGGAGTCATTCCCCTGTGTCTGCATAATAAAATCTGGATGTTGACATAGAAAAGATCTGACCTGAAACAGAACAATGGCCATGTGACACAGGTTGTTATTAGGGGCAGTCAAGTCAGTTTTAACTCACAGCAATCCTACCTACAAGAGAATGAAATACTGCCTGATCCTGCACCATCCACAATTATTGCTATGTTTGAGTTTATTGTTGCAGTCACCGTGTCAAACCGTCTCATCAAGGATATCTCTCCTTTTTGCGGACCTTCTACTTTACCAAGCATGAAGCCCTCCTCCAGGAAGTAGTCCCTCCTCATAACATGTCCAAAGTACATGTGAGATTAAGTCTTGACATCCTTGATACTAAGGAGCATTGCAGGTGTACTTCTTCCAAGACAGACTTCTTCATTCTTTTGGCAGTCCATGGTATATTCAATATTCTTCACCAATACTATAAATCTAAGGCATCAATTTTTCTTTAGTCTTCCTTATTCATTGTCCAGCGTTCACATTTATATGAGGCTACTGAAAATATTATGGCTTGCATCAGGTACACCTTAATCCTCAAAGTGATACTTTGCTTTTTAATAGTTTAAAGAGGTCTTCTGCAGCAGATTTGCCGAATGCAATATGTTGTTGGATTTCCTGACTGCTGCTTCCATGGGCATTTATTGTAGATTCAAGTAAAATGAAATCTTTGACAACTTCAATATTTTCTCTGCTTATGATGATATTGTTTATTGGTCCAGTTGTGAGGATTTTTATTTTCTTTACATAATGTAATGTAATACAGGTAGAGAGCATAATTATTTCCCTCATGATTATGAGTCAACTATGATACACAGAGATGGAGTGGCTTGAAAAAAAGTGAAGGATGAATAAGAAGGAAAAAAAAAATAGCCTACTTTGTATTTTTTGTTTGTTGTTCACAGTATATAGACATATAGAAATGTTTATTTTTTTCATAAGTTTAAGTATCTCTTTTCCTTTAACCAGCCATAAATGTTTACTCTTACTTAGCCTTAAGATGTCTGTTGACTCTTTTTCATTGACTAATATAAAATCTTTACTCTTTGAAAGAAAGATGTACAAACCTCAGAGTGGTCTGCACTTCAGCCAGCTACAAACGTTTAGCCAACAACTCTTATAGCTTTCTGTACCTCTTTTCTAGAAGAAAGCTTAAATTTTCCCCTCTGTAATTTGCCATTATAAATATTTACTTGCCCTTTAAAAGCACTGAAACACATAAGTCTTAATTGTTTGATGTTCAGATACTTATTATGTTTATCTGGCCTCCAGCCTACTACTTTGAGGAATAATGCAAGGGCTCTAAAATGAACATCATATTGGTGCTCCTGACATGTCCCTCAACAACAGTGTCTTCTTACAGTACCTATCTTTTTTCAGATGATGTGGTTGCCAGCTAACACCACGCAACCCACCGTCCTCATATTAAGCAAGCCTGTGCTTTCTCAGAGTTATCCAAATTAAAAGAACAATATTCAAAACTAGATGGAAATTAATAAAGGTAAGAAATAAGAAAATAATGAAAAATTGCATAAAATTCCAAATTTTGTATGATTTATTGAACCTCTTTTCACAATTTTGCACCTTTAGTTTTATGAATGATGGGGGGAATGATTTTCTGAAAATATGTTCTGACACATTGGAATTTAAAATGTCAAATATGGTCAAGGTTCTGTTGAAATTAGAAGACATGAAGATCAGGTGCTTTAGCATCAGAAGTGACTTGAATCATGTGGTCTCCATGGTAACAGCCTTGGTGCTTACATCAAATGACCTTCTCTTATATGCACAATACTCCATGATATTTCTGATGAGTGCTGGGGCCATGGAATTGTTCTCTTCATAGGTAAGGGCCGTATGGATTCACAGTTGATCACTAACCTTAGTGAGGATTAGTGGGTGATGCTGATGGATAAATTTATCAATCATAGAGCCCTGCATCTAGCAGAGTATGGAAAATACTTTGTATAGAGAGAAGATTCCTAAGGACCCTCATGTGTTTTCAAGTTACTTTTAGTCAGTTACACAGAAAATTAAGGTGTTTTGGGTAATAATCATTATTTAATATAAAGGGTTGCTATATAAATATATACATATACATGTGCACACACACATACACATGTATGTGTATGTATATACACATGTGTATATATATATATACAGAGAGAGAGAGAGAGAGAGAATTCTTTAATATTGAAATGGATTTTATTTCACTACTAATTTTGTCACATGCCTTGATTCCCTTTTACCTATATCTAATCAACCTTACCACCTCTTTCATTCACTCATCAAATTCACTTGTTTGTTTTCTTGGTACATTTCAATGGCCACTCTGTGAAAAGCCTGCTTACCACTCTATCTTGTATTATAGTTTAATGGTAGTGGCTTTTATTACGCAAAATGTTTATATTCTCAATACACAAAGTTTCATTATAATCATTCTCATAACATGGAGACCGAGTGTTGTTTCTTACTAAGAACTTCACAATTTTCAGGTCCTCTCAAGGTGGTCTTGATTGACACAGAATACAGCTTAAAGTCATTTGCTGAAGTTATGGCTAGCAATGGCCTGGGTTCCCTGCCTCTTTCATACTCTGTTTTTTTGTCTTTGGAACTAATATGGTGTCACAAAGGCAAAAAAAGCTCTGGGAGGTTTATTCAGCACTTTGTAATAAAATCCATTCTTTCTTCGGGGAATGTTTCAGTAGATCTGTTTTCAATGACTAAAATTAATCTGTGTACCTTCCTTCCCATGTGACGCAAAACTCCCAGGGCCTTATTCTCTTATGAAAACTGATACTCAGATTAATCAAGAACAGGAATGATACGAACAGAAGGCAATTTGGAGAATTTTGTGGTTCTTTTTGGTTCTCAATTCCTTCTTATTTTTGCTCCTCTATGTACCTTGCTTTTCTTCTAGGTCTGAGATCACTTACTTATCCATAGTTCCGGGGTCCATCTTGTCTTTACTAAGTCTCCTGACAGGGACAGTTTCTCATTTGTCTACTCTCTTAACAGTAATCCCTAAAAGTGGCAGCCTCCTTTGTGGTAGGCACTATGCTAAGAAATGGGGAAACAAGAAAGTCACGGTGCCAAACTTTACAAATTCCCAATCTAGAAGGAAAGGAAAAGTAAATATCAATTCTCCAGAGAGAGTGAGGCAGGTTACATTGGGTATGTAACAGAATGTTATGGTAGTACAGAGGAGAGGCAGGTGGGTTTGGGTGCCAGAGAAGGTTTCCTTGAGAAGGTGAGTATAAAGTGATAGCAAAAATCAGCCTGGATGCAAAGAAGTAGGGTCCATGTGTGTTGGGGGGCACTTAAGGCAGAACAAACAATATGAGGCATAAAGTGGAGGAATTTCAAGTGCAGGAAACTTCTGATTAAACAAAGGAGAAGCATCAGGAGTGGGGGAAGCAAGGGGAAGAAGTTATAGATTCAAACTCATAGCTAATATAAAATGAGTCAAAACATGGTACAAAGTGGAATTAAATACTTTATTTTTAAAATGCCACCTGATTTGAGAATGCTTTCATCTGGCTATGAGAAAGCATATCTCATAGTTGTACAGCTTTCTCAGATCAACTTTTTTATTGCAAATGATCATGGGTTGGGGTATATATAAGTGGGGATGGGTTCTTGAGGAACTGAGGATGAAAAGAGCAATAGCTTTATAATGATAACTTTTATTCATTAATTACTTATTTTAAATATGACTTATAATGGTATGGTAATTAAGTTGTGTGTCAACTTAGCTGGGCTATGGTTTTGGGTGGCTTAGCAGCTGGATGTAGTTATTCCCCATAATGAGATTGTAATCACCTCCATGGTGGAATCTGCTGTGAGCAGCTAATCAGTTGAAGGGGAGTTGCCTTTGGGGTGTTGCCTGCTTCCAGTATATATGGCAAATCTCTGAGAAAGGTCTCAAGCTTTTGACACTTTTTGAACCCTGCATTTGGCTGAGTCTTCATCTCCATTTCCTGGACTGGAACCAGTGGCCTGTCATGTTGCCTGTTCTTTGTGGTACTGTGCCATTTTATCTCCTGTCCTTGGGTTCATCAGCTGCAGCAGCAAGAAGCTGTATTAGTCAAAAAGAAGACTCTAGCTTGCTCCTGTGGGTCTGGAACAAAAGGAAGAGAGCTAAAGCCCAAGATTGAGGGCCTTCACCCAGCTCCTAGAGCTGGCACTCTGAATTCAGACTTCTAGCCTCCTAAACTGTAAGAGAATAAATTCTTGTTGGTTAAAGCTATCCACTTGTGTATTTCTGTTATAGCATCACTAGAGAACCAAAACAGATGGTGAAATGCCTTTGGAATAGTAAAGAAGAATATATAATGATGCTTGCTATAAACAAACAAACAAACCCATTGCTGCCAAGTCAACTCCAACTCACAGAACCCAACAGGACAGAATAAAACTGCTTCACAGGGTCTCCAAAACTATAAATCTTTATGGAAACAGACTGCCTCATTTTTATCCTGTGGAGTGGCTGGTGGGTTCAAACTAATGACCTTTTGGTTGAAAGCTGAGTGCTTTAACTACTGTGTCACCAGGTCTCCTCCACGTTTACTATAGATCTGTTAAATATATTTTTGTTGTCTAATCCTTTGAAAAGACGCTCTGGTGACATAGTGGATAAGGCATTTGGCTGCTAACCAGAAGGTCAGTGGTTAAAACCCACCAGTTGCTGTGTGGGAGGAAGCTAAGGCAATTTACTTCTGTAAAGATTTACAACCGTGGAAAACAAATGGGAGGGGTGGTCACAAGGAGTTGGGATGACTTGATGGCAGTGGGTTTGGTTTGGTTTAATTCTTTGAAAGTGGATAACAATTAAAAAACTAAACATAAAATAATACAAAGTTGTGATTTATAATGTAAAATTGTTTTTTTATGTAGGGTAAAACACCATTAACTACATTACTTATGAGCCTGTGCTTTCACTGTGACTACTGACATTCCACTAGGTAAAATGACTAACAATTACTGACCTCTGATTCTGTGTCTGGGCTGCTACATAATACATGCCCGTTGATACTACTACTACTCCCATGTTACAGATGAGGAATATATATTAGTAGAATGTTAAATATCATTTACATGAAATATTTGAAACACTATTATATAAAGTTATTGTTATTATCCCCATATGCCAAAAAGGATTGTGTTTGTTTCTCATATTATTAAATGGATTTTAAAGGATGACTGAGGGGCCAATTTCCCTGAGACTGAAGAACCAAGGGGGTGAGAAAACTTCAAAAATGAACAACTTTCCAATTTACTGGGGAAGAAAAACAAACAAACTTGTCTTTCAATAATCTATTTTGTTCATCAATTAGAATAGAGAAGTGGGTATCAAGAAACTGTAGAAAGCTGATACATTTATTTTGACTACTTCAGTTTTCTCAAGATCTATACGGGAATCCTTTTAGATATGCAAACATATAAAAGTATTTTATAGATAAAGAGAGTTATTTAAAACAATGTATGCCATCCAATAGACTAATTTTAAAAAGGTATCTGAATAATTTCATGGTGTAAACCCACCCTGCTTTAGAGAAGTTTTCATTTGAAACTGAAATCTATGTGTTCACAGTGAGGTGGTGGTTGTTGTTGTTATTTGCCGTCAAGTCGCCCCCAACTCATAGTGACCCCTCCTTGGGTTACCGAGGCAGTATCGCTACGGAAGTAGGATTGCCCAACCTTCCTTCAGAGGAGTGGCTGGTGGATTTGAACCGCCAGCCTTCTGGTTAGCAGTCAAGTGCCTTAGGCACTATGCTACCAGAGCTCCTACAGTGAGGTGGGGGGACTTAAAATTTTTGGAAATTGCAATCCCACACTATCAAAGAATAAAATATTTTCTTCTCATTATTTCTAGGATTCTAAGGTCCTGATCTTTTACTAGAGTGTACACATTTGATAAATTCCAGATTTCAATCAGTACACATAGAGTATTGGGTGTTAGAAGGCTATGGTTCTGCTACTGGCACACCCATCCAACATTTATTGAGAACCTACTATGGGCCAGACACTACTATCGGGCACTAATGGACAAGGCAGATATAGTGTCTTGCTCCCAAAATGGAGAATGAGAAATAAGCAAAACAATATGTAGATAAAAATGCTAAATTCTATTTAAAAAATATACAAGGGGCTAAGACTAATCCTAAGGGGAATGATCTAATTTACCACTAATTTTAATGTGCTCAGATGAAAGGCTTTGAGGTCAGAGAAAACTGTTTTAATTCTGGCTCCTCTAGGTAATGGAGCGATCTACTTCCATAGTGATACTGCCTCGGAAACCCAAGGAGGGGTCGCTATGAGTCGGCCCGACTTGACGACAGGTAACAACAACAACAAGAACCTTTAGGTAATAGTTGTGTTATTTAATGGCTATGCTTTGAACCTTTCTAAGCCTCAGTTTTCTTATCTGTAATGTAAATACAGTACCACTTTCCTTTGAGGGTTATAGTAAGAATTAAAGACATAGTATGTGCAATACCCAATAGGGCCAACTACATCTATATTAGATGTCATTATTAGCATAATATCTTCGTTACTGTAAAATACAAAAACTGAGCATAAAGCACATTTAAACCTCAGAGCAAGGAAAATCATCTTACTTATCTATGACACTGTTGTTCCGTCATCTTTACCAAAAAACCAAAACTCACTGATGTCGATTCATAGTGACCCCTTGGGTTTCCGAGGTGGTATCTCTACTGAAGTAGATTGCCCAGTCTTCCTTCCGAGGAGTGGCTGGTGGGTTTGAACCACTAGCCTTCTGGTTAGCCATCAAGTGCTTTAGGCATGACTCAAATTTTGGAGACTCAAATCAACAATTTTATAATTTGGAAACTCACTGTAGGGTTTATATAACAGAAAGTAAAGTGGAGAAAGTATATTCTTTCCTAGTTAATTAGGTTAATAATGAGCTAATTTAGAACATCTAAAAATCCTAGATAAATGTTTAAATGTATCTCTATTGTCCAATACACAGAACACCTAGCACATTTATCACTTGGGCAAATGTACAAGCAAACAAACAAATTTTGAGGACTATGAATAAAGTGGAATGGTTTTTATACCAGAAAATTTTTAACATTTATTATGGTCCCGATCTAACGTAGATAGGTGAATTCACTACATAGCTGCCAACTTTTTACTGTACTTTTATATGAATGATCTGGCATCAAGCAAAGGTTTACCGTTTTCTTTATCTAAATGATAACTTTCCCCAAAGAGATCATTTTGTCGTATGAGCCTTCTTGTGGTGAGCTGGCACATTTGTTGCTGCCTCATATAATCAAACCACCATAAAAATCATAGGGGATATGGTATATGGGCAAAGCACAACTAAGCCATGATTAATTCTCAAGGATAAAAATTATCCATGAAATGACTGATTATCTATTCCTTTCAAAAAACTAGAAGCTCTGGTGGCATAGTGCCTAAGGCATGTGACTGCTAACCAGAAGGCTGGTTGTTCAAACCCACTACCCAAAGTGAAGAGTACTAAAATGCAATACCAATATCAAATGGAATACAAATGTCCTAACTGGATCCCATCTGCATGAGTTGGCAATTCTGAGCCAAGAAACTGTACCCAAATCTCATATTTTAAATTAAGAAATTTAACAAAAATGATAGTTCCCATTAAATGTCCCATTATCATTAGTACACAGTTAAGACTTTATATAGAATGGATAGCTTTACTTTCAAGGCTATTTATAGGAAGCTAATAACTGAGACCCCAAAGACCTCAATTTACAGAAAAAGAAGGCAAGGCTACATTCACTCAGGTATACAAATCACAATCATATAGACAAAAGCTCTAAGAACTCATAATCTCTTCTTTGCTGATCTCGTCAGGGATGGCTGGCTAATTGGAGGAACTCATGAAAGTACCTTACAATCCAATTAGCACTTCAGTGCAATTAAGTGGTAGAGGCTTCCCTATTCTGCAGAGACTGGCTTTGATCTTGCAGTGAAAAGTGTCCTTCCTTAGAGCTGTGGTTTTGATTTTTTTCTCAGTAATTAGTGCTAATTGTAAACCCAAGCCTGACCTGCTATAAACAGAGTGTTTTACCACATTTGACACTAGGACCTTAAATCAGTGTTCCCTTTTGTCTATATTGTACTTGCTTATTAGAAGTCTGGCTATTTTGCTCATTATTTGATGCACAATGGATAAGTACATACTAAAGTCAGCTGAAACAAATGGTTTGATCTTAAGAGCCCGTGTGGGTATTTTCACTGATGTCTTTTAAGTCCTGTTACCATAAAAGTAGTTGATTGAATTTCACTTAAGGAATATACTGTAGTTTTTCCACACAAAGAATGACTGATTCAAAAGCATTTTCTAAAGGCCTTTAGTGACCTTTGTATGTTTGGAAAATAAAAACAAAAGATGAAAATAGTCTTTTCATAGGAGCACACATAAAAAACTGCATAAATGAACTGCAGAAGTCTACTGAAAAACACCTATTATAAAAATGTCTGTTAAATCAACTCATTGTTTAGATTCACAAAAAATGAATTAAAATCTAGGCCTATGAGTGAGAAGGCTAATGAGATATCTTATATGGAAATAAGATGCTGCAAAATAAAAAATCCTAGACCCACTCTAAAGTATAGATAAGACCCTTTGAAATTAGAACATGGTTTATATGCAAACACAAAGGTGCTTGATATTAGACCAGATATTCTCCCTCAAATATATTTTCAAATATATCTGATTCCATTACTTAGTAAATGATTTCTTCATAGGAAAAAATGATAAAGTTCGACCCAGTCCAGGTTATACCACTCCATGCTCCAAGCTCACGGCCATTGAGTCAGATTCGACTCATAGCAACCCCTCCTTGGGTTTCCGAGGTGGTATCACTATGGAAGTAGATTATCCACTTCCTTCGAAGGAATGGCTGGTGGGTTTGAAAAGCCACCTTCTGGTTAGCAGTCAGATGCCTTTGGCATTATGCCACCAGAGCGCTGGTGGTTATATTGCTAGACCTTCTGAATTAGGACCAATTTAGAGA
Source organism: Orycteropus afer afer (assembly GCF_000298275.1). Lineage (NCBI taxonomy): Eukaryota > Metazoa > Chordata > Mammalia > Tubulidentata > Orycteropodidae > Orycteropus > Orycteropus afer. The sequence continues at coordinate 330,839 of NW_006921937.1, forward strand.
TCATGAAGCCTACTTCATCTGGTGTGGAAAAATATGTATTACATATAAACATGCATTACACATTAAACAAAAGGACAGCAATCAGCACTCCTTAGACACAACTTTTTTATCCCCCCACTTAGGAAAAAAAAAAATCTAGAAAAATAGAGTCTAGAAAAATATTTAGAAAAGGACAATATGATTAAATATGACTAAAATAAGTACAAAAGAACAACAGACTTTTAAGGCAGGTGGGCTCTTAGAAATTTTCTCTTATTTTTATGTTTCTTAAATTTATAATAATCATTTTTAAAATTAAAGTATTACATTCATTTAAAGAGTTTAAAAAAATCAAACAATAATGAAAGTCCTATTAAAAATACTGCACTATTTCTCCCATCTCCTCCTCTTCAGAAGAAACTAACTACTTTCAAATCTTTCAGCTGTGCTTTGCCTCTTTATTTCCATATTTTCAAATCAGCTAAGATTCTTCTAATGAAATGGATCAAGGGGATAAACGCTGACTATGTGCCTCGGAAACCCAAGGAAGGGTCGCTATGAGTCGGGGTCGACTCGACGGCACATAACAACAACAACAACAACATGTGCACTTTAGATCCCTTGGTGTGGCAAATGATTTGTGGTCAACTACTAACCTAACGGCTGGCAGTTCAAATCTACCCAGTGGCACCTCAGAAGAAAGGCCTGGTGATCTGCTTACAGAAAGATTACAGCCAAGAAACCCTGATGGAGCAGGTATACTCTGTAACAACACATGGGGTGGCCATGAATTGGAACTGACTCAATGGCAACAGGTTTTGTTTTATCTACACTTTGGAGTTTGCTCATCAGGAAAAGGGGGCTGTATTTTCACATCTAGTACCAGAACTTCAATCGTGATTTTGATATGGTATCTCAGCTTTACCCTCTTCTGTCTCTACTATCACCTAGTCCTGAGACTGATTCTATCTTCCTGTGAACACCATCTCCTGCAGGCATGGGAGAGGTAAAGCCATTCAACCAGGTGCAGTGGGAGTGGCTGGGGGAGACCTGGATTTCTAGGCACAACTTGTCCACGTTTTCAAGAAATACTGTTTTTACTGCTTCCACCTCCAATTTCGGAGACCTTTCTGACAGGCAAATAGGCTTGCTGCTCTTTAATAGTCTCAACTACAAGCATTTCTACAAGCATTTTTGTTGGACCTCCCTTCTCATAACTAAATTATTATATTTCTTCCATCTGCTTTCCAGCTTCACAAATTGTTTCAAGCCGATAGTGTTCTCTCCACCCTTAATCCAGACTGAATTTTGTTTGTTTCTTGTTCCTCCTTGTTTGGGGGGTGATTTTAAAGAGAAGGGTGCATAAATGTATTTTATTCCAGTATCATAAAACAGAAGTCCAATCCTCTTAGTTTAAAGACAGAAGAACTCTTGCCTGCAATAGTTAAGCAACTTGTCATGTTACCACGGTGATTCAGTGGCATGACAAGATTAGAACTCAATTTGCCTAAGTACCCACCTGGGGCACTTTCCATCAAACTAGACTATTCATATCATTATTGGGGTCCTTGTGAGTTTTGATAATTTTTTGGCAGGTACACAGTTTTAAATTGTATATATCGAAAAGATGTTTCTGTAGAATTTACTAGAACACTAACTGTTGGACAGTTGCTGCTTAAGAGACTAGCTCTTCTTCAATTCTTGTGGTGACAGCAACTAGGAAATTGAATAATAAGATTAAATCTCCATAATTTCTTGAATGTGTGGGCATGGAAGAATTTACTGACCAGTATTGACAGTTAAAGTTATCACCTTCTCTAAAGCTGGCAGACATAATTTTAGGACCTGTTTAATACAACATTTTCAATTTTATACTTATTATACATCGAGAATTACATGTAAATAATGTCTTAAACATTTAATAATGCAAAAACCAAGAGAATAACATTCTGTACCTGGAATATAGCATTTTATGCTACAAACCCTAAATTCCTATTATGTCCAGTCATCAGTGGGATCACCTATTTTAAGGCAAGACATATTATTTTAACTAATCTCAGGTATTATCTGCTTCAATGACAACCTGGAAAGGAAAAGGGCCTTAACATGATCAACAACAACAACAACAAGACCTGCTGCTGTTGAACTGATTCCAATTCATCACAACATCTGTATTACAGAACAGAACTGCTCCATAGGGCTTTCTTGGCTATCATCTTTATGGAAGCAGATCACTAGGCCTTTCTTCTTTGGTGTTGCTGGCTGGGTTTGAACTGTCAACATTTCAGTTAATAGTCTGGCCACTAGTGGACTACCAGTGCCACACAGGGCTCTTTTAACATGATAAAACCCAAAAACCCAATCCACTCCTATCGAGTTGATTCCAACTCATAGTGACCCTCATTGGGTTTCCAAGGCAGTAAATCTTTATGGAAGCAGACCATCACGTCTTCCTTCCACTGAGTGGCTGGTGGGTTTTAACCGCCACACCTCTGGTTAGCAGTCAAATGCCTTAGGCACTGTTCTGGTTACCTAGTACTGCTCTGACAAGAATATAGCACAAATGGGATGCTTGAACAAGCAGGAGTTCACTCTCTTATAATTTGGAAGCTTTAAGTCGGAGTTCAAAGTGTCAGGCTCTAAGGGCTGGGTGAAAGCCCCTCAACCTTGGGCTTCAGCTCTGCCTCCTCCCACTGAAGCTGAAGGCTTTTCTTCACTCAGCAGACCATGTACCCAAAGCAGCTACTCAGCTGCTCACAGTAGATTACACCATGGAGTTGATTACCAGTCTCATCATGGGGAATACTACATTCAGCTGCCCAGCCACTCAACCAGGCCCAGCTAAACTGACACACAAAGTTAACTATCACAGGCACTGTGTAGTGTAACTTACGTAGTACATTACATTTTAAACCACACATTGATTTGGGTGTCACTGGAGCTCTGTGGTGTAGTGGCTAAGGCATTTGACTGCTAACCAGAGGCTGGCGGTTCAAACCCACCAGCCACTCCTCAGAAGGAAGACTGGGCAATCCTCTTCCATTGTGATACCGCCTGGGAAACACAAGGAGGGGTTGCTATGAGTCAGATCCGAATCAAAGCAGTGAGTGAGAAGAGGAGGAGGAGGAGAAAGAATAGGAAGAGTAATGGCAATAACAACATCCAAGACAGAACAATGCTATCTAGTAGGCATCCTTAAAAAAGAGCTGTGATCAAGAAAAGTTAACTAAGTACCTAAGATCACACAGCTATAAGTTCCTCATAATTAAGCTATGGTTGTAGATTAAACAATTCCCAATAACTCAAAAACAGAGTTTACTATGTAAATGAAGTTAAAATCAAAAAAAAACCTCACTGTCGTCCACTCAGATCCGACTCATAGAGACCCCTCCTTGGGTCTCTGAGGAGGTATCACTAGGGAAGTAGATTGCCCAATCTTCCTTCCGGGGAGTGGCTCATCGGTTTGAACCACCAGCCTTCTGGTTAGCAGTCAAATGCCTTATGCACTACTCTACCAGAGCTCCTAAATAAAGTAAAGAGTAAGCCTAAGATATTACAATACACTGATCATGGTGAGGGCAGGATAATTTCTTCTATCTAAAAAGGCAATGTAGTCTCTTTCTCTAGAATAGTCACATCTGTTACTTTTGATAAACCATTTGTAAGTATGGAAAAGACTGGATGAGACACACTCAACTGTAGTCAATAAAACATACTTAAAATTTTTGTTCTTACTTTTAAAAAAATGTAACGTATAATTTGTAACAAACACCAATGGGATCACAACAAAATTCTTTTAAAAAACCTTAGCTTATACTTCGATGATTTGGTCAAGTACCCATAAATAAATGAAAATGGACTTCTGGCAAGCATCAAGAAGAAAAATTGCAGTAAATGCACTATGTTCTTTTGTCACTGGAAAGTCTTTGACCCTCACTTGGAATCCAGTGACTCTTAATTTTAGGTACAATTCTAACAAGCTAGGTTTTTCCCTTGTAATCCAAAGTACATCAAAAGTAGCAAACAGAAAGGGGTGAGATACTGATAAAAGCAAGAACAGAACATCAAAACATAAGGAAATGACCAATATGTGCCTCAAAAAAAAAAAATAAATAAATAACTCAAGAAGAATGGTAGCCTAAATTGTTGTTGTTGTTATGTGCCGTCGAGTCAAACCTGACTCATAGCGACCCCTCCTTGGGTTTCCAAGGCAGTATCACTACGGAAGTAGGATTGCCCAACCTTCCTTCCGAGGAGTGGCTGGTGGGTTTGAACCGCCAGCCGTCTGGTTAGCAGGCAAGTGTCTTAGCCACTATGCTACCTACCAGAGCTCCCCTAAATTAGAGGTTGTCAAACCACAGCCTATGGTCCAAATTCAATTCCCTACCTATAGGAGCTCTGGTAGCATAGTGCCTAAGGCACTTGACTGCTAACCAGAAGGCTGGCGGTTCAAACCCACCAGCCACTCCTCGGAAGGAAGGTTGGGCATTCCTACTTCCATAGTGATACTGCCTCGAAAACCCAAGGAGGGGTCACTATGAGTCAGGGCCGACTTGATGGCAAATAACAACAACAACAACAACCTATTTTATGATAAAAGTTTTACTGGAAATGAGCCACAATCATTTGCTGATACAGGCAAACCTCAGAGATACTGTGGGTTTAGTTCCAATATAGTGAATATCACAATAATAAAGTGAGTCACAAGGACTTCCTTTTGGTTTCCCAGTGTATATGAAAGTTGCATTTACACTATACTATCTGGTAGCATAGTGCCTAAGGCACTTGACTGCTAACCAGATGGCTGGCAGTTCAAACCCACCAGCTACTCCTCGGAAGGAAGGTTGAGCAATCTACTTTCGTAGTGATACTGCCTCGGAAACCCAAGGAGGGGTTGCTATGAGTCGGGTCTGCCTCGACGACACATAACAACAACAATAATATACTATAAAGTATGCAATAACATTATGAAAATTTTTATATATTGTAATAATTACCAAAATGTGTCACAGAGACACAAAGCAAGCTCACACAGTGGGAAAAATGGCACTGCTTGACACAGGGTTGCCACAAAATTTTAATTTGTGAACAAGATTATATCTGTGAAGCACAATAAAACATGGTATGCCTGTATGTGGTCTTTGGCTACTTCTGCAATATAATGTCAACACTGAGTAGCTGTGTCAGAAACCATGTTATATGCAAAACTAAAAATATTTACAATTTAGCCCTTTACAGAAAAATTTTGCTTACCCCCTGGTCTATATCACTGAATGTATGGATAAAGAGTGTTCCATACCTCACTGGGCACTGTGGGGCACAGCATATCTCAGTCATCCAGAAATTTTTGGCCTGCACTCAGGATACTTCAATATATTTTGTTTAATAAAGCATCGAAGGTTCCCAGGGAAAAAATAAAAAGGTTTGATTATTTTTTAGTGACACTGGCATAAAGATTTCAGATAACTAGAATGCCAATTACACACACACACACACACACACACACACACACAAATAATTATATAAATCATTCAAACATATATTACTAAAGGAAAATAAAATATTAAACAAAAACAACAACACAGACAAAAAAATAACTATTCAGAGGTTGAATTTTTAAAATTATTTACTGGAACAAGCAGGTGAACAAAATTAAATCATTTCATGTGCCCTTGCTAAACTATTTTTTCCCCTTACGATCAAAATTTATGCTCTGATAGCCTTCATTTGTTGAGGCATTTGTTTGTTTATGTGTTCATTTGGAGAGACTACATCCGCTTTGGAGTCTTACATTTAATCTTTACCGTAATCTTTAAACCAAAAAAAAAAACAAACTCACTGCCCCCGAATCAGATCCAACTCATAGCTACCCTTCCTTGGGTTTCTGAGGCAGTATCACTGCAGAAGTAGACTGTCCTACCTTCCTTCTGAGGACTGGCTGGTGGGTTTGAACCACCAGCCTTCTGGTTAGTGGTCAAATGCCTTAGGCACTACGCCTAAGCTCCTTATGGAAGCCAATCTCCAGGCCTAGTTCTTCTGGGGTACCAGTGGGTGGGCTCGAACTGGCAACCTTTGGGTTAGTAGCTCAGCGCAGACCATCCATACCACCCAAGGACACTTGTTCTGATATACTTCAGATGATCCATACTCTCAGGGCTGTAGACGCCTCATGTTCCCTAAACTGAGCACATTGGAAGCACGGATATCAGACAAGTGAATTGGCATTATTGAAGAACCACTGCTGTAATTTAAACTACTCCTTGATCTTCCCCCAAAGCATGCTAGAGAACCTAATTTCCATAAAAATTTCTAACCTAATTTGAACAGTATAATGTGGACAGTGGGGAATAAACGGGTTTGATCAATTATGAATTTATATGATATGTTAGTAAGCTATTCAGGCATAGTCTTACAATTCAGTATTTTGAACACTAATGCCATGCTACATAATTTTAAAATGGTGCATTTCAGAAAAACCTCACTAGGGCACATTTGCATATTTGGAAATCTAATTAACCCAAGCATATCTTAAGGCTTTCAACAGAGAACATACAGTAACATTTTTGTCAGCTGAATGTTTGCTTGAGGCTATGTAAGGATTTTATCATCTGGTATAGTTTAACCCTTCAACTTCCAATTTTTATGCAGGGGCTGTCTAATCTGAGAATTTGGTGGGTTAGACAGGACCCTCCCCTCTCTCTGGACCTGGAATGCCTGGGGCTCAACATGAGCAAGAGGACTGTCATTTCAACAACAAACCATGAAGTGCCTGTGCTGGCTCCCTTTGCTGCTAAATCTAAATCCAAATTCAACCTGTCTCTTCACCCCTACCTTAGATAACCGAGAGGTGCCTTTCTTGCAAATACATTTGAATTAGATTAATAAGTTTTCGCCACATTGCACACATAGCACACCTTTTATATATTTTCTTTGGGGAAATATTTCAAGTGGAAGACAGGTGCCCAAAGAGGGATACTGTCTGACCTGACTCCCCAGCTACTGCCTCCTCTGTCCCTAACTTGAATTTCCTATAGTGGGTTCTCTCTCTTCTCCCAGAGCAGAATCTATGACCATAGCCAAAAAGGAGAGAAAAAACAAACAAACAAACAACAATTCTTTGGGCCGACTGGCTCTCTCAGAAAAGGCAGTACTTGGATTTCTGCATGCAACGCTCTCTCTGTGTGCCTTGAAGTTTCTTGGTAGTGGAGGCCAATACATGGTCAAAACCCCATTCTCCCACCATTTTCCCTTTGCAGCTTTGGTCATGTACCTTGCCAGAGTTATAGAAAACCCTGTTGTCTTGTTACTGCATCTTCCCACGGACTACTGCAGATATGGAGGTTCAGACTGCACAAAACTATTTACACTTGTGTGGCCTTCACCTGTTTTGTCAAATTGCCTGCTGATGCTCCTCTGGAGGAGCTTCATGCAGAAATTGAGAGGAAATGGGTTTCTCTGGAAAAACTAGAAGCTGCTATATCAGCATTAGATAAGCAGAACCCCGGATTTATGAGGAATTCGGATATATCCAATAGATATGACACACATTATGATGGCAATATCAGGAGACAAAGTAAAAAATAAAAAGAATATAATTTGCAACAATATACAGTTAGTTCTATAATGCTAGCATTGAAAATGCAGATTTGTTGCAACAAGATTGATGTATTAGAGAACAATTTGAGCACAATATAAATTTTTCATTGCTTATGCCACTTTCTTTGTGTGAAACACAAGGTGAATGCAGAAACCCAGTTGAACCAAGCTGTATAGAAATATACAAGATACCCAATACACAAAACACCTCAAGCACACACCTTAACCACACACCTCAAACATCTACCAGCTACAACATTCCCTGTTCTATGTTATGACGTGGTTATGAGCCACATCCGTCCACATGTGGTGTTACAAACTTCTGTCTGATTTCAGATAATCCTCCTTCTACCACTTCTCCATAACCTTTGTGACACCAACTTCCATAAGTAAATTTCAGATCTTCCTTAAGGTAAACCTCCATACTTATTATAGTTTAACCATCCAACAAGGGTTAAACTGTGTCACCACTTTTCATTAGGTCCTAGCTCTGATGGTGTAGTGTCTAAGGCATTTGACTGCTAACCAGAAGGTTGGTGGTTCAAACCCACCAGCTGCTCCATGGAAGGAAAATGGGGCAATCTACTTCTATAAAGGTTTACCACCTTGGAAACCCAATAGGGGTCGCTATGAGTCAGAATGGACTAGATGGCAGTGAGTTTATTTTATTCATCTTGGTGGGTAGAAAATAATCAGCTCACACGGTAGTTATTCTGGCATTTAAGAACACACTGGACTCCTTCCCATCACACCCCAATTTACCTTAGATGCCATCTCCTCCAGCAAGCCTTCTCTATCTATAGAAGCCCACCTCAGTCTGTATTAGATACACTGATCATGTGTTTCTAAAGCCCCTAAGTCATACCTTTGGAAAAGGGCTCACCACACTGCACTACAATTCTGTGTTTGCATATTATTCTCATTTACTAGACTGCTGAGTTCTTTGGAGTGGTGACCAAGCTGTCTTTGTACATGTATTTGGATTCTGAGCATGTAGCATAGTGTCTGGCACCCTGTTGGTGCCCAGCAAATGTTTATGAAGGATAAATAAAGGAATGTCCAGTTCTTTGTATCACTCAGGACCCTCAGCATAGTGCTTTGCACAGAGCAGGCTCTCAATAGATACTTGATGAATGAATGCATGCAAGAAGGAACCAGGAATTAAAAGTTATACTTGTCTAGAAATAGAAAAATAGCAAGTGGAGTTATCTATTGAAAATGTTAAGTAAGTTTCAATGTAAATCATGTTAATTTACCTTTTTTGATGGATAGGAAAGAAAGATGACTATGCAATTTGGTAACCAGGATAGAACTCCTCAGGAATTTGTCTGGGTCAGTTCTGCCATGAATCAGATCACTTCTTAAGCTTTTCAACCAGGTGAGTGTGCATACCATTTTAAACATCTTCAAAGATTGTATTATGTCTCTTGGTAGCCTTAAACAATGCTTAATGATGTTTTATAATCAAGAAATTTCTTCTGATATAAAAGCAAGCTCTCCCTTGCTACCTCAAACTAATTTTCTTTTGTTCCTTCTGCTGTAGGGATAGAGAACTGGTCAGCATTCTTATGCTAAGCCTCTGTATACTATAAGACAGTTATTAAGTCATCTCTTAGCTTTCTATTTTCCTGGCTAAGCAACCAAACTCCTTTAATCTTTCCCCACATGACCTATTTTACATCCCATTAAGCATTTCAGTTATTCTCCTACAGATCTCTTCCAATTTTCACAGTTCCTTTTAAAATGTGGAAACTCAAAATCGACAAAATAGTTTAATAAACACTTATACAATGCCAAATGTAACAAAGGATTATTTTCTAAGTCCCTAAATCCCAGTATCATATGAGTTTTATAGCCTGTTTTGCTGAAAGCCAAAAGCTCTTACCACCTCTGTGCCTATTGGTCCTCATGCACTCCCCTGAATGTGTGGCGTCTGAAGAGGGTCTGGCACAAACACACTTTCTCTAGGGACAGTGGTTCAAAGGTGCCTTGAGCACACACAGTACTCTCTGGCTCTGTTCTCACTGCCTTGGGGCTCTGGACATAGAGCCTGTTCCAGGATGCACCTAGACTTAAATTTCTGTAAATCTGGCCACAAAGAAGCTACAAGTGCCTTTGGCAGAGAAAAGCTGACCCTTGCAGGCTTGTTTCAAAGTGGGTACCACTCTACTGACTCACCTTGAGCTCACAGTCCTTTTCTTGTCACATCTTGCTCAAACAATCTTTCTCCCTCTGCTGACAGTATAGTTTGCTTTTCCCTCCCAGCATATAACCTTGAATTTGTTCCTATTTTTGAAATGTGATTTATATAATTTATTAAGATCATTTTGAATTCTAGTTCTAACTTTCCAAGTGTTTGTAACCCCTGTTAGCTTAGTGTAATCTCCAAACCTAATCAGTATGCTTTTAATTTTGTCACCCACGAAATAATGAAAATGCAGAACAGAATCTAACACAGGCATCAGGACTGAATTCTGAACATCCCTGATCAGCAGGCTCCTATGACTCACTTTAAAGAGTTCAGGAAGTGTTCTCTTTTAAAAATAATAATAATAAATGGATGCTTATCTCACTGTGATGAGATCTAGTTGGACAAAACTTTGTTGATTATTTATAAAGGATAGCAATTTATAGGGCAGAATTAAAGGTGATATTAAATTGATAATGACTCCAACCATTACTTTTCTTTGGCCTATGCTGTTTAATATTTCTTCACAGAAGAAAATTATTCCACTTTGGGTAGATTTGTTTTTCATAAAACAGAAAGATAAAATTATAACCAAGGTTTTACAATGGTGATCTTTACTATATTGGTTATTGTCACAGTGGTACTTAAAACAAAAAAGCAATAATTAATTATCTACTTAAAATTTAAAACATAAAAATATATTTAAGTCAGTATAAGAAGCTAAAGCTAGGTCTCTGCTCAATCTAGGTGACTGTGATAGTGGTATTGGCATGAGTTTTAGTTGTTGATTGATTCAACAAAATACTAACTGCACAGAGAGGCAAGAACTAAGTGTGAAAAATAACTTTAAAGTTTAATGCATTCATCTATAAAGATTTCTTTATCCTCTAAAATTCAAACTAGGCACTTTAGTTAAGTGTTAAATGTAACAAGTAAAGCAATTATGTCTTAGTAGTCATAACATCATGATAAATGAGAAAATACTGAAGTTGTCAAGGATTTAATTTTACTTGGATCCATAATCAATGCTCCTGGAAGCAACAGTTCAGAAATCAAATGAAGTACTGTGTTGGGCAAATTTGCTGCAAAAGACCTCTTTAAAGTGTTAAAATGAAACATGCCACATTGATGATGAAGGTATGTCTGACCCAAACCATGGCAAATCATTTCATATGCATTTGAAAGCTGGAGAGTGAATAAGAAAGACCGATGAAGAATTGATGCATTTCAATCATGACACTAATAAAAAATACTGAATATACCATTGGCTGCCAGAAGGACAGCCAGAATGTCCCTTAGAAGTGAGGATGGAGAGACCTTGTCTCACGTGCTTTGGACATGTTCTCAGGAGAGACCAGTCCTACTGAAGGACATCATGCTCAGTAAAGTACAGGGTCAACGAAAAAGATGAAGACCTCCACTAGATGGACTGTCACAGTGGCTGCAAAATGGGTAAAACACAGCAATGAGGTAAGGACGGGGCAGGACTGGGCAGTGGTTAGTTCTGATGGGCACAGCGTTCCTGTGAGACTGAACTGACTCAGTGGCACCTAAAACAAGTTGTATAAACTTTCGTTCATTTTAATTTTTAAGTAATTTTAATTCCACAAAAAAGTACTTGATCGCAGAGCAATTTTCATCTGTCTCACTGTTGCCCAAATTTTCAAAAGATAAAACAATACACCTAGAGACAAGTCAGTGGCATTGAGAAGGGCAGTTAGTAAATTAAATATATTTACTGACTGAAAATTCAACCGTTACAGCGAGTCTCTTAGTTGGCTATTTCCCAGTTTCCTTTACTTTCAGGTCCAGTTATTTCAGACCACTAAGGTGTATTAGATATTTATAAAACAGCCCAGAAATGGGTCAAGGGAGAATTATAAGCACTATCTCACTAAACTCAGATTTATGAAATGCTTGATCAAAGGATATCTGCTGTTAACAGAAAAAGGAACATATATCAAAAGAAGAAAAAAAAAATCTGAGCTGTGATGTACAGCAAAGAGTTAGTGAACTGACCTTGGAATTGCATTGGATAAACATACAACTCTCCTCTATTTAGTTTTCTGCTGGCATATACACTTCTGTCTGCATATAATGTTAATGCATCATTTATTTATATCAAAAGCCTGCCCTAGACGTGAGTCCTAAAAATATAGTAGATTATAGTCTGTGTTCTGGGAGCAAAAGTACGTTAGAAAATTTTCATTCTTAAAATATGCTATTTTAATAAAATCCATTTTCAGATATTCAGTGTCTAGTTATTGAGTTATGGATTTCCCATAAATATGCTCAAATACTTCTCCTTTTCCTTTGTTTTCTTCATAAATTGGCTATTTGACTACTCATTAGCACATCCAGGACAAAATAGGCTGGCTGATTCACATCTATCAATTTAGAAGCCTTGCCAAAAGCTTTCAGAAATTCAGTTCCCTATAGTAGTTTTATTTTTAATTACAGTTTTTGATATATGCTTAATTAATAAGATTAAGTCCAAGGTCAAGTAAACAGATTAAATAGTGAAATAATATCATAATATATGTTTTTCAATTCTGATATACCATCAGTTTATCATGTACTCCAGCTAAATACTACCAGCTATTTGTTGTTTATTCTATACACTATGCAAGATTAAAGATGTAGCTGAAACTTTAAAAAATGTACATACAGGTTTTTGTACAATCTATTACATTAAAGACTACTTGAAATAAATGCACTGCTACCTTAAATTTGAACACCTTTTTATTATAGGGAGGTTTTCATTGTAATGGCATTAGTATTAGTAGAATTTGATCTATGAATTGAAATGAGTAGGATGAACTTACTGTTTTCTTTAGTGAAAAACAGAGTTCTTGGCAACAAAAGAAAAAAAGACACATGGAATATGAACCATTTTATGTGCAAATTTCATAGTTCATTTAGGATTTAACGTAAATTTTACAGTTCATTTTAGATTTAGTAGTACTGGAAATTTTTATTACACTAATAATTGGAGTTTTGAAACAATGTATCATAAATAATATCAATGATTCTATTTATAAAGTTCAAGATAAGCATTGCTGTAACTACATTTCTCTGTATTTCCTAGTTCAGTTAAATCTGCTTTTTTACCATCTAAAGTGCAACTATTTGTCTCTCCCCATCGAGAGTAAAGAAGAGTGAAGAAAATCAAAGATGTATGGAAACAATTAGTCCAAAGGACTAATATACCACACAAACCACAGCCTCAACAATGCTGAGGCCAGAAGAAGTAGATGGTGCCTGGCTACTAATGCCAACCATGGACTGCTCTGAAAGGATCACAATAGGAAGTCCCAGATAGAGTGAGAGAAAATGTGGAACAAAATCTCATAATAATAAAAAAGACCAGGCTACCTGGTCTGATAGAGACTTCGGCCCTGGAACAGAGGTCACTCACGTGGCTCAGCTCTCAGCAAAACAACAAACAGGCCTATAAGGTGAACAGTAACTCGAGGAAGGTATGCACTCCTTAGAACAACCAACCATATGAGATCAAAAGGGCAGCATTTACCTAGGGATAAAGCTCAGAAGTCAGGAATGGGTAGGAAAGAAGGATGAATGGAAAGAGTAAACACAGGGAGGAAGTGGGAAGAATGTGGGAATTGCTATCAATGTCAGGAATCAAAATGTGTATGAATTGTTGAATGCAAAACCAATTTGCTCTGCTTTCACCCAAATGACAATAAAAAGTTAAAAAATAATAAAATGCAACTTAAATAAATTGTAGAATTTAATGATATTAACATATGTATATACCTGTAGAATCATCAGTACATTAAAGATAATGAACGTATTTATCATCTCCAAAAGTTTCCTCATACTCCTTTGTAATCCAACCTTCTGTCTTCCACTCCTCATCTCCAGGCAATCACTAATCTGTTTTCTGTCACTGCAGATTAGTTTGCATTTTCCAGGATTTTATATAAATGGAATAAATGCTTATATGGTGGCATAATGACTAAGGCACTTGACCAATGCTAACCAGAAGGCTGGCGATTCAAACCCACCCGCCACTCCTCAGAAGGATGGTTGGGCAATCTACTTCCCAGTAATACTGCCTCGGAGACACAAGGAGGGGTTGCTATGAGTCGGATCTCACTTGACAGCAGTGGTTTTTTTTTTTTTTATATCTATCTTAATGATTTTGAGATTCATCCATATTGTTCACTGTATCAATAGTTTTCTCCCTTTTATTGCTGAATAAGGAGCTCTGGTAGCATAGTGCCTAAGGCATCTGACTGCTAACCAGAAGGCTAGCGGTTCAAACCCACCAGCCACTCCTTGGAAGAAAGGTTGGGCAATCTACTTCTGCAGTGATACTGCCTTGGAAACCCAAGGAGGGGTCACTATGAGTCGGGTCTGACTCAACAGCACATAACAACATTTTGGAATAGTATTTCACTGTATGGATGTACCACCCTTGGTTTGTTCATTTACCTAATGATGGACATTTGAGTTGTTTCCCATTTTTAGCTATTATAAACAGAGCTGCTATAAACATTCATGTACAAAAATATCCCTGATTTTTCATAAAAGAAACTTAAATATAGTTGACCTAATATTGATAATAAGAAGTTTTTTCAAGAAAATGTTTAATATTCTAACATGAAGATAATTATACCAATAGTGGGCATGCTGTAAAATGGTTGTACTGTCAATATGAATATAAATAGTTTATTCAAATCATTTGTTTTAGGGTACATTTAATAAATATGGGCTTAATAGCAGAAATACAACAAATGGTTAGAATTGTGGTATGCATGTTTTATGTTGGAATGACTGTGATGGTCTTTTTGGTCCCCCACAATTTCTGTTTTTCAAATGTTCCTACCACAAGTAGATACCACTTTTGAAAAAAGATAAAAAAGTGTTAATATAAGCCAAATATGATACTGCAGAGACTGGAAGATTTCTGCTAGCATCTCCAAGGTATCATAAATCTCCAGATGTTATATGGTACACAGTGACTACTCTTAGTGTGATATATGGTCACTTGGAAGAATCATGACTTTTTGAAAAGTCTATCTTATCGCCATTGTTTATGAGAAGTATAAAGAACGTTTTAAGTACAAAGAAAGAAGAATCTAGGCCCCTCTATCTACTGTTTTTCTTCGCACTACTGTATTTCTCTCAAACAGTTACTGAAGTTGATATAAAAATGTATGAAATTAAAGGAAGAGTTATTTAAATTGTTCATGTTTGTTGTTGTTGAAGTTAATGCATCATATTTAGTCAAAAAAGGGTTATCAGTAAACTTTTAAATTGTATGCAATAGTAAAAACCAAACCCACTGCTGTTGAGTTGATTCAACTCATAGTGACCCTATCATACAGAGTAGAACTGCCCCGTAAGATTTTCAAGGCTGTAGTCCTTATGGAAGCAGACTGCCATATCTTTTTCCTATGGAGTTATTGGGTTTGAACCATCGACCTTTAGGTTAGCAGGCAAGCACTTAACCAATGCACCACCAAGGTTTTTATGCAGTACTAGATACTTATCAAATTGAAGGTAAAAAGACTGTATACACTATGGACTGAATATATCTTTCTTGGAAGAACCACCACCAGAATGCTCTTTAGAATACAAGATAGCCTGACATACTTTGGATATATTACCAGGAAGGACCAGTCTTGGGAGAAAGATATCATGCTTGGTAAAGCAGAGAGTCAGCGTAAAAGAGGAGGACGCTCAATGAGATGGAGTGACATCAGCTGCGACCACGGGCACAAACATGGCAACAATTGTGAGGATGGCGCTGGACTAGACAGTGTTTCGTTCTGTTGGACATGGGTTGCTATGAGTCAGAACTGTCTTGACGACACCTAACAACAACTATGTCTTTTCAGACAGAAGGTGTCTGCCAACCATTGTCCACGACTGTCTAGTTTAACTATTTGTGGCTCTGTTGGCAGAGTGGTTAAAGCATTTGATTGCTAGCCAAAAGGTAGGCAGTTGGAACCCAGCAGCCGCCTCATGGAGAAAGATGAAGGCAGTCTGCTTCCATAGAGATTTATAGCCTTTGAAACCCTATGGGGCAGTTTTACTGCATCCTAAAGGGTCACCATAAGCTGGAGTCGACTAGACAACAGGGGGTTTGGTTTTGGTTTTGGTTTCCAGACAACAGTGAAGGAACAACCATGAAAGATAAGATGTGAACAAAAAGTGGAATACAAAAAAAAAAAAAAAAAAACAAAACAGTGCTTTAATGACATTTTCCTCTTCCTATTATGAAATATTTCATATTATGGAAAGTAAGTTCAGAAAATAAAGATAAAATGATTAAAAAGATCATGGAATGGATGTCAGTTAAAATAAATATTTAAAACTGAGTTCTCAAGCTACATCATCTAGTGATTAAACAGTTTATTTTAATCTCTCTAGGGGGGTGAGTTATAAGTATTAAAATACGAGAAAACCGAACTTATTGCCATGGAGTTGATTTCAACTCATAGTGACCCCCTCTGGATTTCCCGGGAGGTAAATCTTTATGGAAGTAGATTGCCCAGTCTTCTTTCCACAGAGTGGCTGGTGGGTTTGAACCACAAACCTTCTGGTTAGCAGTCCAATGCCTTAGGCACTATGCCACCAAAGCTCCTCAAGTATTAAAATAGGAAAGGAAAATAAGAGATATTTTAAATCTACATTCACTTCTGCTCATTACCCCTTCTCCCTGCTTACATTTTATTGGGATAGTTGGGAATTAACTGGAGATAGAGGTTGGAAATTTCCAGAGTGTTTGCTATTTAAACACCAAATTAAAAACAAATGCTTATTCTTCACCCCTCTATCTAGTTGGGTGCAGGCAGGCAGAGGCTAAGTCTTATTCATGTATTATACTAAAGTATTGCTTAGAGATAATTCTTTCTGAGTAGGTTTACAAAAAATAATAATATACTGTTAAGTAAAAATGAGGTTATTAAACTGAATATATACCAAATTCTAGGAGTTCTGGTGGTGTAGTGGATAAGGCACTTGGCTGCTAACCAGAAGGTCAGCTGTTCAAACCCACCAGCTGCTCCGCGTAAGAAAGACTGTGCAATCTACTTCTCTAAAGATTTACAGCCTCAGAAACCCAATGGCGGTCACTATGAGTGGGAAATGACTCAACAGCAGTGAGGTGTTTTTTTTTTTTTTTTTTTTTTTAATATACCAAATTCACTTTTAAAATGAGAGAAAACTGTGATTATGTCTGAGTTATCATGTATTTTCTTTGTAATTTTTTACAATTACAGGAAGAAATGCACACACAATTTAATGAGTACCCCACTATAATGCTAGAGGTTTTACCTTTATTACTGCTAAATTTTCAACAATTCTCTGTTACAGAGGAAAAACTTGAGGCTCAGAGACAGTTAATAACATGCTTAGGTTTACAGATAAATAAGGGCAGAGGCCTGACTATTTTTTTCTTTTTTTTAAGAAAAAAATACTAATGAACAGTGTAGACTGCTTTTTTGTTGCTGTGGGAGCATTCATAGATGTTGGATGTAGCCTTGACTTTATAGTCACTACCTGCAAGTCTTCATCTGCAATCTGTGGAATGCCCACTGACTGACTACAGGGAAACATGATTAGCAAATTCTGTGTAGACATATGTGTGCACATTTCTCTGGGCAGGAGGTTCTAACTTTCATCAGACAATGAGTAAAGTGCCTGTTGAAGGGAGAAACCTAGCACATAGCTGTTTTCTTTTTTTTTTTCCCCTCCGAATAAACATAGTATTCTTTGTAAGGCTGCATTTATTAAAGGCTGCAAGGTGATTAAAGGAGCAGCTGGGAGATAGAAGGTGAAAACCAGGAAGCAGCTGCAGCTGTCTTGGGGCAGAAACAGTTTGGAAAGACCTGGGAGACCACATTTCAGAGGGTAAAAATAGTGGAAGGCTATGATTCTCAAACTTTAGCATGATCAGAACCACCTAGAGATCTTGTTAAAACATAGATTTGCTGGGCTTCATCCCCAGAGTTTCTGATTTATGAAGTAGATCAATTTTATTTATATGTAAACATTTATTGCTAGGTTTAATCATTTATTAGATTAAATAGGTCTGAGTGCCTTAATTACAACTGGCAATAGGTACAAAAGTATTGACTGAGCCAGGATTTCTGATATGGAATCCTGATTCCCCAAGTGAAAAGTAGAAATTACAATGTGCTTTCTTTCATCCCTGGGTCTTGCTGATGTTAAGAAAGGCAGAATTTTATGAAATCTTACAACATCATTCTTGAAAAGAAATGGTTATACTCCGATCTTCTCTTTTTTTCATAGAAAAAGGAGACTGAAACCCCAGATAAATTATTATAAGTCACTGATTGGCAGAGTCATTTTCACTTGCAGGCTCCAAGCCCATTCTTTTTCCACATGGCCCTAAGACTGGGTTAGCATATACAAGTGACTGGCTTTACAATTTGGTCTAACAATTTTACAGGTAATATAATTACTGCTGGATAGGGAACCATATTTTGAGAACCATTATTATAAAGGTTAAGACACAGGTTCTGGAGTCCATGAAGTTTAAATCCTAGGGCTACTACTTACTAGATGTGAGATCTTTGAGAAGTTCT
The DNA here is from genome assembly GCF_000298275.1 of Orycteropus afer afer. Taxonomy (NCBI): domain Eukaryota; kingdom Metazoa; phylum Chordata; class Mammalia; order Tubulidentata; family Orycteropodidae; genus Orycteropus; species Orycteropus afer. The sequence goes on from NW_006921937.1 coordinate 349,184, forward strand.
TTAACTGTGCCTCACTTTTCTAATATGTAAAATGGAGATAACTATACCTTTGTGGAGATTAAATGGAATAATGCATATGAAGTGCTTATTCCAGAGCTTGCCATACATTAAAAGCTCAATAAATTTTATACATAATTGTGCATATTCTTCCTTGGATTAAATGGAATGATGTAATCCTGAAACAATTCTCATAGGATAGGATAAAATACTAAATCAAAGCAAGTTGGGTATAATATAATTTTAATTATCTGTTATATAAATAAACCCTTTTCAAATTATTGAGTCAACCTAATCGTATCATTGCTATTTCCTTAAATTTTCAGCATTTCAATCATGGCAGGACCATCAATGCCAAGGGAATCCATGGTAACCACACAAAGTAAACATCCACCTACCTATTAATGCCAGCAATTATTTGGCATTTGTTATGTTAGTTAAACTGTGTAATGGTGTGTGAGAAATCAGTTTCTGCTTCCTTGACCCTTTGGAAAGCTGGTTTTCCAACCCAGCATCCCTTGCTGAGACACCAGAGTCTGACAGCTGAGACTCTAGGCACTGATTCTTTCTCAAGCCCCTCCGGGAAACATTGTAGTCTCCTCTAAAAGAGTAAGAATCTATTATAGGGGCTTGATTATTGATAATGACCATTTCTATTTTGGGGCTAAAAGCTAACTAGGACTTTTAGTCTTCATTTTAACAAGTATCAATCATGAACCCTGAGCTATCTGTCATTCAGAGAACATTAATTTTGGATGCATGTGATACACTAGAACAATCTGAAAGGATTATTTCATGCCTTTAGATTGCAAAAAATGGATCCTGTTTACTCATATTTAAGAAATAGAGAGTAAAGGAAAATGGATGAAAATTTTAAGAAATTATCAAACACAGTCAATTTTAAATATAAATGTATCTTGCATGCTCCAACAAATCCCTAACCTTAATTCTAAAGATATTATAAACCTACCACTGCACACAAATTCTACTTAATGAATAATATCTCTAATTCAACAGTTATTGTCTATGTCTGCTTTGTCATTTCCTATATTAAGTTCTGGGAAGGATGAAAGGTACGTAAGTGCAGTATTGTCATTAAAGAATTTATAATTTGCACAGGAGATCAAATAGGATCATGAGGGGAGAGCATTTGCGGTATGGGCAGGCTCACAGAGATTGAAATGAGAATGAAATGTTTAAGGCAGAGTGAGAAGAAGCCCAGTGTGGCTGTGTAGTCCTTAGAAATAGAGAGAGGTAGGGGATGAGGCTAAAGAACAGGGAGCCTGAAGGTGAAAATGAATCCTATGGACTGGATGCAGTTTAAAGCCAAAAGCCTCATTAGCCTGAATCCTGATATGGCATCATCTTAATTTTTTTTTTTTTTTTTGCTTCTGCACATCTGTGCTAGTCACAGACATATATACAAGGATGTTGATAAGGAACAATCACAGATGTGAGTGAATGGTCTTTGCTATCTCCACCAAAAAAAAAAAAAAAAACTCACTGCCATTGAGTTGATCCAGACTCATAGCGACCCTTCCTTGGGTTTCCCAGGCAGTATCTTTACGGAAGTAGATTGTCCAATCTTCCACAGGGATAGAAATTTTACTAGTGGAGCAGAAAGAGTAAAGGTGGGAAGCTTCTCAGTTGGGGTAGGGAAGGGCAGAATAAGGAGTATGTTCTCTTTAAAGAAGTCTCTGTTGACAGTGGCAGCTTCTGCTTTAAAGCACAACAGAGTATGGCACAAGGGCAAGGGGATATTATACAAGAAAAACATTCTCCTCGATACTCTTGCCAGTGTATGAAGGGAGAAAAAACAATGACTAAACATACTAAGGAAAAATAAACATTTATTTTAGAGCTATGCCCAGTTGAGTTTTTGTCTACCATTTTGGTTTACCTCTCCTGCCACTTCCCTTCATTAGAGCAGAAAACACAATGCCTCCCTCCCTATGGATACAACTATGTTTGACTAGAACTTTATTGGAGAGAAATCTATAAACATAGTTAAGACTGATTATAAAAATATAAGACAGTTGCTATATCTGAATACATTGCTATATATATAAAATGTTCACTGTGTAACATTTCTAACATAATTTTAGAATAACAGAGTGGGGGTTCTAATTATAACTTAATGAGCAGAGTATCACATAATACTCTAGGTTAAAATAAAAGGGGCAAAATGAACCTTGAACACAAACATAAAATACATTTGAATATACAGTAATTCTGAATTTAAGTCAGAGAGATTCTCACCTTTACCTAGCATGTAGATAATATATAAATAGCTTTTCTTTCACTCATAAACTAAAAAGCTTAAAAGGCTATGTGTACTTTAAGGTACATCAGGGCATACTTTATAGGATTATAGTATTCAGCCATCAATATGCATCTTATCTATACAAAAGACTATTATGAGAGGATGTCAAGGAAATGTATCAGGTTCATATAAAAAACAAACCCTTCGACTTTGAGTAACACAACACTTGTGAGTACTTCCTTTCACTCAAGGCTTTGATGAGTATAATACATGCAACAAACTTGCTATGAAAACAACACTAATATTTCAAAATGCAACTTTCTTCTGCTGAGAACCAGGAAAAAACACATCCATTTGCTAAAGGCGCTGCCTGGTTATGCTTCACTTATGCAAATTTTAGGTTAATTGATAGGACACACAGACAAGGGTTCTATAAACCATTTTACTGAGCATACATCCTGATTATAATGTCATGTTAAGAAATGGAGTGCAATCTGTCTTCATGTCATATTTAATAGATTTCAAGTAAATAGCCCACAAGTGCTCCTTCTAGCAGGTGATGAATTATATTAATGCCCATTGTACTTTCATAATTAAGGGTCTGTCAGCATTTTCATTATAACCAAGGCTGCAGGTAGGAACAAAAGAAATAGTTGTGATGATTCCTGGCCCTGGCCACAGTGCTGCTCTCATGCTCTACTGCTGCCTTGGGCCATGGGGAAGACATATGAAGACCGTCTCAGAAAATTCTGGGAAGTTGGCTGCTATGGATTGAATTGAGTCTCCACAAAATACGTGTTGAATTCCTGGCTCTGTACCTGGGGATGTGATCCTGTTTGGAAATAGAGTATTTTTCTTTTGTTATGTTAGTGAAGTCATACCAGTGTAGGGTGCATGCTAAACTTACTCACTTCTGAGTTATAAAAAGACAATCACACACACACACACACACACACACACAGGGAAAGACGGTTGATCCTTTACGGCCAAGGAACCCTGAAGAACCAAGCAAGGAATGTCTGGGCTACCGACAAGGAAGGAACTAGTATGTCTTAGACCCTGACTTGGACTTTCATCCTCCAGAACAGCGAGAAAATGCATTTTTACCCTTTAAAGCCACCCACTTTTTGGAACCATGGAGACCATGGCCCCTAGCTGCCCGTCAGGTCTGAAATTGAACCCATACCTGTGGCTTCCAGCCAAGCAAAAGACAGGCATAGGAGTTGAACATTTACCTGAGGTAGATACACTCCTCGGAGAGAAAAAGCATGGGAGAAAGAAGAGCTGTTTATGCACAGGGAGACAGCTCAGGGGCAGGAGTGCATGGAGGGATGGACACAAGGAAGTGGTAACTAGCGGGAGGAAGTTGGAGGGGAGATTTTGCATTGTGGTAAATTGTGGTCAATGTCATGAGACAAAGTGTATGTGAACTGCTGTATGGAAAGTGAATTTGCTCTGTAAATTTTCACCCAAATCACAATTAAAAAAAAAAAAAAAGCCATGCACTTTTGGTATTTATCATAGCAACATTAGGTAACTAAGACATTGGCTAATTTGTTATTAGCAAACTCTGTTTTTACCAAGTCATTCCCCCCCCTTTTTTCCCCCTGGTTTTCTTGCCCTATTAGCTTGTTTCTCCCTTTTCAGAATCTTTCATATCAGTCCCATTCTCTTTCCTCTGGAGCTGACTTCATGACTTTTCTTTGACGCAATTTCCTTACCCAGACCTGGTTGTTGCCCTGCTGTTTCCTCAGGATGAAACCCGGCTGCTCTGTGTTGTAGCTGCAGATGTCAGCATTCTTTACCTTTTGAATAACAATTACCTAACTTCATAAGCAAAACAAATGCTAAGACGGCAAAGGGAGAGGGGAATTTGGCTAATGGGAAACTTCTCTCCACACAGCAAACATGAGTTTACCAGAAAATTCAGAGGATAAAACCCCAGCCTCTGGTGTTCATCCCAAAGCAGTGTTTCAAACAGTAAAAATATCAGAATATCTAAACCAGAAGGGAGGGCAGAATCTATGTAGGACTGGAAACTACCCTTTTCAGTGTTCCCCAAGTCATTTTGGTGAACACTTCACATTTCACCTGTGTCGACACACATCGAAGAAATGAAAATGGAAGAGATTGGGTGGGGAGGAGTAGACAGAAAGACAGGGAGAAAAGGAGGACACATGAGAAAGGAGGTAGGAGGCGGGCTCTGGATTGGTTTGGTAACCTGCTTTGAAGTGAACAGAAAGAAGTGAGGTCCAAAAGAGAAGTAGTCCACCCTGCCCCTCAGATATGTTGTTGTTGTTGTTGTTTTGCCGTCGAGTCGGCCCCGACTCATAGCGACCCCACCTTGGGTTTCCGAGGCAGTATCACTACGGAAGTAGGATTGCTCAACCTTCCTTCCGAGGAGTGGCTGATGGGTTTGAACTGCCAGCCTTCTGGTGAGCAGTCAAGTGCCTTAGGCACTATGCTACCAGAGCTCCTCCCCTCAGATATGTTGTTGTTGTTGTTATGTGCCGTCAAGTCAAACCTGACTCATAGCGACCCCACCTTGGGTTTCCGAGGCAGTATCACTACGGAAGTAGGATTGCTCAACCTTCCTTCCGAGGAGTGGCTGGTGGGTTTGAACTGCCAGCCTTCTGGTGAGCAGGCAAGTGTCTTAGCCACTATGCTACCAGAGCTCCTCCCCTCAGATATGTTGTTGTTGTTGTTGTTATGTGCCGTCAAGTCAAACCTGACTCATAGCGACCCCTCCTTGGGTTTCCGAGGCAGTATCACTACGGAAGTAGGATTGCCCAACCTTCCTTCCGAGGAGTGGCTGGTGGGTTTGAACCGCCAGCCGTCTGGTTAGCAGGCAAGTGTCTTAGCCACTATGCTACCAGAGCTCCCCCCCATAGGGGATGTTATTTTCATTACAGGCAGGCTGTGTGGTCTAGTGAGGGCACAACCTTGGGGTCCAGCCAGTGAGGTTTTTGACTTTCAGCTCCTCTCCTATGAGCTGGTTGCATCAAACTGAACCTGGAGACAATAATATTAACTTCCCAGAGATATTATGAGAGTCTGTGATATTTAAATCACTCTCAAAGAACGACAGTGCCATTTCCCTCCTCTTCTTATAAACTTTTAAGCAAATTCAGACATGTGGTTCTTGTTATGTGCCGTGGCGTCAGACCCGACTCATAGCGACCCCTCCTTGGGTTTCTGAGTCCGCATCACTACGGAAGTAGATTGCCCCATCTTCCTTCCGAGGAGTGGCTGGTGGGTTTGAACCACCAGCCTTCTGGTTAGCAGTCAAGTGCCTTTGTG
>NW_006921937.1:365842-374847 GCF_000298275.1 Orycteropus afer afer
ACGTAATTGGAGAATTCAAACTTAAACTTACCAATCGCGCGCTGGAACTTCGAATAAACTCCTCCTGCTTTTGCATCAAGAGATGTCTTTCGTGAGTGATTTTGGGTGGCGTTATCCCTGACTTGGGTTGGGGGAGCCTTGGTGAAGGGGAACCCAACACCTTAGCCACTATGCTACCAGAGCTCCCATAGTATATTACTATTAACAACTAATATTCCAATATTATTGGAATTACAATATTAATAAAGGTCTAGTTTCATGCTGATAAGGGTCCCGAAGCTATTCTGGATCTAGCTCCAGGGTATACAAAGTCAGTCACATAATTTTAGTTCCCAGATGCCCATAAGTTCTTGGCACCCACTAGCTATAACATATATACTCCTTCTAATGACCTTCCTCTTTACCTGCTCAAGCCTGAGGCAGATTTTGTTCTTTTGCAACCAACAGTAGCCTAAAAAAGTTTTATCAAAGTTGAATAAAAATTTTTAAAGATTATAATTTCATTAAATTCCTAAATGTTTTGCACTGAATTTCATTAATAGAGAGGGAAAAATAATTTATTGTGCTTTTAGGGTAGGGTAGATTGTTGTTGTTGTTGTTGTTGTTGTTATGTGCCATCGAGTTTGATCTGACTCAAAGTGACCCCTCCTCAGGTTTCCGAGGCTGTATCACTATGGAAGTAGATTGCCCAACCTTCCTTCCCAGGAGTGGCTGGTGGGTTTGAACCACCAGCTGTCTGGTAGAGATATTTAAATATTAAAAGCTGCTATTCAAGAAAGCTAGTATTTATTTTAGCACACAATAAAGATATTATGCATAGACTCATCACATCCATTTTTGGGCAAAAATGAAGAAAAATATTTTTGTTGCTAAAGTGCATATACTTTTCTAGAGTGAAAATTTTATACTTTTTGCAGAAAATCAAAATGATTTAGTATGGGGTATACACTAACCTACTATGCCATCATGCCAGAAGTTTGACCAATTCCTTTTCATGGAAGTTTGAAAATGTCAGGTTCATTTTTAAACCCATGGCTAGTTTCATCTACTTTAAACCAAAAGTGACAAAATAGGAATTGACTGGGGGGAAAAATTCTGCAATCCACTGTTCTTAATATTTGATAATCCATGTGAAGCAGGTTTACCACAAACTGCTGTGACAGAACAAAGATGACAGATAAACTCCTGTGACCAAATTAATTGGAAATAGATGCCTCAGTCTTGTGATCTTATTTCAGTTTTTGAAAGAATTATATGCACCTTCAGAGCATGCCCCATCTAAGGATGATTAGTCCTTGTACTGCTGGCATCAGGCTGATATGGCATGTTGCCAAGTGTCTCAAGAGAAAGCTGAAAGTTCAGTAGAGGTGGTGCAGACTGTGTAGCTATTCCAAGATTACCTCAGAGAACATTCTGGCTTTTCTGTTGAAAGCTAGTCAGAGTTTGATATCCACTCTTTTTGTGCCTATGATGTGTGTTTTCAAACTGCCCTAAGAGGACCTTCTTAAACTGCTCTCCTGTTTTCATTTTTGCCACACTGCTGAGGAACATAATAATAAAGTAACTTAAGACATTTTATCTAGGCATCTATATCCACATATCCTCTTCTACCTTTATAATGATTTATACAGGTCAGAATGATCTGATATTAAACTACAGCAACTACTCCTGAAGGGAACTCTTAATGCTTTCTACTTGTCTGAAAACAATTAACACTGAGAGGTAAACGGTTAACCGTTTATAAATGTGCAGGCGGCAAAAAAAAAAAAAAAAAAAAAAAACTGAACACAGTCCCAAAATACTGTCAATAAAATGATTAGATATCATATAAACTGCTAATTTAAAACAGATAATAATCTGTCTTGGACCTGCTTTTTATAGAGAGTGGGAGTATAGATAAAACATGATTAGCTGTCTGTTGGTAATTGCTGAAGCAGGATAATGTGTACATGGGTTTCATTATAATCTTTTATAAAGCCTTTGGTTAATGTTTGAAATTTTCTGTGATAAAAATATTTAAAAGACATTAAACCTAGCAACATTAAAAGGTGATAATAATACTTACTGTGACTGAAATTGATTTACTTTACAGATTAAAAACATAATCTATTGAATCATCAGTATTGACCCTACCTTACATAGTAACCATAACAAATTCACAAGAGATAAAATTTATCTGCAGTTGAATATTTCTAACATAGCTACATGTTTTTAATTTTGATAAATCTATTTATCTTCTCAAACTAACTGTAACAGAGATAATATAAGAAAACTGCAAAAAAAAAAAAAACAACACACAATTATTTTAAGAGAGACTTCTTTGGTTGGGATGCTTGACTTCTAATTTCAAATGATGTCAATGTTCTCAAATTAACCCTTTTTTAGGAATAAAAATTATAAATTTAAACACAGGAAAAAAGTAATTTAATCAAGTGTTAGAACAACATAACACAAACCTAACACTAATTTAGACATATTTATCATTTTATTTACAATGTGGAATAAGTTTATTATAAGTCATTGCAGTGTAGTAAATTACTTAGTATGGCTTTTCTACCCATAAATCATTGTAAACTCAGTGGTGGAATGAGCAACTGAGAAGCTGATTGTAAATGTTATCCAAGTGGAGTATTTCTGTTGGGCGTGGCACAATATAATGTTCTGGGAGGTGCCCACTCTCTCTCAGGTGCTTAGAGTTCTGATGCTATGATTGGCTAGTTTGACCACCCTGCCAGGCTCAAAAGGAGGCCTCCTGGAGGCAGAACTCTCTCTGACTGCTGGTGGAGGAAGACATGCTGCTGAAAGAGACACGCACCCCTGAAAGAGACACGTGCTGCTGGGAAAGAGACACGAGAGACAACACATTGCTGAGTGAGACACCGAGGGACCAGCACTGCTGGGAAAGAGACTGTGAGAGACTGTTGGCTGAGGGACGTTGGGCTGGGAGAGAGACTGAGTGTTCTTCCTGAACTTGAGTTGTAGCCTGGTGCTTCCCTAATAAACCCTGTAATCCGTGAGTTCTGTGTGGCCACTGCAGCAAATTATCGAACCCAGGAGAGAGGTGGTGGGTGCTTTGGGAGGAACAGTTGGTGAAAGGGCTGGAGGGAGGCAGCATGGCTGGCCTTGTAGGAATAGGCCTTGGGTTACTGCTGGTAATCCTGTCTTCCTCTCGTGGGATTAGAGGAGGTCGGAACATGTGGCCTCCTTGGCGTTTTTGCAGTCATATAACTATTTACTGTAAAAAATTAAAAGCCTCATTGTTTTGGTTACTTCTAGTGCAGCTCTAACAAAAAATACCACAAATGAGTGGCTTTAACAAACAGGAGCTTATTCTCTTAGTGTTCTGGAGGCCAGAAGCCCAACTTCAAAGTGCCAAGCTCTAGGGGCTGGCTGAAAGCCCCTTGACCTTGGGCTTCAGTTCTGCCTCTTGTTCCTGGCCCACTGAAGCTGGAGGAGTCTCTTAGCTCAGGCAGCTGCTGGCTGCTAAGGCTGACAAACCCAAGGTCGACAAGTAAAATGACACAGTACCAAAATTATCAAATCACATAGCAGGCCACTAATTTAAGTCCAAGACTGGCAGGCAAATATGGAAGGCTGATGAATGATGACTCGGCTACACGAAGGATTCAAATGTGCCAAAAGCTGTAGACCATTCCCAAAACTTCTCCTTACATACTGGAAGCAGAACATATCCCTAAAATAGCTACACAGCTGCTCGCAGCAGATTCTACCATGGAGCTGATTACCAGTCTCATCATGAGAAATAATAATAACCAGCAGCCCAGCCACTCAAAACCAGGTCCAGCCAAGTTGACACATAACCTTAACTACCACACCCATGTTTCCAATCATGACAGTCTCTTGAATATTACAGGGACACAAACTAAAATCAGGTAAGCTGTTTAAAATAGAGCTTAAGAGCATCACTTAACATGTAAGACTGAATCAAAATATCTCTTTAAATTATATTGTATTGGAATTGTCTTTTTTTTTTTTTTTTACAATTTCATAGTTATTATCACTTTAAAAAACAAAGCATGTTACAGATTAAAACACAGTAACTTTCTCATTTTTAGGGTGGTATATTTAGAAATGCACAGCCCTACTCATGATGGCAGTTTAGAAACCTATCTGTCACTCAAACTTTAATAATACATTCTTAGAATCAGATGTGAGGATGGACATATAAATTTTAAAAAATAAAATTTTAGCCTATAAGAAAATTGGGGAGAAACTATATTTATATTGTTGTTGTTATGTGCCGTCGAGTCAGACCTGACTCATAGCGACCCCTCCTTGGGTTGCCGAGGCGGTATCACTATGGAAGTAGATTGACCAACCTTCCTTCCGCCATATTTATATGGCTGTGCAATATAAATTTCTAATCTTAATGCCACATAATTTTCCAAAAGTCTACATGATTTTATGTTGTTGTTGTTATGTGCCATCTAGTGGGACCCGACTCATAGCAACCCTTCCTTGAGTTTCCGAGGCAGTATCACTACGGAAGTAGATTGCCAAATCTTCCTTCCGAGGAATGGATGTGTCTCCTATGTGTTTTCTTGAAAGTACTAGATCATTTTCATCCATTCTTTTATAAATGATATTACTCAAAATGTGTAACAGTTTCAATTATATGACATTTCTATCCTGAACTTATTAGGAAAGTTACTAATAAGTAGGAAATAAGTAGGAAAGTTACTAATAAGTTCAGGAATAGAAATGTCATATAATTGAAACTTTTACACATGTTGAGCAATATCTTTTACAAAAGAATGGATGAAATGATCTAGTACTTTTGAGAAAACACATAAGGACACACAGGAGTGGAAATTTTAAACGTAACACAGTTCCTATACTTTACTTTGTCTGCACAGGCCTTGGTTATAGTGGCATCAAAAGATACCCAAACCAAACCAAACCCACTGCTGTGGAGTTGGATCTGACTCATAGCTATACCTCCTTGGGTTTCCAAGGCAGTGTTAATACAGAAGTAGATTACCTAACCTTCCTTCTGAGGAGGGGCTGGTGGGTTTGAACCGCCAGCCTTCTGGTTAGTAGTCACATGCCTTAGGCACTATACCACCAGAGCTAAGACACTCTAATTAAAAAAAAAAAAAAAGATATTTTCTCTAATTTATTTGAAAAAAACAAAACCACATAAGTAGCATGAATTTTCAGCTACTCACATCTGCTACAGACTAATATCTTAACACTCATTTTTTTAATAATTTTTTTTTCAGATTCATAATGGTCATGCAGGTATGTGAAAATGGTTTTCCCCAGATACTAAAGCCTATCTTGGAAAAAAAAAAAAAAGTTTTATTTTAAAATAGCTATCATTTGGAAAATAAAATCTACTATGAGCCAAATGTTTTATATAAGATTTCTAATGTATTCCATCCTAAATTCTTGAATAATTTTCAGGTGAGGAAAAAGGCTCACAAAAATTAACACATATATAATAAGATAGTTTCAGTGACTTAGTATGATCCCTGCTCATAGTCTTTGCATATTGTGCAAGAAAACATAATGTGTCTTTGCTTGGCATTTGGTCTATCATTTTTTAACTAAAATCCGCAATAAATCAAATCCACTGCCATTGAGTAATCCTGACTCCTAGTGACCCCATAGGACAGAGCATATTGTCTCACAGGATTTCCAAGGCGGTAAATCTTTATAAAAGCAGACCCATGGTGGGTTTGAACCACTGACCTGTAAGTTAGCATCCAAATGGTTTAACCACTGGCACCACCAAAGTTCTTTTAAGTCTACAATAAACATATTCAAAAGCAAGAAATTTAGTGTTACTATGTATGCCTATACATATGAGTTGGAAATGACTTGATAGCAGTGAGTTTGGGTTTTTGGTTTACATATGTCTACGTAATGTTCTCAAATCACATATATATATATGATTTTATAGTGCTTTCAACACTGCTATGCTTTGTATAGCGCTCTCAAATCAGATATGTATAAGGCAGGGTTATGGATGTCTCTATAACAGGTATAAGACATTATTAGATTTGGTACCAAATGTGAGTGACCAATATGGCACCACTGAGGATGAGAAAGACACAGAGAGGTACATGGGAGATACAGACAACAAATATGAACCCTTTTGCACATACAGTACTGCATTGTCAGTGAAGGCAAACATGGGTATATGGATGGATAGATGGGTGGACAGGCTAAACGATTAGGTATGTCTATGAAATGGGGAATGTATCCAAGTACATATATAGGGTTGGCAGGCACTGGTCCTATAAGTTTATGTGACTGATCAGAATTCCCAGGTGTATAGTAGACCTGACAAGGGGCAAGGTTGTGGTCACTGCTTGGTCACAGCTAGCTACCCAGAGGGACCAAGTAGTTGAACCTGTGGGCTTGGGACCACAGTCTCAGGGGACAAGCTCAATTGGCATAACATACTATACAAAACATCGTTCCACCTCCTACTTTGGCAAGTAGCGACTGAGATCTTAAAAGCTAGCAAGCTGCCATCTAGATGCAACGATGGGTCTCTCCTTGTCCAGAGCAAAGAAGAATGAAGAAAACCAAAATTCATGGAAACAATTAGTCCTAGTGACTGGTACACTATCCGATCGGCAGCCTATACAACTATGAGACCAGAAGAACTAGATGGTGCCCGGCTACCACTGTCATCCACTTGGAAGAGGATCTATGTAGGAGATCCTTGATAGAGAGGGAGAACAATGTGGAACAAAACTCAAAATCATTTGGAGAAAAAAAAAAAGGTGGGGACCAGATTTGCTGGTCCGATAGAGCCTGGTGGAACCACTGAGACTATGGTCCCTAGCTGCCCTTCAGGTCTGGAATTGAACCCACACCTGTAGTTTCCAGCCAAACAAAATACAGGCATATGAGTTGGACATTTACCTCAAGGAGATACACTCCTGGGAGAGAACAATCATGGGAGAAAGAAGGGCTGCTTATGCACAGACAGCTCAGGGGGCAGGAGTGTATGGAGGGATGGACACTAGGAAGAGGTAACTATGGGGAGGAAGTGGGAAAGGAGCTGTTACATTGTGGTAAACTGTGGTCAATGACATGAGACAAAGTACATGTGAACTGCTGTATGGAAAGTGAATTTGCTCTGTAAATCTTCACCCAAATCACACACACACACAAAAGACATTATTAGGTTTGCTTCTATAAATACTCTTAAGCCACAGATGCATAAGTCACTTGTAATGTGACTTCAAAGAAGACAATTTCTAACTTGAAAAATAGAAGTGTGTGAAGCATGTGAGATATGTCATACACAACCTCCTGAACTGGCTTTGTGTATATATGATATGATAAAAGAAATGTAACATAAAGTTAGCTCAGGTGGCCTTGGGGCCTTAGGAATGTTGTGAACAATCTCTTAATCTCTAAAATATGAAACACGCATTAGGTGAATGTCTGACCTTGAAGAAAATATGTAACATGGCATCACCTAGACCCTACTGAATGAGGCAGAAAAATTGATGTAAACAGTAAGTTTGGGCTCAATCCTTGAAGGAACACAGAAGCAAGAGATTCCTTGCTAGACTCTAATAGCACTCACTCTCTGAAGAGGAGACCCTGCCAGAGACTAAGACTGAGACTCTGCCCTCTGCCACTGATCGCACACCCTAGCTACAATGGTACACCATCAACTTCAGGATATGGTCAATCCTTCCTGAGACCACTCGTGAAAGGTAAAACCAGAAGTCTAAAGAGTGGAACCCTAACCATTGAACTAACTTTGTAACTGTTAATTATAATTCTCTGGTGCTAAATGAGGAGCTTTGTTGGTATAGTGGTTTCAAATCATTCAGCTGGTAACCAAAAGGTCAGCAGTTCAAACCCACCAGCCACTTTACGAGACTAAGATCAAGCAGTATACTTCCACAAAGATTTAAAGCCTTGGAAACTCTATGGGGCAGTTCCATTGTGTCCTATGGTTGCTATGAGTTGGAATCAACTCGATGGCAGTGAGTTTTGGTGAGTGTTAAATGAATGCCTTGGAGTCTTACTTCCATACTTTGTAATGACTATTTTACAATAAACTAAATGTGTTCATGCATGACAAGCTTGACTCTTCACTGGTTTCTAAATTTTAAGATAAAACTGTCCAGGGCAAGCATACTTTAGCACATAGGTGAATAGATATTGTACAACCATGGCTGGGTATAAGAAAACTCGAAAATATTTTTTGAGTGCCTTTATGACTGAATGAGAAGCTCTAGTAAGTGCAAGCTATAAATATCTATTTTATTTATAAAAGATAACACTTTTATAGTTTTTAACTCATCACAAGAAGTATTAGGTGAAATTAGTTATGAAAGTTTGAGTGGATACTGATAGCTGAGAGGTTTATTTCCTGAATTAATTAGGACTTTTGTCTCAATATTGGTTAAAAAAGAATACTGGTACATTTATTTTCATTTATTTTTTATATACATAGGCTTCAACAAAACAAACTAAAAAATCTGTCAATGATAATTTAAAATCATAAATACAGATAGGAACACATCAGATGTTTTTAGTATAGAGAGCCCATTTTAATACTTTATTTATTTACAAAGAATCAAATGACAAAATATTCAAAAGTCCTCTTCATAATATATCCTATATTTAATATGAGGTCAACATCCTGAATTCTGTGATTAATCTGAACCCAAGTAATTCTATACCCAGAAGACTAGTAAGATATCACTTATCAATTCATTATCACTTTTTCTACTGCAGAAACAGATTAATCTGGGAATTTTCTGGTCAAATACTTTTTCTCCACTTTCACAATTAAAAAAATATATATCAATCATTTTCTCTGGAAGATGTCATACAGGGTGCTAACATTTTCATAAACACAATCAACACTTAGACCAATGACAAATGGATATTAGTTGAATATTTGTTGTTGTTGTTGTTATTTGCCATCGAGTCGGCCCCGACTCATAGCGACCCCTCCTTGGGTTTCCAAGGCAGTATCACTACGGAAGTAGGAATGCCCA
>NW_006921937.1:374947-389111 GCF_000298275.1 Orycteropus afer afer
TATTTTTGTTTCTCCATTCAAAGGACTCCTTTTGGTATCTCCTGTAAGGTTGTTGTTGTTGTTGTTATTTGCCATCGAGTTGACCCCGACTCATAGCGACCCCTCCTTGGGTTTCCAAGGCAGTATCACTACGGAAGTAGGAATGCCCAACCTTCCTTCCGAGGAGTGGCTGGTGGGTTTCAACCGCCAGCCTTCTGGTTAGCAGTCAAGTACCTTAGGCACTATGCTACCAGAGCTCCTTAGTTGAATATATAATATCCAAAAACTAAACCCATTGCTGTCAAGTTGATTCCAACTCATAGCAATCCTACAAGACAGAGCAGAATTAACCCATAGGGTTTCTAAGGCTGTAGATCCTTAAGGAAGCAGACTGCCACATTTTTCTCATGCATAGTGGCTAGTAGGCTTGAAATGCCAACCTTTCGGTTAGCAGCTGAGCACTTACTCACGGTGCCACCAGATCTCCTGTTGAATACATAGGCTGCTACAAATAGTCTCTTTTCTAAGTATTTTAGTCCTTTTTCTAAGTAAAATCATGCATCGCTTATTGACCTTAATGTGAAATAGGATGTTATATGATTGGAAAGTTATGTGAACACCATGTTGTAGTCTGATCTTGCTTTTCTTTAAAGTATCTCTAACAAACTTCATGTCTTAGCTGTTGTTGTTGTTGTTAGGTGCTGTTGAGTTGGTTCCAACTCATAGCAACCCCATGTACAATAGAATGAAACACCACCTAGTCTTACACTGTCCTCACAATCCTTGCTATACTTGAGGCCATCACTGCAGCCACTGTGATGATCCATTTTGTTGAGGGTCTTCCTCTTTTTTGTTGACCCTCTACTTTACCAAACATGTTATCATTCTCCAGGGAAGGGTCCCTTCTGACCACATGGCCAAAGAAGGAAAGAGGAAGTCTGGCTATTCTTGCTTCCAAGGAACATTCCATCATGGCTTAGCATTGACAGTCAATGTGCTGAGAGGGATTCACTTCTGTGGTTGGTCCTCAATCCATGTCATTACCAATTTCTCCATATTTGATATGTCCCATTCACATTTTCCATCACTTTTCTGTCAGTTTCTCGTACAGTGGTGGCTTGTGTGTTGCTGTGAGGCTGGAGGCTATGCCACCAGTATTTCAAATACCAGCAAGGTCAACCATGGTGGACAGGTTTCAATGGAGCGTCCAGACTAAGACAGACTCAGAAGAAGGAAGGGGTCATCTACTTCTCAAAGAATTGGCCAGTGAAAACCTTATAAATAGCAGTAAAATACTGTCTGATAATATTACTAGACAACTTTATGAATACCCCTGAAACACTGTCCAATACAATGCCAGAAGATGAGACCCAGAGGTCAGAAGGCACTCAAAATACAACTGCAGAGGAGCTGCCTCCTCAGAGCAGAGCCGACTTTAATGATATGGGTGGAGTAAAGCCTTTGGGACCTCCATATACTGATGTTGCATGGCTCAAAAATGACAAGAAACAGCTGCAAATATCCATTAATAATTGTGACACATAATAAACAAAATGTGAATCTAGGAAAATTGGAAGTTGTCAAAAATTAAATGGAAGGCATAAAAAGTGATATCCTAGGAATTAGTGAGCTGAAATGGACTGGTTTTTGCCATTATGAATCAGGCAACCATATGATATACTATGTCAGGAATGACAAATCGAAGAGGAATGGTGTGGCATTCATTCATTGTCACAAAGAATGTTTCAAGATCTATTCTGAAATACAATGCTGTCAGTGATAGGATAATATCCATAAGCCTACGAGGAAGACCAGTTGCTACTACTATTATTCAAATTTATGTGCCATCCAACAAAGCCAAAGATGAGGAAGTTGAAGATTTTTACCTTCTGTAGTTTGAAATTGACTAAACATCCAATCAAGATGTGTTGCTTATCATTAGTGATTGGAATGCAAAAGTTGGAAACAAAGAAGAATCACCAGTAGCTGGAAAATATGGCCTCAGTGATAGAAATAATGCTGGAGATCGCATAACAGAATTTTGTAAGATTGACTTATTCATTGCAAATACTGTTTTTCAACAATATAAATGGTAGCTATACATGTGGGCTTCACCAGATGGAGTACACAGGAATCAGATTGACTACATCTGTGGAAAGAGGAAATGGAGAAGCTCAGTATCTTCAGCCAAAACAAGGCCCGGAGCTGACTATGGAACAGACCATCAACTGCTCACATGCAAGTTCTAGTTGAAGGTGAAGACAATTAAAATTAGTTCATAAGAGCCAAAATATGACCTTGATTATATCCCTCCTGAATTTAGAGACCATCTAAAGAACAGATTTGATGCATTGAACACCAATGGCTGAAAACTAGAGGAATTGTGGGATGACATCAAGAACATCATCCACGAAGAAAGCAAAAGGTCATTCAAGAGACAGGAAAGGAGGAAAAGATCAAAATGGATATCAGAAGAGACTCTGAAACTTGCCCTCTAATGGAGAGTAGCAAATGGAAAAATGACAAGATAAAAGAGCTGAACAGAAGATTTCAAAGAGCAGTTCAAGAAGACAAAGTCAATTATGATAATAAAATGTGAAAATACCTGGAGTTAAAAAACCAAAAGGGAAGAACACTTGGCATTTCTCAAGGTGAAAGAACTGAAGAAAATTTCAAGCCTTGAGTTGCAATATTGAAAGATTCTATGGGCAAAATATTGAATGATGCAGGAAACATCAAAAGAAGATAGAAGGAATCATAGAGTCATTGTACAAAAAAGAACTGCTTGATGTTCATCCACTTCAGGAGGTGGCATATGATCAAGAACCAATGGTATTGAAGGAAGAAGTTGAAGCTGCACTGAAGGAAGTGGCAAAAAACAAGTCTTCAGGAATTGACAGAATACCATTGAGATGTTTCAGCCACCAGATACCCTGCTGGAGGCACTCACTCAGCTATGCCAAGAAATTTCAAACACAGCTACCTGGCCAACTGACTGGAAGAGATCCATATTTGTACCCATTCCAAAGAAAGGTGAACCCACAGAATGTGGAAAGAATCAAACAATATCATTAATATCACATGAAAGTAAAATCTTACTGAAGGTGTTTCCAAAACAGTTGCAGCAGTATATTGACAGAGAACTTCCAGAAATACAAGCTGGATTCAAAGGAGGATGTGGAATGAGGGATATTGTGGCTGATGTCAGAGGGATCTTGGTTCAAAGCAAAGAATACCAGAAAGACATTTACATGTGTTTTATTGACTATGCAGAAACATTCAATTGTGTGGATCATAACAAATTGCAGATACCAGTGAGAAGAATGGGAATTTCAGAACACTTAATTGTGCTCATAAGGAACCTGTACCTAGACCAGGAGGCTGTTGTTCGAACAGAACAAAGAGATATTGCATGGTTTAAAATCAGGAAAGGAGTGTGTCAGGGTTGTATTCTTTCACTGTACTTGGTCAATCTGTATGCTGAGCAAATAACCCGAGAAGCTGGACTATATGAAGAAGAATGTGGCATCAAGATTGGAGGAAGATTCATTAACAACCTGCAACATGCGCACGACACACCTTTGCTCGCTGAAAGTAAGGATGACTTGAAGCACTTATTGATAAAGCTTAAAGACTACGACCTACAGTATGGATTACACTTGAACATAAAGAAAACAAAAATCCTCACAACTGGACCAATAAGTAGCATCACAATGAATGGAGAAAAAATTGAAGTTATCAAAGATTACATATTACTTGGTTACACAATCAACACCAAAGGAAGTAGCAGTCAAGACATAAGATGACATATTGCATTGGGCAAATCTGCTGTAAAAGACCTCTTTAAATTGCTGAAGAACAAAGATGTCCCCTTGAAGACTAAGGTGCACCTAACCCATAAGCAAAAAATGCAAACTCACTGCCATTGAATTGGATCCGACTCATAGCGTCCCCTCCTTGGGCTTCTAAGGCAGTATCACTGCAGAAGTAGATTGCCCAATCTTCCTTCCAAGGAGTGGGTGGTGGGGTTGAACTGCCAGCCTTCTGGTTAGCAGTCAAATGCCTTCAGCACTATACCACCAGACAAGCCATGGTATTTTCAATAGCCTCATATGCATGTGAGAGCTGGACAATGAATAAGGAAGACCAAAGAAGAGCTGATGCTTTGGACTTGTGGTACTGGCAAAGGATACTGAAAGGACCATGGACTGCCAAAAGAACTAACAAAGCTGTCCTGGAAGAAGTGCAGCCAGAATGCTCCTTGGAAGCAAGAATGGCCAGACATTTTCTGACCTACTTTGGTCATGTTTTCAGAAGGGACCATTCCCTGGAGAAGGATATCATGCTTGGTAAAGTGGAGGGTCATCGAAAAAGGGGAAGGCCCTCAAGCAGATGGATTGACATAGTGGCTGCAATGATGGACTCAGGTATAGCAAAGGTGGTGAGGCTGGCACAGGAATGGGCAGTGTTTCATTCTGTTGTATCTAAGGTCGCTGAGTCAGAGCTGACTTGATGGCACCTAACAAAAACAACAATTCACATTTTATTCAGCCTTGCAGCTTTCAGTGAAGCCAATCCTTTAAAAGTTTGGAGAATTTCTTGTTTTAAGGATTGTCATGATTGTGGAGTACAACATGCCGAAATTGTGAACAATAGCATTCACTGATTTTCTGCTTTTGTATTGTTTAATAACCTTTTGTTTGACTTCCAAATCGATACTTCTCCTTTGCCTCTCACTGCTGCTATCCCTACCTCTGATTTTGGTGCATCTGCAGTCATGATGTTCTTCACAGTAATAATCGAATGAAAATTAAACAGGGAGATAACACTACAATACTCAAGAGATGCACAATACATGAGATTGGATGCTGCTGCCTATGAGCTGAAACTTACACTGTTAAACAGTAAACTTTTAATATAGAAAGTGCAGTATAGTAGCTACATATACCAGTAACACTGGTATTTGTTATGACTATTAAGACACACATATTATGGGAAGCTGTTGTGTTCACTCTGTCCCATTCTCCAATGGCATAGTGCCTACGGCATTTGATTGCTAACCACCAGCCACTCTTAGGAAGGAAGATTGGGCAGTCTACTACCATAGCGGTACTGCCTCAGAAACACAAGGAGCGGTCATTAAGAGTAGGATCCGACTCGACGGCAGCGAGGTTTTTTTTTTTTTTAATTCAAATATTATGGGGCCATGGATGTGTATGTGCTCAGATGTTGCCTGAATGGATGCTATGCGGTGCACAACTGTAGTTTACTTATAGCTGTACTATTATTGCAGAGAACTAAAGAAATAATGCTTAAAAAATTTGTTGTTGTATGCTGTCAAGTTGATTCTGATTCATAGTGACCCTGTACGACAGAGTAAAACTGCCCCACAGGGTTTCTTAGCTATAATCTTTATGGAGCAGATCACCAGATCTTTGCTCCTGCAGAGTGGTTGGTGGGTATGAACCATTGCGTTTTGGTTAGCAGCTGAGTGCTCAGAGATCGCACCACCAAGGCTCCTTCCATAAAAATTAGGGCAATGCATTTAAATATAATTTACTATAAGGAGATCTGGTGGCACAGTGGATAAAGCATTTGGCTATTAATCAGAAGGTCGGCAGTTCAAACCCACCAGCTGCTCTGTGGAATGAAGATGAACCCAATGGGAGTCACTATGAGTTAGAATTGGCTTGATTGCAGTGGTTTGTTTCCTTTTTTACCACATATGAATGAAACACAAAACACATAACAGGTACTAATAACAGATTAAAAAAATTATTTAATTTTTAAATATAAGAATATTGCTTAAATGTATTAAAAGAATGAAATTATTTATTTAGATATGCTACTATATTTGAGTTTTTTGATGCCTTTGTTAGTTAAAAGTAAACATGAAAAACAGCATAACCATCTAATCTTTTGTTTAGCATTGTGGTAGTTCAGTTTGTGTGTCCACTTGGCTGGGCCTGGTTGAGTGGCTGGGCAGCTGGATGTAGTATTCCCCATGATGAGACTGGTAATCAACTCCATGGTAGAATCTACTGTGAGCAGCTGAGTAGCTGCCTTAGTGAATGTGGTCTGCTTCCTGTATATAAGCAGAAGCCTTGGGGAATAGTCTAGAGCTTATGGCACCTTGAACCGTGCGTGTAGCCCTGTTGTTGTTCAGCAGCCTGCCATGCTCTGTCGACCTTGGGACTTACAATGGACTTGAATCAATGGCCCGCTGTGTGATTTGGTAATATTGGGACTGTGCCTTTCTACTTGTCAACCTTGGGCTTGGCAGTCTCAGCAGCTAGCAGCTGAGTGAAGAAAAACCTCTAGCTTCAGTGGGCTGGGAGCTGGACCCCAAGGCTGAGGGGCTTTCACCCAGCCCATAAAGCCTGGCACTTTGAACTTGGACTTAAAGCCTCCAAACTTTAAGAGAATAAACTTCTGTTTGTTAAGGCCATCCCATTTGTGGTATATTCCTGTCAGAGTGGCACTAGGTAACCAGAGCAAGCTTAATATAGGTAACTGCCTCTTCTGGAATTTAACATCAAGCTAACTTTTCTCTCGGACAGCAATGAAACTGTGTAAAGAAGCCAACTCTTGATTGTTGTTGTTATGTGTCGTCGAGTCAGACTTGACTCATAGCGACCCCTCCTTGGGTTTCCAAGGCAGTATCACTATGGAAGTAGATTGCCCAACCTTTCTTCCGAGGAGTGGCTGGTGGGTTGGAACCGCCAGCCTTCTGGTTAGCAGTCAAGTGCCTTAGACACTATGCTACCAGAGCTCCTAACTCTTGATTACACCTGATAATTTAGAAAATATTCACAAATGGCTATTTAATTTCATATCATGTCTATTTGCCTGTGAGGCTGTTTTTGTCAAAATATCTAAATAAGGGTATTTTTGATATATTTGAAGTTTACAAAATTTCAGATAAATAATAAAGCCAGACTGTGACTACATGAATTAAGGAAAAAGAAAGTAACAAAAAAGCAGTTGCCATGAAGTCAATTCCAACCCTGGAATCCCTGGGTGGTACAAATGGCTATTAACCAAAGGTTGGAGAATTGAGCCTATCCAGAGATGTGTAAGAAGAAAGGAAAGCACTAATGATCTACTTCTCTAAAATCAGTCACTGAAATTCCTACGAAGAACAGTTCTGCTCTGACACACATGGGGTCGGCATGACCTAAATTAAGGGGAATATAAAATTGGTTAATTTCTCCACTGGGTATCCTGTTGGAACTTTTCCTGGAGCTCTATTCAAAATGAACCACATCAATCGGCTCCTAGACAAATATTTTTAGTTCTTGTTTCTCCCCTAACCCATCTTCATTTCTCTCCCTGGAGGAAGAATGTGACCTGAGGTTGAATTCCAGGAAGGTAACACAGCAACTTGTTTTAGGGTTGAAATATTTAAAAGAGATAAGAATTTTTTTTTCTTCAACTACTGTGGGGGTTGCTTTATTTCTGCATCCTTCTATGAGAGTAGTAAGGTGGCTTGAGGCTCTACTCAGTTTAGGCAGACAGAAATGGAGCTATTGCCCCAGGGAGGGTGGAAGGCCTGGGATGGTACAGATGGGTGTGGCTTTTTGTTTCAGTAGGGTTATCGTTCAATTCAGGAGCTCTTGTGGTGTAATGCCTAAGACTTTTTGATTGCTAACCAGAACGCTAGCAGTTCAAACCCACCAGCCACTCCTTGGAAGGAAGGTGGGGCAATCTATTTCCATAGAGATACTGCCTTAGAAACCCAAGGAGAGGTTGCTATGAGTCAATCGACTCGATGGCAGTGAATTAGTGGATTGTTCAATTCTAAGAGTGGTGTTCAGGGAGAGGAGTCAACTTGGTTCTTCAGCCAAGAGTAATAGGAGCTCTGGTGGTATAGTGGTGTAGTGGTTAAGGCTGCTAACCAAAAGGTCAGTGGCTTGAACCCACCAGCCGCTCCTCAGAAGATGAGGCAGTCTGTTTCTATAAAGACTTGGAAACCCGTGGGGGTCATTAAGAATCAGAATCAACTCAATGGCAATGAGTTTGGTTTTATATATGTGTGTGTGTGTGTGTGTGTGTATACGTATACATATGTATGTATATGTATATAAATTAAAATTAAAGTTCTGCTTTAGGTTTTGGGCCAAAGGTGGTCACCATTATTTATTCATTTAACAATTACTAGATGAGTAATGTTTAAGGAAACAAGTTCTGGAGTCAGTCTCTCTAAGTTTGAATTCTGGCCATAACTTAATAACTGCACAACTTTGATGAAGTTATTTAATTTCTCTGTGCCTTAGTTTTCTCACCCATAACATTGAAATAATGATAGTAACTCCTTAATAGGTTTGTTGTGAAAATTGATTATTAAATGTGAAGCATTTAACTCAGAGCTGTCACATAGCAAGTGCTGAATAAATGTTAGCTAGTATTATTGATAATTATTTTATATAAGAAATACAAATAATGCTAGTCTTGCTTGACAATCAGCTAAGCTACGGAAGATACAAACATAAACACGAAAGACAAGGTCCCTGGGTCTAGGGAAACAGTTTCATAGTATCTTGTATTTACATCCTCTTAGAGAACTTTAGGATTGGTGCAAGATCTGATTCCTAAATTAAAATATCATCTTAATTACAACCTAAGTTTATCCTTGCAACAAAAATCAACTCTCAGAATGAAGCCAAAACTGAATTTGAGGCTCACTGACTAAACTCTTGTGGTTTTTATATGAAGAGGCCCAAATTTATACTTGAAGTTTGACTTATTAGCAAAAGCCTTTAAAAAGTGATATTAATAGGCATTTGAAAGTAAGATTTACTGAAGATTAATTAAATTGTATATGACTGTGGATAAATGAGAGTCAGTAACACAAAGGATGACAGCCTTTCTTCTTGCCTCCTCACACCTTTGTTCAAACAAAGGGTCTTACTTTCTAAAAAGCCCCTGGTTTGTGAAACATGACTGTACAGCTAACATCACTGACAGGGGGGACAAGTGGAGTAGGTAAATGGTGCTTCTGAAAGTGAGGAGAATAGTATAAAAGGCTGAGTCCAATGGACAAGGATGAAGCTTCCTGGTTTTCAATCTAGAACTAGGAAGAGTGTCATGGAAAGCAAATGCCACAAACATAGAATAAATTAAAACCCATACATATGCACACATTATTTTGATTTAAAAGAGGACAACATTTACCAGAACAGTGATACTATAATCTGACTAGTCGTAAAACTCAACAGAGAAACTCTAAAGAACAACCGGGGAAAAAAAAAAAAAAAAACAACCAAACTCACTGCTGTTGAGTCAGAACTGACTCATAGTGACCACTCCTTGGGTTTCTGAGGTGGTATCACTATCAAAGTAGATTGGCCAATCTTCCTTCCGAAGAGTGGCTGGTGCGTTTGAACTGCCAGCCTTCTGGTTAGCAGTCAAATGCCTTAGGCACTACACCACCAGAGCTCCTAAATAACCTCAACAAAAAACTACAGAGCTCAAGGCCACTACCCTCTCTCCCCCCAGATTCAGATTTAGTAGCTCTGAGAGAGGTATGGTGACTGTACTTTTTTTGTTTCCTTTTCAAAGTTCACTCACTGCCATAGCGTAGTGCCTAAGGCACTTGACTGCTAACCAGAGGATGGTGGTTCAAATCCACCAGCCACTCCTCAGAAGGCAGATTGGGCAATCTACTTCCATAGTGATACTGTCTCGGAAATCCAAGGAGTAGTCGCTATGAGTTGGATCCTACTCTATGGCAGTGAGTTTGGTATTTTTGGTTTGGTTTTCAAAGTTATTCAGAATATTCATAAACAGAACCAGGGACAACTGTGCTGGTTTCTGTCCAGACTTTTGAGTTCTCACTAACTCCTCAATCTCTACATAGATTTTGACTTTGCTGGTCTTGAGTGTGGGATGGCACTTGTAGGTTATAAAGCATCCCCAGGTGTTTATAATGTGCAGCCAGAGTTGAGTACCACAGGCCCTAGTCTAACACCTTCCTGCTGAGCAGTTTATTATAAAACTGGATGTGATTCTGTGCTTCAAAGGAAAGACCATATGCCATTGTGATCACCATAGACTCAGTGACCTGAGCTATCCCTGCATAAGCTAAGGCACTGGGTAGAAACACAAACCTGGGGTAGTTACTGATGAAGCCAAATTATACATAGGATTAAAAAAGCAGTTCATGCTAAATTCCAAGGTAACAAATGTGTTATGAAACCTTTGTCCTCTTAGTGAGTCAAAGGATTGTGGACAAATAAAATCATGTCTAAATGGGGCCAAGGGTATCCAAATGACATAAAAAAAAAAACCCTGAGCCTTGATCTTCACAAGTTCATGGGAGGTGCAAGAACCCTGGAAGGAATCTAAGTGAGGGCATCAGTTGTTCTGGTCAATTCTGGGCAATATGGGAGAGGCAGGAAACAAACAGGGGCTTCATTGGTCTAAGGTAAGGAGCTCTGGTGGTATAGTGGTTAAGGCATTTCGCTATTAACCAAAAGGTCAGTGGTTTGAACCCACCAGTTGCTCTGAGGGAAAAAGATAAGACAGTCTGCTTCCATAAAGGTCTACAACCTTAGAAATCCAATGGAGGTTGCTATGAGTCAGAATGGACTAGATGGCAGTGAGTTTGGTTTGGTTTGCTTTGGTTACTCTAAGGTAGGTTGTTGTTGTTATGTGTTGTCGAGTCAGACTTGACTCATAGCGACCCCTCCTTGGGTTTCCAAGGCAGTATCACTACGGAAGTAGATTGCCCCATCTTCCTTCCCAGGAGTGGCTGGTGGGTTTGAACCATAAGCCTTCTGGTTAGCAGTCAAGTGCCTTAGGCACTATGCTACCAGAACTCCCTAAGGTAGGTTAGAAGACACTTTTTTTTTGTCCATCTTTTCATTTCCCAGATTCCTGTAAATTTCTAATGTATGCTGCAGAGTGCAATCTGTATTCAAAGAGATTAAAAAGAGTCCAACAGAGAAAGGTAAGTGAGTAATAGCAGCTGGTTTGTGTAAAGAACCTAGCCAGAGACAAAAGCAACACAACACACTGCCACTGAGTCAAAGCCGACTCATAATGACGCCTCCCTTGGGTTTCTGAGGTGGTATCACTACGGAAGTAGATTGCTCAACCTTCCTTCCGAGGAGTGGCTGGTGGGTTTGAACCACCAGCCTTCTGGTTAGCAATCTAATGCCTTAGGCACTAGGCCACTAGAGCTCCTAGAGACAAAGGCAGAGAGGCTCTTAACTAACACTTGATTCAAGGCAGTATCAGAAAAGAAACTAAAAACCTCTGGGGTGGTGTCAAAGGGATCTAGCTAGTTCATTTGGCTGTACCTCCACAGAGATATAAGGAAATATCAGTCCTTTAGGACAACTAAAGAGACTTAAAGGATGGAAAGTTTCTATGGTTACAGGATAGGTGGACTAGCTCTTCCAGACTGAGGACTGTGGAAGGCTCAGGGAAAACTGAGCAGATATAGACAAGCAAGCAAACTTGTGAGAAGAAACCCGTGAATCTGGGACTGTGACACCCAGACAGCTGCCTCAGTTCCCAAAGGCTCTCCAGTTTCACACCCGGTTACTTATCTCTTGATAAATGAACCTTCATTCTTTTTCCAGGCAACCTATGTGACTCTCTCACCTGAGACAAACCATCCTAGATAGGATTTTCCTACTGCTTTACACTTAGATCCTTTACTCAATTGAGACAGTTCCCCTTCTAATATATTTAGAACTGACATCAATTTGGGGCTTCAAGAAGGAAGATTGTGTGGGCTTGGCAAGATACCACATGTTTGCCCAGGACTACAACACAGAGAGAAAGTGGCATAGACAAAAAGGTTAGACTGCCTATATTTGCCCCTGCTATTATTTTCTATGGAGCTCTGGTGATGTAGTGGTTAAAGCATTCAGCTGCTAACCAGAAGGTCAGTGGTTCAAGCCTACTAGCTACTCTGCAGGAGAAAGATAAGGCAGTCTGCTTCTGAAATGATTTAGTCTTGGAAACCCTATAAGGCCGTACTACTCTCTCTTGCAGGGTTGCTATGAGTCAGAATCAACTCGATGGCAGTGGGTTTTTGTTTTTGTTTTTTATTCCCCCAAAATAACTCAAAAGCTCCTTTTTAGATGTAAAAAGTATCTTATTATTATCTCTTTCTCTCTTTAGTATTCAGATACTGCTAATGCTGGGTGAAAAAAAATTCTGCATGGTTTATCTGCTTTTTCTATAATCTTTTGCCAGCTCTGAAACTGAGGAATCAGCATAATTTATTTTCAAGGGCACTGTATATAAAAAATACTTTAACCTATAGTAGCATATACTTCCATTGCTTAGTGTAGGGAGATCTAACAACAATATTTAGTAAAATAAAAACAAATTGTCTAAATCAGAATATCAGAATTTTTCAAATTAAGTATGAGGATTGATGAAATATGATTTTGCCTGCTCATATCTAAAAACACTGAGATGAAAATAACATTATATATATGTATATACATGAGAGCTCTGGTAGTGTAGTGCCTAAGGCACTTGACTGCTAACCAGAAGGCTGGAGGTTCAAATCAACCAGCCACTCCTCGGAAGGAAGGTTGGGCAATCTACTTCCGTAGTGATGCTGCCTCAGAAACCCAAGGAGGGATTGCTGTGAGTTGGGTCCAATTCAAAGGCACATAACAACAACAGTATGTATATGTACATTTATGTGTACATACATACATACATCTATCTATCTGTCTATATTTCTATCTATCTATGTTTTATACACACACAATCTATCTATCTGTCTATCTAATCTATCTATGTTTCATACACACGCAAACAACTCCAGAATGCAATTTGTATTAGAAGAGATTGAAAACAATGTAACAAAGATGGGTAAGTGAGTAATAGCAGTCTATATATGTCTTCTTTTTTTTTCAAAGATATTAAATTGGGGTAGGAATATGACGATCTAATGTTGAGATTTTTCTCACCACAAATAAGAAACAGGTGCAAATTGCCTCTCCTTAACTACATAGTTTAAGGATCAATAGAGTCAGTCAGACCAGGATAGAACAAACTTTCTATTGTAGATGTCTAATATATCAATAGCCAAATATCTTACACTAACATCAAATGTTTTGCAGTAAACAAAGAGCAAAGTGAACTTTTTTTTATGCTACATCAGAAAAGAATATTTTGTCTCCTTGAGACTGGAACTACAATCAGAAAACTGTTGGCCTTGGGAAAGGCATTTAAATAAGACTATGACTCTTCCAATTTCTATCATTTTTAAAATGTTAAACATTTTGCCATTACTCAGATTTCCCCCCTTTTCCTCCTACATGATGAAAACGGTAACTGATGGCACTTGTGCCTTTGAAACAGGAAAAATTATTTGTATCAGCTCTAAGACTGTTTTTGGGGACACACTTCTCAAACCTGTTTTTTTTTTTTTAATCATAAAACATTTCAAATATATTCAAAAGAAGGAAAATAGTATAATGAACTTCTGCGTATCCATCACCTAGGTTCAACAAATTTGTTTCACATATATACCCATCTCTTCTCTTCATCCTACCTGACATCCTGACTGGATTCTTTTGAAGTAAATACTAAACCAAGCACGCCACACCATTTTTGAAGGAGAGGATATTTTATCAAGCCATTACCCAGCATCTGAATAATTATATTTTTGGTGTCCATTTTCAAGGAACACCTGTTGTACTTTTCTCATTCCTAAAGTTTTCTCTCTCATATCTATGCTTCAGTAAGTCTGCCTGGAAAATACATATTCTTTTAAACTGGCACGATAGATCAGTGATCATTCTTTATCCATAAGTATTTCTGAGATATAATTTGTGACTCTATTAAAATAGATCATTGTGAAAGAGATTAAAGATGCAAGGATTTATTAAGTCTTCATCTGTAAGTACTTTATAAACAAAGCTACAAACTATATATAACTTCTCTGACATTTTTGATATATTAGGAAAGTTTAATGTCAGTGAAGCCTCCACGTTTACACTCAGGTGAATAAGTAATAATGTAGGAAGATGCTTTTTCATGGATCTAAAAGATAGATCCTCAACAGGATGGACTGACATAATGGCTGCAACAGTGGCCTAAAGGACAGGACTGACTGTGAGGATGGCCCAGGGCAGGGCGGTGTTTTGTTTTGTACACAGGGTCGCTATTGGTTGGGATCGACTCATTGGCACCTAACAAGAACAAAACA
>NW_006921937.1:389391-437537 GCF_000298275.1 Orycteropus afer afer
TTTTTACATGTAATGCCGTCTTTAAAAATAATGTTAATGTTTAAAAAGAGGATCTGTGTTAGCATTCTTCAGGAACTTTAATGTCAAATCTGCTATTCCAAATAGTTAAGTCATGGCAAAGGTAAAACATAGTAAACTTGTCATACTGAACCAGAATTTACATCTGATAATACTGCAGCCAACCCATTTAACCAACTGGGCTCTCTTCAGGCTAATATCCTTTAGCTCAAGAATATGCCTTCCCCTCATAATGTCCTGCTCCCTCAGGGATCGGATGCAGAGGTTGAATTGTCAAAGTGATGTTAAAATCATACTGAAATTATCAGTATGGTTAATTCCACCTAATTTATAAATGAATTGTAAAAGTAAAAATTGGGTTTCATCAATCAAGATGGCTTTGAAGAGATAGAACAAACACTGATAAATAAAGCCAAATAGTTTTTCAAACTATTCTGTTGTTGTTGTTGTTAAGTGCCATCGAGTCGTTTCCGACTCATAGCGACCCCATGCACAGCAGAACGAAACACTGCCCAATCCCGCGCCAGCCCCACAATCCACAATACTTGAGCCCATCATCGCAGCAACTGTATCAATCCATCTCCTTGAAGGCCTCCCCCTCTTTCGTCGACCCTCCACCCTACCAAGCATGACATCCTTCTCCAGGAAATGGTCCCTTCTGACAACATGACCAAAATAGGTGAGACGAAGTCTGGCCATTCTTGCTTCCAAGGAGCATTCTGGTTGCACTTCCTCCAGGACAGATCTGTTAGTTCTTTTAGCAGTCCACGGTACTTTCAGCATTCTTCGCCAGCACCACAACTCAAAAGCATCAACTCTTCTTTGATCTTCCTTATTCATTGTCCAGCTCTCACATGCATACCAGGCGATTGGAAATATCATGGCTTGTGTCAGGTGCACCTTAGTCCTCAATGAGATATCCTTGCTCCTCAGCACTTGAAACAGTTCCTTCGCAGTTGACTTTCCCAATGCTACATGTCGTCTAATGTCCTGACTGCTGCTTCCGTTGTCATCGATTGTAGAACCAAGCAACGTGAATTCCTTGACAACCTCAATCTTCTCTCCATTTATTGTGATTCTGCTCATTGGTCCAGTTGTGAGGATTTTTGTTTTCTTTATGTTGAGATGTAATCCATACTGCAGACTGTATTCTTCAACCTTCATCAGTAGGTGCCTTAAGTCATCCTCACTTTCAGCAAGCATCTAATTTGTGCTAGGAAGTTTTAAAATTATTTTCACTAAAAGCTAGTAAGATGCATCAAAAAATTATATTAAAAGAAAATTCTCCATTTTGATGCCAAATAATGTCAAATGTTAAAAAAAAAATTCAATGAAATAATTTTTATTATTAGATTGTTTTAAATTAGAAGAATATGTGATAAGGCAAAATCTTTTTTATAATATGTGTATATATATATATATGCATATAACTTCTCTCCCCTCTTTTAAGGCTAAAGGTAACCAATTTAGAAGTTATTTATCAATAAGAAAACAATGTGTACTTTCTCTAATTCAAATACATGAAATCAAAACTATATACAGTTACAGAAACCAAAATCCAAACCCACTGCCATCAAGTCAATTCTGACTCATAGCAATCCCCACTGGGTTTCCAAGGCTATAAATCTTTATGGAAGTAGATTGCCTCATCTTCCTCCCATGGGGCAGCTGGTGGGTTTGAACTGAGCTGACCCTATGGTCAGCAGCCAAAATGTGTTACTCCCTACACCACCAGAGCTCCTTACTAGTTGCGGAAGTACACTTAAAAGAAAAAAGTTTATCATTAGGCTGATGTCAGCTTTAAAGTTACAGATTGTAAAAAATTAAACATAAAAGACAAAAAGCATACTATAAAACCTATATAGATTATTTCTATAACATTACGTGTTTTTTTTTAAAAAAAATTTAAGAAGGAAAAATTAATCTATGCTATTAAAAGTCATGAAAATAGTTACCCTTGGCAGAGGATAATGACTGGAAAGAGTCATTAGGAGAGATTCTAGGGACTGGAATGTTCTGTGTCTCGATGTGGATGCTCATTACAGGGTATATTCAGTTTGTGAAGATTCACTGAACTGCATACGTATGATCTATGTGCTCTTTTGTGCATGCATATTAAACTACAATAAAAACATTTTTAAAAGCAGAAAAGGAATTAAAGTCGGATTATAGCATTTCATACAGTATCATCTGCAGCACTGTGATATTTCTGACTATTTATTTATATATTCCAAAAACCAAACCCACCTCCATGGAGTCGATTTGGACTCATAGTGTGCTTACAGGGTTTCCAAGGCTAAAATGCAAAAATGAAAACGCAATGCACTGCCTATCGGGTCAGATCGGACTCATAGTGACCCCTCCTGGGGTTTCCGAGGTGGTATAACTACCGAAGTAGATTGCCCAACCTTCCTTCCGAGGAGTGGCTGCTGGGTTTGAACCACTGACCTTTTGGTTAGCAGCCCAATGCTTTAACTACAGTACCACCAGAGCTCACTATTTATTTATATATTAGTATTGTTTTTCCATAAAATATAGAAGTGAGTCTTAGTTTCAGGGGTATACAATGACAATCACTGTCCATTTATCCTAATTTTTTTAAAATATATGCCTCTTTAAAGAATTAGGAGTAATCTTGAACGTAAGCTCAGATGTGGCTAAATGAACTCTTTCTTGTAAGGCATTAAAACTGTATTAGGTAAACCAAAAGAGCCATACATTCCTTTCTAGTAAGACATATTTTAGAGGCTACAAAACACCCCCTACTTTTAAGAAAAAATTATATATCCCATAAGTGTTTCTGTGTGTGTATCAATGTAACAAAGAGACTAACGAACTCAAGTTTCAGAAGACTTTTATAAATTATTCAAAATCTTTAAAATATTTTTGAAAAATGATACAAGATGTATACTAAGAATTTCAAGTAGTCTGGAGTCACTTAAAGTTCAATTTAGTATTATCAAATAAAAATAAATAATATTATATAAATTAAATAAATAGTATTAAATCAATGAACATTTAAATTAAGTCTCTGAAAGCAAATAAAATACACATAACTGGTATTCTAAAAGAGTGTGAAGGTTCAGGACATGCAACATAGAAAATGGAAAAATACAGACATGGAAAAATATAAACTAAAATGGGCCAAAAAATCTGAATCTGTGGTCGATGAAATACATACAGTGCATAATGGGTAGCTTAGGAGGTATGATACAGCCCCACCACCACCACTAGCACCACCAAAGCTTCGTTCTTTTAGCTACGGTTAGACTCTCAGGCAGAAGAAGCTACTCAATTTTAGGATTAGCTTAGGACCTAAAACTAAGCAACTTGAACCATGTCCAAATGCTCATAAATTGCTACAAATTCTGAATTTTTCATATATGCCATGCTTGATTTTTACCTTTGTTTATACAATAACCCGTTTTAAACTGCCCAGTTTTCCTATGTAAATCCTCTTGTCATCCTTGGTAAGCCCAAGGTCTTTGTCCTCTCTGAAACATTCCTTGATCACATTAGCTCTCAATTATCTTTTTCCTTCACTGTAACAATATTTTTGTTTCTTCTATGACATCAAGAACTTGTTAACTCTTAAAAAAAAATGAGTGGGTTTTCTGTTATATTTTTTAACTGTGGCTTTTTTAAAAAAAAAAAAATGTGTTTATATAGATATAATTTGTGTGGTTTTTTTCATTGTGTTTATAAACATTTGCCCTTTCACTTTTACATGGACAGTTCAGTGAAATTAATTACATTTACCTTCTTGGGCAGCTGTTATCACAATCCATTTCTAAATTAATGAGTGCTTTATAAGGTAGAAATTTTTTTTATATATATAGGGAAAGTAAAATAAGGGCAAATTATAGATCACCTACCAAATTTTTTCATTGCATCTTTAAAAAACTTAGGGATAAAGAAATTGATAATCAAAGAGGTTAAATAATTTGCTTCCTGTCACACAATTATTAAGAAGCAAGACTGGGTTCTGAAATTAGGTCTGCAGGACACTAAAGCCTGCACCTTCAAGCAGATCAGATAGAGCATCTGGAGGACAAAGAGAATTCTAGCTCATCATGCGCCTGTCCTAGAAAATAGGTTCCATTTCCAACTTCACTACTCCTATTTATTGCATATTGTCCTAAACAGATGTAGATACAGATGTAAAATATTAGCACACACACACACACAAAAGGAATTTTCACATATTCATATACTTGTGGCAAGGCTAGGTCTAAAAACCATCTCCTGGCTCCTTTGTTCAATATTCCACTGAAAACTAATAGTATAGCATGTTCAGAGATGAAAAGTTTTACCTAAAGAGGCAGCACATTGTAGTGCAAAGGGTAATATAATAATATAAAGGGAGCTCTAGTAGCACAGTGCCTAAGGCACTTGACTGCTAATCAGAAGCCTGGTGGTTCAAACCCACCAGCCACTCCCCAAAAGGAAGGTTGGGCAATCTACTTCTGTAGTGATACTGCCTCGGGAACCCAAGGGGGTCGCTATGGGTCGGGTCCGTGGAAGGGGTATCAGCCTTATATTCCAAGAGATCTGAGTTCAAATCCTGGCTCTACCATTTACTTTGTAGCCCTAGGTAACATCTGCAAATATTCTGAGTCTAATTCTTTATCAGTTCAACAATAATTACATGGATGTTGAAGGTCCATATTTTGAGAATGAAGGGATCAAATGTATGTTAGATTACTAACAAAATATTCAGAGGTAGTCTCACTGTGCCCGCCCCAAATTATATATAATATTGAAATGCTGAACTCGTATTCCAGTGGCATCTCATCAGTTGCAGGGGGTTTATCATAAAGCAAAGTCTAGAAATGAGATGTGTGTCTCACTGCAGACCCATTCCATATGGGCCTCTGTGACCTATCCAGGCATCTTAATGAGAGAATGGTGCTCCTTATTATTCATTACCCAAAAATATGAAGGAAATGACATGTTGAAAACAATTTCAAGAATTCATTGTTCTATCGGATAATACAGGTTTCATTACAAGAGGGCAAGGTGTTCTGAAGGAGATGGTTTCCCTTTTGTTTCTGTCTGAGTTGCTCTTCTCTATCTTCTAAAATGTCAGATGAATAATCTGCTTATTTATAAATGATACCATGAGAACAAAAGGATGAGATTATAACAAGAAGGAAACAGCTTCAGAAGGATGAGGTAGGAGGTAAACTTAAGGTCTATTAATTCAGGATGAATTAACACCCTGAGTCACCAAGTCAATAACATAATAAAATCTATGTTCAGAAATCAGTCTCATCTTTGCCACAGAGAAAGAAAAGAAAAAGATTATTTGCACTGACATCCATTTTTCTCATGTTTCACTAAGTTTAGACTGAATCCTAAAATGGAGTTTAACATTAGTTTAACATGGCTAATCTTGAGCTGTACCATCTAATACAGTAGCCACTAGCCACATTGAGTACTTGAAACATACATAGTCTGAATTAAGATGTGCTATAAACGTTATATACCAGATTTGAAAGCCTTACTATTTTAAACAATGTAAAGATCTCAGAAATTATTGATTACATATTAAAATAATATTTTGAAACTATTTGAAGAATATATCATGTAAGTGGATTTTACCATTTGGTTGGTACATTTTTCAATGTGGCTACTAGAAATTTTAAATTACATATGTAGCTTGCATTTCTGGCTTGCATTACATTTTTAATGGACAGGAATGGCCTAGAATGAAAATCAAAGCTATTCCAGGAAAGTTACAAAACATCACAACTCTCCTCATTTCAAATAAGGGAGTTAAACTTCATTAAGAATCCCATTTGTAAACTGTGTTTTTGGGTCACAGATGTCTAGGAAGTATTAAATAGTAAATATTTAGCATGTTACAAATCTATCTGAAACACTTTTGCTGTGTTTGTACAGAGATAAAATTTAAAGAATTAAAGAAATCAAGTTCCTTAAGAACTCTAATATAACATTACAGATATTATATGTTATACAGTAAGTAACATGCTATATAACAGTGTAATTTACTATGTAATTTATTATATATATTATATCAATATATTATATATTATATACATGACACGTTATATGTATTTATTTTCTTTTTTCAGATCAGACAGTCAAAAGTAAAAAAGTAAAAACATGAGAAACCTGAGATTTCTCATCTCTCTGCTAAACTCTTCCACTATCTTCCTTATTTTTGGTCTCTTTGCTAACCTCTTCTCAGTGCAATCCATCCTCCATACCACTGCTAGAATTCTTGTTTTTCAGAAGATAAATTTGACTTTGTCACCTTCTCCTCAAATACTTCCAAAGCTCCCAACATATATAGCATAAAATCTATACTTTTGATAGTTAAGGCTTGTCAACCCCTCACTTTCTGCCCTCATCTCTGATCATTCTCCACTCCATACTCTACACTCCAACAACATAAATGTGTTGTCCTTTACCAGTCATGCCTAATTTGCTCATAGCTCTGCTGCCCCAGGTCTACCTCCATGACTGCCGGTGATTCCCCTTCCCTTCAGTGATCTCCCAGGTTGACTTGGCCTTCTCTATGCTCTCCAGGTAGGCCATATATGGATATAATCATATATCTCATTCCTTACATTATATTTTATGCATCTATTGCTCGGCCTAAGACCACTTTGAGGAGTTCTGATAGTGCAGTGCCTAAGGCACTTGACTGCTAACCAGAAGGCTGGTGGTTCAAACCCACAGGCACTCCTCAGAAGGAAGAATGGGCCATCTATTTCCATAGAGATACTGCCTCAGAAACCCCAGGAGGGGTCGCTATGACGGCAGTGAGTTTGGGCTTTTTTGAAGATCATTTGGAGAAAAAGTAGGATAAAGATAAGAACCTATTTTATAGTTGTATCTGTAGTACAAATCTGTCCTGAAAGAAGTGTAGCCAGAATGCTTCTTGGAAGTCAGAATGGCCAGACTTCTCTCACCTACTTTGGTCATGTTGTAAGAAGGGACCATTCCCTGCAGAAGCACATCATACTTGGTAAAGTGGAGGGCCAATGAAAAAGGGGAAAGCCCTCAAGAAGATAGACTGACACAGTGGCTGCAATGATGGGCTCAGGTATACATACCAAGGATTGTGGAGCTGTCACATCCAGGCAGTGTTTCGTTCTGTTGTACCTAGGGTCACTATGAGTCAGAGAAGACTCGCTGGCACCTAACAACTATAATCTGTATAGTATGGACACAACAATGGACTAAAATATGTCAATGATAATGAAGATGTTGTAGTGTTTCCTTATGTCCTTATGTTGTACATAAGCACCACGAATTAGAGTTGACTTAATAGCAACTAACATCATCTCTGGTATTAGCACAGTGAGAGATATTTACTAAGTCTTCAATAAATACTTTTTCTGATTGAAAGCATTATGCTTTTCTCTACCATCACTGGCACTAACTCTCATGTTTCTGAAATGTCTAGCACTTTCTTGCTTAAATGCCTTGTATCACTACTGTTCCACCACAGCTTGGAATGCTCTTCTTTTTTAAAAATTGTTTTCTTTTATTATCAGAATAATATTTGTATATATTTATTTAAAAAGTAAAATACTACAACCACAGTCTCATCTATACCCTTTTTCATTAGCAAACTCCATCTCCCTGAGTCAAGTACTCTCCACTGTTTTAGCTGTTGCTTTTGATTCTTTCCCTCTTGTTCTCATATTCCTAAACAGGACATATATATATACATACAACTCAGACCCTGCCCTCAAAGAGCATATAGGCTAAAGGATCAGGTCTATGTCTAGTTTATCTTCATAGTCCCTAAAATATCTTGCAAAGTGCTTTAGTCATAATACAGAAAATACACCAAACACTCCTTGGTGAGCATGAATATGCACGCTCTTTGGTGCTTGAGCATATACTGTTCACCAGTGTAGATGCATTCAAATACCACAATGGGGTAATCATTAAAACCAAGTAGGAAGGAAATATGAAAGGCAAAGCAAAGCAGACAGACACAAGGAAATTCTCCCAAACTAGAAAGTCAGGGTAGCCCAAGAATCTAGGTTATGTAAATGAGCTTTAGAATCAGATAGACTTGAATTTGCATTCTAACTGAATGATCTTAAGCAAGTCACCTAACTCTTCTAGGTCTCAGGTTTCTTATCTGTAAAATGGGGACAATACTTCTTCATTCCATGCTAAGTGTGTTATACTAAATTTTGATATGCTTTATAAATGAAAGCTGCCTTCATTATTGTGTATACATATATAAATATTAATAACAATAAAAATATCACAACCTTGAACATGAGGCTGACTTCCAGTCTAACTAGAAGCTTCTTATTTACTTAACTGCTGCCACTTCAGCCGGTTAGGGTGAAAACAAAAGAGCAGTGTTTACACTTGGTAATAGGAAACATATGGAGGAGATAGGGACAATTTTCTTTTAGCAGTACTGTAAAGGCAGATATTTAATTCTGCCTTAGTTTCTCAGTGCTACTACAATAGAATCTCACAGCTGAGTGGCTTTAAGAACAAATATTTATTTTTTCAGAGTTGAGGAGGCTAGGAGTTCAAATTCAGCTCTAGGGAAAGGTGCTCTCAGCCCACTCTGGGGAAAATCCTTCTCTCAGCTTCTCTAGCGCTCTGCTTGGCACCTGTTTTTTCCCTATTCCTGCTTCCTTGCTTCTGTGCCTAATCTGCTCCTTTCATATCTCACAAGTGACTGGTTTAATACACTCTCTACACTGATAGGACTTCATTCACATAAAAAAGAAAACTTTATTCCTAAATGGTATTGCCTCCACATGTGCAGAGGCTAGGATTCCACACATATTTTGGGGGGACATAGTTAACATCTATATGTAAATCATCTTTATTTGTCTCAAAGATTCTATGAGGAAAAATCAAACCTCTTCTTCAGATGGCACACAAAGATAACAATATTTTAGAAAGGACAATGGATGTCTGGTTACTGCTAAAATTTAATACATATACTTGAAAGGAAAATAAATTTCATAACACCCTATACAAATGTAATCTATATACTGAATAAAAACTCCATCTTCAACTTTCTATTAAGATAGGTATGCCAGAATCTCAAGACAATAAAATCTCACTAGAGAGTATGGTATACCAGAATGTTAAATTGCTCTTAGCATCACCATGATGATTCACTGCATTAATGTTAAGTGATTGGTTAAAAGCATTTAAATCAACTTGATGTTCTTGAAATTTTCCATGAAGGAAAACAACATCCATTGTAAAAGTTCTTGCAAAAATGGATTTTGTTGAGAATAACAATAATAATAAAAAGCACAATACATTATTTTAAAGCCCTCTACTAGGGAAATAACATTACCTAGTAGGTAAAATACAACACAAACTCTTAAAGCACAAAGTGTACAAGGGTAACAGATAACCACTTACACACATCTATGCTTACTTTTCTTTCTCACTGACATAGGAAATTATGAAATAGCTGATGTACATATGCATTAAACTGATTTGTAAATATAAAACCTCAAAGCAACTGACAATATTAGAATGTTGTCCTCAAAGCCCTAAATAACCTAGGAGGAGAAGGAAGAAAAATTCTCTTCACATATGGTAGCAGACTTCACTAGTTCTGCTGTATTTTTAATGTACAACAATTTACTAGTAATGATTTACTAGTTGTGATCCTATTTAGACAAAGAAAACCCCAATCGGAAATAAAGATGGTGTATCTGCATGACTGTATGTTTTTAATGGAAGTATAACAAGTCAAAACTACATTTCCAAAATGGAGTTAATTTCTAATTAAATGATTTTGTCATTATAATTTTTTTAAGTTAATTCTTATTAAAATAAAAAAGGAGAATGTAGGCACTCTGGATGTGAATATGTGAATAAATGAAAATGAATATGTGAACAAATGAAAAATAAATGAATTTCTTTCAACCTCTTAATTCTTTGGCTGAAAATGCAGAAGAGAAAGTAGTTTATTAGGGTTTTCCTGTGTTTTAGAAAAAACAAAGCAAACAAAAACATTCATTGCTTATACTTTAAATATCCGATTATTCTTATTCTTCCTGTAGATTAACCTCAAAAATATTATATTAAATGAAAAAAGCTAGAAGATTATATACTGTATGATTGCTTTTATTTGAAATGTTCAGAAAATGTATGTCTCCATAGAGAGAAAGTGGATAGTGGTTGCCTAGGTCTGGGTGCAGAAACAGGGGTTAAATGTAAACAGACACAAGTTACTGGGGTGATGAAAGTATTCTAAAACCAGATTTATTGATGATTAAACACGTATGCAAATTTACTAAAATAGCTTAATTGTACAACATAAAATGGGTAAATTTTATGATATATAAATAAAGTTGATTAAAAAATAAAAGAAAGTAAGTAAGGAAAAAAAAAACGAAATTTAAAATTAAGGAAGAATGCCACAATACCTGAGGAAAAATGCTAATCTTGATAGCTTGAGTTTAATAGCCATGCAGAATACAGAGAACAAAATGTCTCCTCTGAGAATCAGTCACAGGCCAAATTTCACATGGATTTGGAAAGTGAATGGCCTTCTTCCTAGAAACCTCTACCCAAGAAATAAACTGAAAGTAGATCCATGTTTGTAAAGTACAGAATTCATGGTAGAAATAAACAAAGATCTTCTTTGAGACACGTAGATCAACCCAGGTCTCATTAGGTTCTCACAAATAAAGCCCAGAGAGAGCTCACAATGAAAACAAAAAAACCCACAAAAAAAATTAAAAAAAAAAAAGGACAAACCTCCATAAAGAAAGCCAGCAAAAGAATCAGACCCCATGGGATTTATATTGTTCATTATCAGGCATAAATGTAATAAAAGCATGTTTGAACTATTTTGAGACATAAGATAGTTGAAAACAAGAGAGAATTATTAGACACTATAAGAATATAAACTAGGTATGAAAAGAATCAGAATTTCTAGAAATTTTTAAAAATCACTCCATGAATATTCCGATACATTAAAGAGTAGATTAGACTGAACAGAGCTGAAGAGGAAATTAATAAATTGAAACACAAATCTGAAGATAGTATATACCATGTAGTACAGGATGGGTAATATAACAGAGAGTTTAATAGACAGGAAACAGCGTAAAAAGGTCTAATGTGTATCTAATTAGATTTCCAGAAGAAAAGAATTGTGATAATGAGATAAAGGTAGTATTTGAGAAAACAGTCATTGAAACTTTCCCTAAATTGGCTAAACAAATGAATTCAGAGGTTTAGAAAATTTACACTAAGAATGATGAATGAAAAAAAAAAAAAAAATATATATATATATACATACACACACATGTAGTTCTATCACAGAAAAACTGTATGACACTAATAACAAAAATATATTGTCAGCAGTGAAAGAAAAAAAGACAACTGCTAACAAAGGAATGCCACCATCATCTGTCAGTTTGTCATACTGAGGTTCTGTGTGTTGCTGTGAGGCTGGAAGCTATGTCATTGCTTTTTCAAATACCAGCAAGGTTATCCATGGTGGATAGGTTTCAGTGCAGCTGCCAGACTAAGACAGGGAAGAGGGCTGTGGCTATCCAGTTCTGAAAAATTTGGCCACTGACAACCTTATGAATACCAGGGAAACATCATCAGATACAGTGCCAGAAGATGAGCCCCTCTGGTCGGAAGGCACTCAAAATATGAGTGGAGAAGACTTGCCTTCTCAAAGTAAACCAAACCAAACTTACTGCCATCAAGTTGACAGCAACCCCCACTGGGTTTCCAAGGCTGTAAATCTTTATGGAAGTAGTTGGCCCCATCTTCTGCAGAGCAACTGGTGGTTTTGAACCACTGACCTTCTGGTTAGCAGCCAAATGCCTTATCTGCTACACCTGTTTTGGTTACTTCGTGCTGCCCTGATAGGAATATACCACAAATGGAAAGCTTGAATAATCAAGAGTTTATTCTCTTACAATTTTAGAGGCTAGAAGTCTGAGTTCAAAGTGCCAGGCTCCAGGGGCTGGGTCAAGCCCCTTGACCTTAGGTTTCAGCTCTGCCTCTTGCTCCAGGCCCTCTGAAGCTGGAGGCTTTTCTTCACTCAGGCAGCTGCTGGCTGCTGAGGCTGACAAACACAAGGTTGACAGGTAAAAAGGCTCAGTCCCAATATCATCAAACAAGATGGCAGGCCACTAATTCAAGTCCAGAAAAGTCCCAAGATCAGCAGCATATGGCAGGCTGCTGAACAAGGACCTGGCTGCATGCAGGATTCAAGCATGCCAAAAAACTGGAGACCTTCTTCAAAGCTGATTTTTATATACTGGAACAAGCCCACATCCCTAAAGCAGCCATTCAAGTGCTCCAGTATATTCCACCATGGAATTGATTACAAATCTCACCATGAGGAATAACTACATCCAGCTACCTAGCCACTCAAAACCAGACGCAGCCAAGTTGACACATAACCTTAAAGACATGAATGGAGTAAAACTTTCAGGACTTTACTTGGCTGATAGGGCACAACTCAAAATAAGAAGAAACAACTACAATCATCCATTAATAATCAGAACATGGAATGTAAAAAGTATGAATCTGGGAAAATTGGAAGTTGTCAAAAATTAAATGGAATGCATAAAGTTTGACATACTATGCATTAGTGAGCTGAAAGGGACTGGTATTGGGCATTTTGAATCAGAAAATAATATGATCTATTATTTAGGAATTTACAAAATGAAGAGGAGGTATGTCACATTCATCATCAAAAAGAACATTTTAAGCTCCATTCTGAAGTACAATGCTGTCAGTGATAGGATAACATCCGTACACCTACAAAGACAACCAGTTAGTACTATTATTATTTGAATTTATGCAGTAACCACTAAAGCCAAAGATGAAGAAATTGAAGATTTTTGTCAACTTCTGCAGTCTGAAAATGACCAAACATGCAATCAAGATGTATGGACAATTACTGGTGATTGAATGCGAAAGTTAGAAACAAAGAAGAAACATCCGTAGTTTAAAAATACAGTGTTGGCGATACAAATGATCCTGGATATCGCATATTAGAATTCTGCAAGACCATTAACTTATTTATCGCAAACACATTTTCAACAACATAAACAGTGACTATACACATGGAACAGATGGAATACTCAGAAATCAAATCAACTAATGGTGGAAAGAGTCAACAGAGAAGCTCAATATCATCATTCAAAACAAGGCCGTGAAATTAATGTAGAACAGACTGTCAACTGCTCATACGTAACTTCAAGTTGAAGCTGAGGAAAACTAAATACAACCTTGATTATATCCCACCTGAATTTAAAGGCCATATGAAGAAGAGATTTGACTCACTGAACATCCACGACTGAAGACCAGACCAGTTGTGGGATGGCATCAAGAACATCATAAATGAAGAAATCACAAGTTCATTAAAAAGAGAGGAAACAAAGAAAAGACCAAAACAGATGTCAGCAGAGACTCTGAAACCTGCTCTTGAGTAGAAGAAAAAAAAGCTTGAGCAGTATAGCTAAAGCAAATGGAAGAAATGATGAAATGAAAGAGCTGAACAGAAGATTTGAAAGG
The DNA here is from genome assembly GCF_000298275.1 of Orycteropus afer afer. Taxonomy (NCBI): domain Eukaryota; kingdom Metazoa; phylum Chordata; class Mammalia; order Tubulidentata; family Orycteropodidae; genus Orycteropus; species Orycteropus afer. The sequence continues at coordinate 402,940 of NW_006921937.1, forward strand.
GTGGCTGGAGAAGACAAGTAAAGCATTATAATGAAATATACAAAGACCTAGATTTAGAAAACCAAAAGTGAAGAATACGCTTGGCATTTCTCAAGCTGAAAGAATGTAAAAAAGAAAAAAAAAAAAATTCAAGCTTCTAATTGCAAGATTGAAGGATTCTATGGGGAAAATACTGAATGATTCAGGAAGCATCAAAAGAAGATGGAAGGAATATACAGAGTCACTGTACCAAAAAGGATTGGACAATGTTCAGCCACTTTAGGAGGCAGCATATGATTAAGAACCAATGGTATTGAAGGAAGAAGTCCAAGTTGCACTGAATGAACTGGCAAAAAAAAAAAAAAGAAGGCTCCAGGAATTGACAGAATATCCATTAAGATGTTTCCACAAATGGATGCAGCTCTAGAGAGGCTCACTCATTGCACTGTAGTAAATTACATGGTATGGATTTTCTAGCCATAGTCTTGGTAACTCTCACTTTGCCTTGAGCAACTGAGTAGCTGATTGTTAAAGTTATCTACCTGGTGCATTTCTGTTGGAGTGTCAGGAAGCAATCTTCTGGGAAGTTTGCTCTCTCTCAGGAAGATAGAATTCTGATGCTGGGATTGGTTAGTTTTGCCACTCTGCTAGGCTCAAAATGAGCCCTCCTAGAGGCAGAAGAAGTCTCTCTGACTGCCAGGTCAGAAATAAGTACTGCTGAGAGAAACGTGCTACTAAGAGACGTGAGAGAGACACACTGCTGAAAGAGAGACTGTCAACTGAGAGATGGCCAGCTGAGAAATGGCTGGCTGAGAGAGATTGAGCATGTTCCTGAATTTGAATTGTAGCCTGTTGCTTCCCTAATGTTGTTGTTAGGTGCCGTCGAGTCATCTCTGACTCATAGCAACCTTATGCACAGTGGAACGAAACACTGCTTGGTCCCATGCCAGCTCTGCAATCCTTATTATGCTTGAGGCCATCACTGCAGACACTGTGTCAATCCATTTTGTTAAGGGCCTTTCCTTCTTTCATCGACCCTCCATCTTAGCAAGCATGACATCCTTCTCCAGGGAATGGTCCCTTCTGATAACATGACCAAAGCAGGTGAGATGAAAGTCTGGCCATTCTCGTTTCCGAGGAGCATTCCGGCTGCACTTTCTCCAGGGCAGATTTGTTAGTTCTTTTAGCAGTCCATGTTACTTGCAGCATTCTTTGCCAGCACCGCAACTCAAAAGCATAAATTCTTCTTCCTTATTCATTGTCCAGCTTGGACACATGCATATGATTGAAAATATCATGGCTTGTGTCAGGCGCACCTTAGTTCTCAAGGAGATATCTTTGCTCCTCAGCACTTGAAAGAGGTCCTTTGAAGCTGACTTGCCCAGTGCTATAGCTCATCTGATGTCCTGACTGCTGCTTCCGTTGGTGTTGATTGTAGAACTAAGCAATGTGAAGTCTTTGACAACTTCAATATTTCTCCATTTATTGTGATGCTGCTCATAGGTCCAGTTGTGAGGATTTTTGATTTCTTTATATTGAGATGTAATCCATACTGCTGACCCTATTCTTCAGTCTTCATTAGTAAGTGCTTCAAGTAATCCTCACTTAGACCAAGCAAGGTTGTATAGTCAGCGTATCACAGGTTTTTAATAATTCTTCCTCCAATCTTGATGCCACATTCTTCTTCAAATAGTCCACCTTCTTGGATTATTTGCTCAGCATACAGATTGAATAAGTATGGTGAAAGGATACAACCCGGACACACTCCCTTCCTCATTTTAAACCATGCATTGTCCCCTTGTTTTGTTCAAATGACAACCTCCTGGTCTAGGTATAGGTTCCTTATGAGTACAATTTAGTGTTTTGGAATTCCCATTCTTCTCAATGTTATCCACAATTTGTTATGATCCACACAATCAAATGCTTTTGCATAGTCAATAAAACACCTGTAAACATCTTTCAGGTATTCTTTGCTTTGAGCCAAGATCCATCTGACATCTGCAATGATATCCCTTGTTCCACGTACTCTTCTGAATCCAGCTTGCCCTCTGGAAGTTCTCTACCAATATACTGCTGCAACTGTTTTTGAATTATTTTCAGTAATATTTTATTTGTGTGCAATATTAATGATATTGTTTGATAATTTCCACATTCTGTAGGATCACCTTTCTTTGGAATGGGTACAATATGAATCTCTTCCAGTCACTTAGCTAGGTAGCTATCTTCCAAATCTCTTGGCATAACTGAGTGAGTGCCTCGAGCAGGGCATCCATTTGTTGAAACATCTCAATGGGTATTCCGTCAATTCCTGGAGCCTTGTTCTTCGCCAATTCCTTCAGTGCAGCTTTGACTTCTTCCTTCAATATCATTGGTTCTTGATCATATGCCACCTCCTGAAATGGATGAACATTGACCTGTTCTTTTTGGTACAGTGACTTTGTATATTCCTTCATCTTCTTTTGATGCTTCCTGCATCATTCAATATTTTGCCCATAGAATCTTTCAATACTGCAACTTAAGGCTTAAAATTTTTCCTCATTTCTTTCAGAGAAATGCTGAGTGTGGTTTTCTAACTCTAGGTCTTTGTACATTTCATTACAGTAACTGGCTTTGTCTGCTTGAGCTGCTCTTTGAAATCTTTGGTTCGGCTCTTTTATCTTGTCATTTCTTCCATTTGTTTTAGCTACTTTCCACTCAAGGCAAGATTCAGAGTCTTTTCTGACATCTATTTTGGTGTTTTCTTCTTTTATTATCTTTTTAATGACCTCTTGCTTTCTCCATGGATTATGGCAAGATTCAGAGTCTTTTCTGACATCTATTTTGGTGTTTTCTTCTTTTATTATCTTTTTAATGACCTCTTGCTTTCTCCATGGATTATGTTCTTGATGTCATTCCATAATACTTCTGGTTTTTGGTCACTGGTTTTCAATGCATCAAATCTATTCTTTAGATGGTGTCTAAAATTCAGAAGGGATATATTCAAGGTCATATTTTGGCTCTCATGGACTTGTTTTAATTGTCTTCAGCTTCAAGTTGAACTTGCATATGAGCAGTTGACGGTCTGTTCCACAATCAGCTCCTGGCCTGATTTTGGGTGAAGATACTGATCTTTTCCATCGCCTCTTGCCACAGATGTAGTAAACCTGATTCCTGTGTACTTCATCTGGCGAAGTCCATGTGCATAGCTGCTGTTTATGTTGTTGAAAAAGGTATTTGCAATGAATAAGTCATTGGTCTTGCAAAATTCTATCAGGCTATCTCCAGCATTATTTCTGTCACCAAGGCCAAATTTTCTAGCTACTGGTGATTCTTGTTTATTTCCAACTTTTGTATTCCAGTCACCAGTAATAATTAACTCATCTTAATTGCACTTTTGGTCAATTTCAGACAGCAGAAGTTGATAAAAATCTTCAATTTCCTCATTTTTGGCTTTGGTGATTGGTGCATAAATATGAATAACAGTCATATTAACTGGTCTTCCTTGTAGGCGTATGGATATCATCCTATCACTGACAGCACTGTTTTTCAGGATAGATCTTAAAACGTCCTTTGTAATGATGAATGCCACTTCATTCCTCTTCAAATTGTCATTCCTGGCATAGTAGATCATATGGTTGTCTGATTCAAAATGGCCAAAACCAGTCCATTTCAGCTTACTAATGCCTAGGATACGAACCTTTATGTGATCCATTTCATTTCTGACAACTTCCAGTTTTCCTAGATTACTTTGTAGATTCCATGTTCCAATTATTAATGGATGTTTGCAGCTGTTTCTCCTCAATTTGAGTCATGCCACGTCAGCAAATGGAGGTCTCGAAAGCTTTACTTTATCCATATCTGTAAGGTTGGTTCTACTCTGATGATGCAGCTCTTTCCCAGGTGTAGTTTGAGAGCCTTCTGACCTAAGGGACTTGTCCTCCTGCACTGTATCAGACAACGTTTCCCGGCTATTCACAAAGTTGCATAGTAATGTATCAGACAGTGTTTCTCTGCTATTCATAAGGTTTTCCCTGGCCAATTCTTTGAGAAGTGGATGGCCTCTTCCTTTTTCCTAGTCTGTCTCTGTCTGTAAGCTGCTTTGAAACCTGTGCACCATGTGCAACCCTGCTGGTGTTTGAAACACCGGTGGCACAGCCTCAAGCCTCACAGCAACACACCACAGTATGACAAACTGACAGACAAGTTTGTCTCCCTTAGCTGTTCTAAACTTCTCTGCCCTCCCCTTACCTGAATCCCTCCTGCTGCTTGCTCTGTTATCCCCCTGGCTTATTCTTTCTTCCCCCATACCCCTACTTTCCTGCCTCTTGGGGGGTGTGGCCCAAGTCCCTCCCCTTACCTGGATCCCTGCCACTGCTCGCTTTGTTGTCCCCCTGGCTTCTCCTTCTTTCCCCCCACCACCATGCTTTCCTGCCTCTTGGAGGTGGAGCCTGGGTCCTTCCCCTTACCTGGATCCCTGCTCACTCTTTTGTCCCCCTTATTATGCTTCCCTTATAAACCCCATAATCTCTGAGTTCTGTGTGTCCACTGAAGTGAATTATCAAATTGAGCAGAGAGGTGGTGAGTGCTGTGGAAGGAATGGTTGGTGTCAAGGTTAGTAAGAGGACTGGAGGGTGGTGGCATGTCTGGCCTCATAGGAGCAGGCATTAGGCTGCTGGTAGCGGTTCTGTCTTGCTGTTGTGTAGTTAGAGGAGGTCAGAAGATGCCACCTCCCTGCCCCTTTAGCCCTCATTATTACAAGAAATTTGGAAGACAGCTATCTAACCCACTGGAAGGGATCCATATTTGTACACATTTTGAAGAAAGATGATCCAACAGAATGTGCAAATTATCGAGCAATATCATTATTATCACAAGTGAATAAAATTCTGAAGATATTAAGGAAAAAAAAAATTCAAAACCGGTTGCAGCAGTATATTGACAGGAAACTTCCAGAAATTCAAGCTGGACTCAGAAGAGACTTGGAATGAGGCTTATCACTGGTGACATCAGATGGATCTTAGCTGAAAGCATAATACACCAGAAAGATGTTTACCTGTGTTTTATTGATTATGCAAAGGTATTCAACTGTATGGATCATAACAAATTATGAATAACATTATGAAGAATGGAAATGCCAGAACACTTATTTGTACCTGTACACAGACCAAGAGGCTGTTATTCGAGCAGAACAAAGTGATACTGCATGGTTTAAAATCAGGAAGGGTGTACGTCAGAGTTGTGTCCTCCCACCATACTTGTTTGATCTGTATGCTAAGCAAATAATCCAAGAACCTAGACTATATGAATTAGAATTCAGAATCAGTACTGGGGGAAGACTCATTGACAATCTATGATATGCAGATGACACAATCTTGCTTGCTGAAAGCGAAGAGCACTTGAAGCACTTACTGACGAAGATCAAAGACTACAGTCTTCAATATAGGTTGCACCTCAACAAAAAGAAAATGAAAATCCTCACAACTGGACCAATAAGCAACATCACAAAAAAAAAGAAGAAAAAAAGGAGAAAAGACTGAAGTCAAAGATTTCATTTTACTTGGATCCACAATTAAACCCATGAGTGCAGCAGTGAAGAAATCAGGCATCACATTACACCGGGCAAACCTGCTGCAAAAGATCTCTTTAAAGTATTAAGAAACAAAGATGTCATTTTGAAAACTAAGATGCGCCTAACCCGAACCATGGTATTTCTAATTGTCTCATATGCATATGAAAGCTGTACAATGAATAAGGAAGATCAAAGGAGAACTGATGCATTTTAATTGTGGTGTTGGCAAAGAATGCTGAAAATATCATGGATGGTCAGAAGAATGAACAATTCTGTCCTGGAAGAAGTACAGCCTGAATGCTCTTTGGGAGTGAGAACAGCCAGACTTTGTCTCACCTACCATGGCCAATTCAGAAGGGACTGCTCCCTGGAGAAGGATGCCATGCTTGGTAAAGTGGAGGGTCAGTGAAAAAGGGGAAGACCATCAATGAGATGGATTGACACAATGGCTGCAATGATGGGCTCAAGCAAAGCAAGGATTGTGAGGATGATGCAGGACTGGGCAGTGTTTCGTTCTGTTGTACACAGGGTTGCTATGAGTTGGAGCTGACTTTGTGGCAATAATGACAATAACAACAACAACAAAGGAATGATGATTGACAGCTCTCTCCAACGATGGACACCTAAAGACAGTGGAATGACATCCTCAAAATAATGAAAGACAATAACTGTAATTCCTTATATTGTGTACCCAGCTAAATATCAATCAAGAACATGGGTGAAGTAAAATATGAACAGTCATTTGTGTAACAAAGCCTCACAAATTTCACTCAATTAACATAATTTTTCTCATTCTGGAATAAACTGACAGATAACACCAGTGTTATCCAACACAATATCCTAAACATTATTGTATATTATTTCTTAAAAAATAATGTTAGGAGTTAATAAAAAAACATTTTTAGAACCATTACATCAAAGATACATAATAATATTCAATTATAACATAATTTGATTTACTTCGCAATGAATATATTTTTTTATCCCCTTTGCAATTCTACTGAGAAAAGGTAAACCTGGCTAGTTTCACAAAGAAGCTGGCAAGGGATGTGTGTGTGTATGTGTGTGCACGTGCACATGTGCGCTGACATAGATACTGTATCAGAGGAGAGCCCTGGCTTGAGAAAGAGAACAGGTTGATTCTGGTTCTAGGGGTAGGGGAAACTGGACCTCAGTTTCCTCCTGGATAAAAACGAGGGACTTCACAGGAATCCTGATTTTCTGAGAATTTTTATAAATTTAAAGCTTGATCATCTTTTAGCCCAGTCCTAGAGGATACTGCTATAGTTTCTTAGTGCTGCTATAACAAAAAATACAAGTGGGTGGCTTTAACAAACAGAAATTTATTTTCTCACCATCTGGGAGGCTAGAAGCCTGGACTCAGGGCACCTGCTCTAGAAGCAGGCTCTCTCTGTCTGCTCCGGGTGGAAAATCCTCCTCTCAGCTTCTCTGAGCTTCTTGGCATTCTTTGGAGATCACCACATGGTATCTATCTTTCTCCCATTTGTGCTTGCTTCTCACTGCTTCTAATTTGCTCTTTTTATATTTCAAAAGTGACTAGCTTAAGACACACTGCCACTATACTGTCTATGGTCTAGTTAACATAACAAAGAAAACTCTATTCCCAAATGGAATTATATCCAGAGGTATAGAGGTTAGAATTTACAATACAATTTTTGGGGGACACAATTCAATCCACAACAGATGTCATCAAGTTGAGAGATTTCTTTCATCCATAATCTTGGAACCAATAATAAAGGCAGTGGGAAATACTTTTAGATAGGATTTGTAGCACATTATATAATATATTCCGGCAATATTTTCTCACTAATATTTGTATTAGCTAGTTTCCAACCCTGTTTTCCCCATTCCCTATCCCCTAGAGATTAAATCATAAAAATACCTGCTTTAAAAGATGTTTTTGAAACTGACAGCTTTTTGCCAAGAACAGTGTGTGCTGGTTAGGAGATGCTCATAACCAATATGCTGGTCTTCCTGACAGTAGGAATTCATGGAAATGGCAAATTTTAAATGACTTTTTTTTTCCTTTCTGTTTCTCTGTGTCATGTTAGTCAGACTGATACAATAGGCAGAAGCAATATTCTTGGTGATTTTGCTGCCTGATATCAAGTAGGGTTTTCTCCTTCATGCAAAAATAAAATGGAAATCTTAAGTTGGTTGTTGCTGTGTCTATGTTTCTTGACTATGTGTGAATCCTGTATTAGAATCCCAAGTAAAGCCAGGTCTTGCTAGAACAGAGGCTGGAGCCAAATCCACTGCCACTGAGTTGATTCCAACTCATAGTGACCTTATAGGACAAAGGCTGTAAACCTTTATGGAAGCAAACTGCCTCTTTCTCCCATAGATTAGCTGGTGGGTTTGAACTGAAGACAGGGAAGGAAGTACTACATAAGCCAGTAAGGGGAAATGCAACTTTGAAAACAGTGATAATATAGATCCAATTTTACAATCTGCATTACATACCTAATTCCTTTTATAGGAACAGGGATGAATACAGCAGAAAAAGTAGGGATGGCAAAACACAGCTTTAAGTGTGCAGCACATCATGTGTTAAATTGAAACAACCCCAAAGTTCAACTTCCTTCACTGTTCAAGGAGAAAATCCTTTACTATGTACTTCAGGATAAAGGATTTGCAACTATATGGTGCTTGAGAAATATGCTATTGCTGTAATTTAACTCACTGTATGTGGGCTTCAAGATACACAGTGGCATTCCAAACCAACTTTTAAAGAAAATTGCATGGAATTTTCAAGACATCAGGAACGTTCTTAAAGTTATGCAGAGAAAACGGATTTTTGATAGTTATGAATTACATTTAGTGCTGCCAGATTGCAGGGGACGCTCTTTTTGCCACAGTATGGCTGGAATTACTGTTGACAAAGTTTTAATTTAAATTTTTAAGGATTTAAATGGAAGAATATAGGTCACTGAATTTTCATTCACTGGGTAAGTATTACTACTGACAGAAAGCAAGCTTTGTTAGTGAGGGTTCAATTTTGGCCCTGGAGTCCATCTCTTCTACAGTAGTTGGGAATTGAGTATGTGTTAGCGAGAATAATTTGGCTCTCAGTCAGTCAATCAGTGGACTGAACACACACAGTTAGAAACCTGTCTAACACAGAACAGAAGCTCAGTTCAGAAAATACTAAATGCATTTGTGAGAAACACTCAAGTCCACACAAATCATATATTACAATCACACACTGCAAGGGATTCGATCTTTCTTAGCAGGTTGTAGATTTAGATAGATTTGTAATAGACCAAAAATACACCACACAACTCCAAAGTCTAATTGTACAATTTTCAACTGGTTTTCTCAAGTTAGGGAAAAAAAGCATATTTGTAGAGCCCACTATTTGTAAAATAACTTTAAAGAGCCTTCTCATATATTGACAAACCTTGGGAAATTACACTAGGTTCTTACTGCTAATGCTCTATCATAAAATAAGTGTTCAAAAGTATATATTGTTTTCTTAAATCTGACAAGAATAGAATAGATTTCAAATCAACAGTCTACCTAGCAAAAAGATAAAGTATAAGCTGTGTGTGGAAACAGTATAATTATGAAATGGCATGACTATGCCTTTCCACTTAATTTAAGTGTGTGGGGGTGGGTGAGGGGGTGGGGGGGTGTCTTTTCTCAGGATTGTGCTCTTTTTTTGAAAGTGTCTTATTTGTCTTCAAGGGCCCCCAGCTCCAGAAGCAGTGTTTTCTGACTCTATGGACCAGAATGATGAAGGTGCTGCATAATATTGGCTTGTGCAACATGCAGTCATGTACATTCCTTGATTTGCTCTAACTCAAAAATATTGTGAAAGTAAAAGACATGAGAAAAATAAGGACGGATAGGCATAGGGCACTGGCCTTTGTAATAAAATGTGCAAGTAAATAACTAAAAAGGGTACACTGGGAATTATCACTCAACAAAAAGCCATGTCAATAAATATAACACAAAATTATGTGCAAATTTTAACACATTTGCTAAATTTACCTCTCTGCCACTCAGGAGAATTTTATCTAAGTGAGTGAAAAGAAGGTATCACTGAATTGATTCTACTATATAAATTTTTAGAAAGTAAATCACTTGCAAATCTTGATTGTAAGGTGTGTTATAAAGGCAACACTGAAAACAAATGCTTTCTAAAGGATTTCACCCAATTTCTTATGTAAACCAGAGCAGAAGGAATGATTCTCAGAAAAAGCCAAGTACATTTGCCTGAACATAAAATAGGACTGATTGAATTTTAAACTCATTTATTTTGTAGAGCTGAAATTTTAAGTTCCTTATTGTGGTTCACAATTGGCTTGAATCTTATTTATTATTAAAATACATATATTGTATATAATCTTTATGCTGTGTTATTATATTTTTAATTTATTATATATATATATATATATATATATATATATATATATATATATATATATTATTCTCGTTAGGAGCTCTGGTAGCGTAGTGCCTAAGGTATTTGACTGCTAGCCAACCCACCAGCCACTCCTCGGAAGGAAGGGGTTGGGCAATCTACTCGTAGAAATACCACCTCAGAAACTGAAGAAGGGGTTGCTATGAGTCGGGTCTGACTGACGGCTGTGTGTGTATTATTTTCATTCATTTAAAAACGTTAACTGGTTACTATGTTGTTGTTCTGTGCCGTGGAGTTGGATCGACTCAAAGAGTCCCCTCCTTGGGTTTCCAAGGTAGTATCATTACGGAAGTAGATTGCGCAACCGTCCTTCTAAGGAGTGGCTGGTGGGTTTGAACCGCCAGCCTTCTGGTTAGCAGTCAAGTGCCTTAGGCACTATACCACCAGAGCTTCTATTAGTTACTATTGTTGTTGTTGTTATGTGCCATCGAGTCGGCCCTGACTCATAGCGACCCCTCCTATAGTATATAAATAATTTTAATTTTCAAATATACCCTCCTCAAGGATGTTCAGAAAGTGTCATTCTATATGACTCCAGCCCAACTATGACCTACTTAAGGAGCTCTGGTGGTGCAGTGGTTAACGCATTTGGCTGTTAACCAAAAGGTTAGTGATTCAAAACCACTAGCCACTCTGTGGGAAAAAGATGAGGCAGTGTGCGTCCATAAAAATTTACAGCTTTGGAAATCCAAGAGGCAGTTCTACACTCTGTCCTATAGGGTCATTATGAGTTGGTATCATCTCAACGGCAGTGGTTTTTTTTTGTTTTGTTTATGAGTGACTAGTCTTCAGTACATCTGAGAAATATCCCTGGACTTCAAGCCCTGAAATGCGACCGTCCATGGCAGGCTTTAGAGAGATTATCAAGAAGAGAACACGGAACTGGTTGGATCCTATTAGTGTGCTTTTATGATTTTAAATCAAGTAGTAGAACAGAAGAATCCTTTATGAGAAAAACTAAAATATCTTTAAAGCAAAACTGCTTTCTTGGAGTAGCTCCTAGAGCCATATATGAAGAAAGAGGATAGTGGGGGGTGGGAAAGAAATGTGAAATACAGGCCAAGAAAGAGATAAACTTAAAAAAAAAAAAAAAAAAAAAAAACCTCACTGCCACGGAGTTGAATCCAACTTATAGCGACACCTCCTTGGGTTTCTGAGGCAGTATCACTACAGAAGTAGATTGCCCAACCTTCCTTCCGAGGAATGGCTGGTGGGTTTGAACCACCAGCCTTCTGATTAGCAGTCAAGTGCCTTAGGCACTGTGCCACCAGAGCTCTTTACATTTATCAATCATCAGTTAGTACTTAGCTGATTTCTACACTTTTTTTTTTGTTGTTTGTTTCTAAGAATTATTTATCATATGAAAGTATTCTGGCAAGCAAAATTTATATTTTATCCATATACAGATAAGCCAAAAACCAAAATATAGTTCTAACAAATAAAGAAATTCTATAAGTCCCTGAAGACACAGAGAACTTTCTTTTGCTTACTCCTTATTTCTAATTTTTTAATATCCTTTTCTCTGCCCAGACTGAGTCATTCTTGATGAAAGATAAGTTGCTTTCAAGCATTCAGTACACACTGCACGTAGAAGCACATTGGCTGGATCAGCCATGTTAACTTAACACAATTGTTAAAAAAGTTGAAAAGTTCAACTATTTATTTAATCTCATGCAGATATAATCAAGAAAAGAAACACATTTGACAGTTAAATTCTGTGACTGTGTCTAACAAACCAAAGGATGTTTTAGGATAAGGGTTAAAATTAACAGGTTAATGTTTAAGTTATAAGTAAGTTTAATTTACTTAATTAGGAAGTTAAGTGTACAAAGCTGCCTTTTTGCCTCAGGAGAAAGTTCCATTTAATAGCTATCCTAAAGTGAAATCATGTCTGTCAGACACTCCTATCCCAAAGATGTGAGAGGAAGGGATATTAATCCTTTATTTGATAGGCAATAAGAGCAACATCTGGGATTCAATGATCCTGGGAAGTTGACACCTTCCATCTCTACAAAAACAATGTCCTTTTTGTACCAAGGGACTCTTACCTGTTTTCTATTCTTGAATAGGTCATTCATTGCTCATATCTATCTGTTGTTGTTGTTGTTGTTGTTATGTGTGTTGAGTCATCTCTGACTCATAGCAAACCCTCCTTGGGTTTCTGAGACAGCATCACTACGGAAGTAGATCATCCAATCTTCCTTCCAGGGAGTGGCTGGTGGGTTTGAAATGCCAATCTTCTGGTTAGCAGTCAAGTGCCTTAGGTACTATGCCACCAGAGCTCTCCATATCTATCTAGTTCTTACCAATACATTGACAGGGAAGTTGAACCACAGTAGTGTTTTACAAACTGTTGGTCATCCTAGTAAGTGATGAAATCAATTTAGTGAGAATTAAAATACTACTTTAAAACCAAAACTGGACAAAAAATTCAGAGTGCATCACACTTTTTTGGTTATGTATATACATTTAAAAATATCTGTAAACTGAGTCACAATGCAGAATGTATTTCTTACTGTGGGAAAAAGAAGTATGAACACCCTTGAAAAAGATTTTGTAAGACCACATAGTTTAAAAACCTTTCTACTTATTTCTAAATGGCTGGGGCCAAGAGATCCAATTTTAGCACTTACTGAAAATAAATGTAGAACATTTTAGATAAAATCAGAAGGTAATCTTCAGAAAGTTGATGGAGTAGCTAAAATTAAAAAATAAATAATAAAAACCCCCTCCTTCTTATGTCCCACTTCTAACTTCTCCAAAAGCAGAAAATGTGTCTGGAGATTAACATAGTGGTAGATATAAGAAACTAGAAGTTTTTAGTGTATTGGGAATTCTTGAATGAGGATGCTTTAAAACTGAGGGTGGCTGATGTTGCTGGATAAAATGAGAATGCTGGACTTGTGATAAAATATATAACAGGTTGTAAGCTGGAACAAAAATAAAGACAGAAAATATAGAAATATAAGAATCAGAGTGCAGAACAGGCTTAGAAGATGCAATTTCACAAAAAGACTAATCTACCAAAGGAACGTGGCATCAAGATTGGAGGAAGGCTCATTAACAACCTGAGATACACAGACAACACAACTTTGCTTGCTTGAAAGTGAGGATGACTTGGACCACCTACTGATAAAGATAAAAGACTACAATCTGGAGTATGGATTATACCTCAATACAAAGGAAACAAAAATCCTCACAACTGGACCAATAAGCAGCATCACAATGAATGGAGAAAGGATCGAAGTTGTGAAAGACTTCACATTACTTGGTTCTACAATCGACGCCAATAGAAGTAACAGTCACAACATCAGACAACTTATTGCATTGGGCAAATCTGCTGAAAAAGACCTCTTTCAAGTGCTGAAGAGCAAAGCTGCCTCCTTGAGGACTAAGAAGCTCCTAACACAAGCCATGGTATTTTCAATCGCCTCATATGCATGTGAGAGCTGGACAATGCATAAGGAAGACCGAAGAAGAGTTGATGCTTTTGAGTTGTGGTGTTGGCTAAGAATGCTGAAAGTACCATGCATTGCTAAAAGAACAAACAAATCTGTCCTGGAAGAAATGCAGCTGGAATGCTCCCTGGAAGTGAGAATGGCTAGACTTCATCTCACCTACTTTGTTCATGTTGTCAGAGGGGACCATTCTCTGAAGAAGGATGTCATGCTTGGTAATAGGGAGGGTCAAAAAAAGAGGGGAAGGCCCTCAACCAGATGGACTGACAAGGTGGCTGTAGTGATGGGCTGAGGTATAGTAGGGATCGTGAGGCTGGCACAGGACTGGGCAGTGTTTTGTTCTGTTGTACATAAGGTCGCTATAAGTCAGAGATGACTCGATGGTGCATAACAACAACCAAGGAACCAGTGTTCTTTAGAAAAATGGCTGATTCCATGTCCACAGCATGAAATGCATAAGACTAGTCTGAATATTTTGACATAATTGGTCCATGTCAAAAGGAGTCAGAAACCAACTAGAAATTACCACTGCCTAAGACAGGAGAAATTAAGCATTAATTAAGAAGAAGAAGAAGAAGAAGAAGAAGAAGAGGAAGTAACTGCAACAGATTGCTGAGTTAACAATGACAATAAAACAACAAGAAGAACAACTCCTAATTGGTCCGATGCTGGAAATCAGCTGAATATTTTGAAAACTGGTAAAAAAACAAAATTAGGAGGGAAAAAAATGTATTATTCCTACACACACACACACACACACACACACACACACACAGAATTCAAGTAAAACAAAGGTTGAAAAATTAAAGTTGCTCTTTTTGTAATGAAGACCAACTTGTAAATGAAAAGAGAAAGATATTCCCAAGAGGATTAACCCTCTGAGTGGAAATAACCGTGTGAGCCTAACCAATGATTTTAATGTTTATAGTGTTGCTTTGGATATTACTATTATTTTCTAAGGGAAAACCTGGCAGATTTTCCCCCCACAAAAGAAATCAGATGTCAAGTATCTTAAGAAGGTTTATTAACTCTAATAGTGAAGTAGATTTAACTTCCAACAACAGCTGGAAAGGGCAAAATTATCACAAAACGCAAAAAGCAAATGCACTGCCATCAAGTTGAGTCAATTGAGAGCGACCTTATAGTACAGAGTAGAACTGCCCATAGGGTTTCCAAGGCTGTAAATCTTTATGGAAGGAGACTGCCTCATCTTTCTTCCACTGAATGGCTGGTAGTCCAAACTATCAACCTTTTGATTAACAGCTGAATGCTTTAAGCACTATGCCACCAGAGCACTTTGAAAATTATCACAAAGAGAAGGTAAAATACTGAGTGAATTTTACCCACCCACTGCCACCGAGTTTATTCTGACTCATAGCAACCCCCACTGGGTTTCCAAGGCTGTAAATCTTTATGGAACTAAATTGGCTCATCTTCTTCCTGCAGAGCATCTGGTGGGTCTGAACTGTCTACCTTCTGGTTAGCAACCAAATGTCTTACCCACTACACCATTGGAGCTCCTTAAGAGTGTTTTTTAAGAAGAGAAATATGGTTTGATGCTTTAGAAGAAAGAGCTGCAGCCCATCTCTATTTTTATGAAAGCTCAGAAAATGAGGAGTTCTAAAGCACACAGAGGCGGCAGAGAGTAAAGCCACAGTGAAAGGAGATTCAATCTTGATTTCTCAGAAACTACCTTGGAAAGGTTTATCCGGGGAAGAGAGGCAGATGATGACACTGAGGCCTAGCGATTACTAAATTCAGGTTAAGGAAGATGAATCTAAAGAGAAAACTGCTTACATTTTGGAGAATGGTATGATTATGCATCTCTAGAAATATCTGTACCTTTAGAAGCTACTAAGATACTCTGGTGGAGTAGAGGTTAAAGCATTAGGCTGCTAACCAAAAGGTTGGTGGTTTGAATGCACTAGCCACTCCACAGGAGAAAGACAGGGCAGTTTGCTTCCATAAAAATTTATAGCTTCAGAAACACTATTCCAAATAGTGTTCTACTCTGCCATATATATATAGGGTTGCTTTGAGTAGGAATAGATTCAATGGCAGTAGGATTGGTTTTTCTTTGGTTTAGAAACAACTATGAAATTACCCAAATTAAAATTGCTTTAAAATAACCATTTAAATGAAGAAAAGCATTTCTACATAAACAACAGAAGAATTTGAGAAATAATTAGACAGAATCGAGCAAAAATTTGGAGTGGGCTGCAAAATACCACATAACATGGACGAACTTGGAGGACATTATGCTGAGTGAAATAAGTCAATCACAAAAGGACAAATATAGTATTAGTTCACTGTTGTGGAGGGTCAAGGAAAGGTTGATGATATATGGAGGGAAACTTTCTTTCCTGGTTGCCAGGGGTGGGAGGGAGGGAATGGAATACTGTAAAAGAAAGAAAAAAAAAAAGATCATTGACCCATGTCACTTCAGTTTGGTGTATTTCACTGTACCTAAATTATATTTTGGGAGCTCTGGTAGCGTAGTGCCTAAGGCACTTGACTGCTAACCAGAAGACTGGCGGTTCAAACCCACCAGCCACTCCTCGGAAGGAAGGTTGGGCAATCTACTTCCATAGTGATACTGCCTAGACAACCCAAGGAGGGGTTGCTATGAGTCAGGTCGGACTTGACGGCATATAACAACAACAACAAATTATATTTCAATAAAATGCATTTAAAGAAAAAAAGAAAAATTTAGTTTTGAAAGCATTTTGAATAGAGAAACAAAATGGAGTATATTTTCCCAACATTGCTTAAATAATGCCATTTTCAGCATCATCTCAAAGCACTAACTGTGGTTAATTATGAGATCAGCTAGTTTCTTTTTTCCTTAGTTGTAGTGATTTCACCACCTCTTCATGCTGCATCTCATCACAAAGAACATTAAAACATGAGAAAAAGTTTGCTTTAACCCTTAGGAAACTGAGAGAGGACAAGAATGAAAATTCGGTTCTGGGTTTCTAACCCATAACCTTGTTCAGTAGAACAGTGTTAAATTGTATGCAATTCCTTAAATGGGAGGTTTGAGTAACACTTTTACTATAAGTCAGTACCTTTGAGTAGACAAATCTGACAATTCAAAGCTCTATTTTCTCAACATGTGACTGAAGTAAATTTTCCATTAGGGGACTAACCACCATTTTCCTGCTACCCTTTCTTCTTCCCACATAGTAGTTAACTCTGACTTCAATGCCCTCAAATAAAATAAATTTGGCTTAAAAAAAAAATTTGGAGTGGGAAAATTTAGTTCCAACTTTCCTAATTAATTGAAACTTCTCTGGGTTCAACTTTCGGATCTAATGAAAAAGGATTATCAGTAATACTTATGCTTCTTTCGCGAGTTTGTTATAATAATTTAAAAAGAGAATGTGAGAAAAAGTTAAAACATGAAACAGTATATATTTCTGAAATATAGATAAATATTTGTTGAATACCTACTAAACAGCAATGAGAGTTTCCACTTCTCAGCCTGGGGAACACTTAATGATGGCATGCAATTTCTATTTGGTGTTAACGTAACAAAGTTATAACAAATAAGCACATTAAACCTATTAAGTTCTAGAACTACATAATTAGATCTCATGGGATAGATGCTTTGTGATATATATTTTTTATATATATATACACAGATGGATGAACATGTTAGCATATGACTCAGCTATATTTTCTAAGCTATGACAACTGGAAACTCCAATGTAGCTTTCTAGTACTAAATAAATACTGCTAAGTACTTCACAAATCTATGAATGATTAAGAGACCCTCATAGAGAACAGGGGTTGATTGTAGGCTCTGGAGCCAGATGACTTAAAATTGAATGCATACCATACCATTAATCATAAATTATGTAAAGGGAACCTCTCCAGGCCTCCACTTCCTCCACTGTAAACTTGAATATTCATATTGGTGCTGTTTGTTGATATCAAGTTGACTCCCACTCACAGAGAACTGATTTATGCAGAACAGCTCTCCATAGGGTTTTCAAGGCTGTGACGTTTCAGAAGTAGATAGCAATGACTGGCTTCTGAGGCACCTCTGGGTGGATCTGAATAGCCAATTTTTTGGCTAATAGTCCAGCACTTAACCATTTGTGCCAACCGGGGAATACCAATAGTTGCCACCTAAAATGGGATGCTAAGAGGATTAAGAGCCCTGGTAGCACAGTGGTTAAGCCCTTGGCTGCTAATGAAAAGGTCTGCTCTGCAGAAGAAAGATGTGGCAGTCTGCTTCCATAAAAATTATAGTCCTCAGAAACCCATGGGGCAATTCCTTTCTGTCCTGTAGGGTTGTTGGGAGCTCTGGTGGCGTAGTGCCTAAGGCATCTGACTGCTAACCAGAAGATAGGCAATTCAAACCCACCAGCCACTCCATGGAAGGAAGACTGGGCAATCTACCTACGTAAAGATTTACTGCCTCAGGAACCCAAAGGGGGTCGCTATGAGTCAAAATCGACGGGATGGCTGTGAGTTTGGTTTTGGTTTTATAGGGTTGTTATGAGTCGGAATTGACTCAAGGAAAGGGGTTTGGTTTGATTCTATCATTATTATTATTGATATGAAGGTTTACATTTTACTTTTTTCCATTTGAATTGGATATTTGATTAGTAGTTAGAACCAAGAGTTAGTGTTTCTTTTTATATATGTTAAGTGAGTTGTTGCCATGGGAATGGTGAATAAGACAGGAAAAGTTGAGATGAAAATTGGAACTTACCCTGAATTTTCAACTAGAATATTTTCATAAGGTTCTTCAAAATTTGCCTATGTATGCACGTAATCACTTTGGATAACTTCTGTTCTTTCTTTAGATTAACCAATGCATACAAACTCATCCATTCAGATACTTGTTCTTGCTCTCAGCCCTTCCCAGGGCTGTACTACTTCAAATGTCCTTCTTTCTCTTTTTGTCCTCCTAGCCTCTTCTTAGAGGCATGTATGCCTCTTCTTCCACTAATCCTTCCACAACTATTCCAGTCTATGATGAGCCTATCCTCCCCCGAGCACCTACATATAATAGGACTTGTGTTTTACTTGACACTATCACATCACTTATTCTTATGTCTTTCACTACTTGTATCTTTTTTCTCACTTTAATACTATGTACTTCTTATCCATCTCTGTATTCTACATAGAACCTAGCCAGCAGTATGCATGTAGCAAACTATACAGTTAAGCATTTGCTGAATAAAACAAACAAACAAACAAACAAAAAAAAAAAACAGTCCAGAAACAATCCCAGGATTAGAAAAGAATTTAGAGATTATATAGGCCAATTCCTTACCCAATGCTTCCATCTTTCCCCCCAAAAGATCATCTCTGCTTGACTAATTCTAGTAACAGAGAATTCACTACCACTTAAGACATCTATTTTTAAGAAATTATAAACATTAGGAAGTTATTTCTTGCATGGGATACTTGGAATTTAGTATTATTTAAATTATCTTGGTGTTCATTCCAATTCCCTTTAGATCTACTCATCACTGATATAATATTGATAATGATCAAGAATAATTTTATTTATATTATTATATAGAACAACAAAACAGATGTTTATGTCTGCATATCTGAGTATACTAAGCAATAAAGGTTAAATATAAGGATGGTGGAAAAAAAAAGACTGTGATTTTTTTTCTGTTGAGAAGAACTAAGGCATTCCTTCATGAAAATAGTCCCATAATGCATTTAAAGGCTAACTCTAGTTCATATATAGTCATGTTATTATTATCATTAAGAAATCTCCTAACCTATATTTAAAAAACATAAACGTATTTCTACATGCTTACCCTTATCTTTTATCTGTAATAGGACTCCATCATACAATTAACATTAAAAAGTAATTGAGAAGAGGAGAGCTGGAAAATTACTATTTCATCATTAACAACAACAACAAAAAAAGATGAGTTTTACTGGTCTGATAAAGGCTGGTGAGACCCCTGAGACTATGATTCTTAGCTACTCTTCAGGTCTGGAACTGAACTCACTCCTGTGGCTTCCAGTCAAACAACAGACAGGCATATGTCTACATCAGGCAGATACACTCCTTGGAGCCAGCAGTCATGCGAGAACAGAAGGGCACTGTTTGCACAGAGAAACAGCTGGGTGGTGGTGGTGGGGGGAGTGTATGGGAGGGAAGGACACTGGAAGAAGAAACTAGGGGGAAGAAGTGAGAAGAGGGCTGTTACATTATAGGGACTGCAATCAATGCCATGAAACAAAATGCATATGACCTGCCGTATGGAAAATGAGTTTGCTCTGTAAACTTTCACCCAAATCACAATTAAAAAAGATTATATATAAAAACAAGAAAATTAGTATTTTACTTAAGACTCAATTAAATATGGAAATTTAGTCATAAAAATAGTTTAATTTGAACCAACAATACTGGGAGGTGCACTGGTGACACAGTGGTTAAGTTCTTGGGAGGTGCAGGAAAGTTAAGGGTAAGCATGTAGAAATACGTTTATGTTTTTTAAATATAGGTTAGGAGATTTCTTAATGATAATAATAACATGACTATATATGAACTAGAGTTAGCCTTTAAATGCATTATGGGACTATTTTCATGAAGGAATGCCTTAGTTCTTCTCAACAGATACAAGATGTGTGGCTTATAATGGTAAAACACAGTGATAAGTATAATTATTCAGTCCTTTATTTCAAGTTGCTTAGATAGAGTCTTGGGATGACCCAGGAAATAAAGAAGCTCAACAATTTCTTTGCTATTGAGCAAATAAAAGCATTTAGAAAAGCTTACAGTTAAATACCAAATTTCTGATGAAAAATCATAGATCATTACTGAGAGAAAAAAAAGAACATAATATTTGTTAAATATAATAAGTATAAATTCAATAGTGGGGAATTCCAAGGGTACATACAAATAAAGAATTAGAAGTGAAGAGAAATAACTTTCAAGATGGACATATAAATAAGGGAAATTTTCAACAATGGAAGATTTACTAATTTAGTACTATTTGCTAGAAACAATAAAAGCTATTTATATTTAAATGATTGAATAGAGAAAAAGCATGAATAATCAACAGCAAATAATAAGACATTTTTTTTGACTTGCAAATGTATTTTCTACAGTTCTTCTCTGTCACTTTACAACTATTAAAGTTATTCTTTCTTACAAAATGGGTCAAATCTTACCTGGCAATCTTGAAACAGTTTGAAATATAATTTGAAAATGAAAAAAGTAAAAGGGAAAAATCAGGGATTTGATTTGAAATGGAACATCATTATATGTAATGAATATCTAAGAATATGAAAAATAAGATGTTATAATAAAGAACATTTTCTTTCTTTTAGTATAGGATATATTTTCTTGAATAATTTAACAATTTAGCAAGAAAAGATGAAGCCCCTGCTGATACTGGTATAACCCATTATGCTGGTTGGGGTGAAATATGGAAATTACTTTGATGATATATCTCAGATCTTAATTTGGGCTAACTAACAAACAGCTAAGGAAGTCTGGGGTCCCTAGAAGGGGTAGGGAATGTATAACCTATTAATCTTCCAGCAGTATTAGAAGGTCAACAAGGCCAGGGTGAGGCATGGGTTACACCAAAGTAAAGATTAATGTCTGCAGGCCACTCCTTGCCATTTTTCTTGTCTGCAAAACCAGAGGCATTCTCCTCTTTTTTGCAGGACAGCTCTATCCCTTGGATCCCACCAGAATGAAAGCTCCAGGAATACAGAAACTACACCTCTCCTGCATTTAGCACATAGTGGTGCTCAATCTACATTTGTGGACAGAATAAATTTATCATTTCTGACATGTGACAGGTTGATTGCAATGACATCTTGAACGATAAGGAACAAGTGACCTTCTTGACTTGGGAGAACATTTGCCCAGAGCAATCCAAAAGCTTTTGTGGCAAGCCTGGTAGATATGCTAAAAAGTCCCAGATCAGGCAGAAGACCAGTGGAACAAGCAGAATGTGCAGCTGCCAAAGAAAGCCCCGAAATAGCAGCCAAGGGCCAGTGGGGACAACACAGGAGCATGTATGTGGAGGAGCAGGGTAAGCCTCTGAGCTGCAAGTGACCTTGCAAGCCCCCAAACAATGAAGTTAGCGGTTGAGTATTTACCACTCTGTTTAATGAAAGGTTATTTGATGACTTGAGAAGAGAAGCAAAAAGATATCCTCTAGAGTGTATTTCTAGAGACCTCAGGAGTTATAAAGTCAAGAGAAATGTGATAAAATCCCAGGAAGAAACATGAGTTCCTTTTATGAATGCCCCCTAATAGAAAGGTCACACTGGTAAAATTCACTGTGGAGACATTAATGGAGATACGAAGTTTATCTATCCATCCCAGTTATTAGAACACTCCATGTTTTAACAGGAAATACAGGAAAAAAGAATGGCTGATTTCTGCTCCTTGTGTTTCTCTTAATCCTAAAACTATACTTTTCCAAAGGAAGAGAATTTTCAAAAGAAAAAAAAAAGTTTTGAAGTAGAGCAGAAAGGTCGGTTGGGAAGTATTAACTGACAAATTGCCTCAAGGACAGGGAAAAGAGAGCTAAGACAAAATTATCCAAATAAAAATGAAGGTGATATAGAGAAGAGATAGGGGAGAAACCTATGAAATGGAGGCAAATGATAAGTTTTAAACATTCTACTCTTTATTTTCTACTAATACGAATCTGATTTACGTAGCTTAGGCATGGAAATAAATCATACCTAATGATTCCCACAAACAGGAAAGCTACACTTGGAGGATGAGGGTTGATTCTTCTTCAGAGAAAGAAAGATAATTCATTATTATAAGAACTACCAATTATTGAGAGTCTACTATGCTGACAGGCAGTACACAGGAGTTCTATATTCATTTTCACTCCCTTATGTGGGTATTTTATCATGTGTTTTACATATGACAAAACTAAGAGGTTAAATAACTTGTTCAAGGTCACAAAGTAAAAAGAGTGACACAGCTCTAGTTGTAATCGAACTCTCTGACTCTGAAGTTTAGGTATTTTCCACAATGCTGCCTATATTATTATATATTTGTTCAGTGATCGAAGAGTGACAATATTGTATTTCTCTTCAGAGAGCAATTTTTCAAGATTATATTTTCCATTTAGTTGAATTATTGATTTGTTTATAATTGCTATCTTTTACTATAGACCTATGTTCAATTTGGGGAGTAAGAAACCTATTAGAATGATAGTTTTCTTCATGATAATTATGTATCAATTAAAATGAACATAAATTCATAACAGCCTGGCCAGGTGTTGCTAAGCACTATAATACAACATTCAGCATCTGTGAGAATCTTGACAAAAATTACAAATTATATGTCAGACTAACTGCTGTTTCTGAATCAATGACTCTTGTAAAAAACCTTCAAAAATCTCAGTATACTATACTGAAAGCATGTCCATACATAATACCCTAGACAAACGAGGAGAGGAGGAGATTAACTAACTAGCTTGAATACAAGTAATACAACAGAAAGTAGAATTATGGAATAGTCTTTTGAAGGATGAAATTCATATGGTATCAAGTATACATCAAAGTTTAAGTAGCTTCAATAATCAAAACGGTCTATAGAATATGTTTGTTCTTTACCAGTTAAAGAAGAAAAATGCCATCATTTTTTGCTTCTTAGAATTTATCATTAGCACAGAGCAAGAGGACACAGGCAAACACCCCTGGCAGAGCAGTTACCTCCAATAACATGCTGTTTCTCTAGTTACAATGAATAATCCTTATTACTGTCTTTTTGACGAAAAAATTATTCATGTGTTATTGGCATCGTACCAGGGAAAAAAAGAGATGAGCTGAGCTGAGCTTTTAGTAATGTGTTTTAATTTTATAATCCAATAGCAATTATAGTACAATCTCATAAACTATCAACCTTTCCCCCTCTTCCTAAAGTATGCTCTCAACATTTTGGAGAACAGTATCAAAGATGCATGGAGACTTTCATCATGAACCATATGCATACCAAAACCTCAGGAAAGAAAGAAAGCAAATGAGATGGGGTGGAGGGCTTGAAACTTGGACAGAATGAGGTAGGAAAAAAATTGTGCTAGATTTCTTGTCAGCTTGGGAAGAAAACCCCTAAAATGTGCATTTCCAGTTGCTCTCAAATGGATTTGATTGTTTTCACCCCCATTGCCTGGGTGCCATGTCCTGTTGTTGTTGTTGTTGTTTGCCATCGAGTCGGCCCCGACTCATAGCGACCCCTCCTTGGGTTTCCGAGACAGTATCACTACAGAAGTAGGAAAGCCCAACCTTCCTTCCGAGGAGTGGCTGGTGGGTTTGAACCGCCAGCCTTCTGGTTAGCAGTCAAGTGCCTTAGCCACTATGCTACCAGAGCCATGTCCTAGAGATTTTGATTTAGTCAGTCTTGGATAAGGCTCAGCATCAGTATGTTCTAGAAACTCAAGTGAGTCTAATGTGCAGACAGGGTTGAGAACAGGGCTTTGAGCCTGTTTGAACTGGTTCAGTGATGGCCGATGCAGTGAAATTGAAACAAACCTGAATGTATAAAATGTGGGTGTACTAGAACAGCAACTGGAATGTCAAAAATTACAGGTCAAAAGTCTGGAGTGGGAGACTAAGAGGGGATGTAAAGACCCCTTTCAGGAGTCTGATACAGCAGGAGACTAGATTATTGCCAGGACTGTGCAGAGTGACATACATTCAAAGTGTATGGTTGGCTGTTATCCTTGAATCGTGCACTGCCATTTCAGACTCTGCCTGTCAAGAGATCTGGTTGCTATGCAACATGCATAGTGCTCTTGTTTTCTAACAGAGAGATTAAGTTTCTAGCAGGGAGTCAACCTGTAATTTCTCCCATTCTGGTTATCATTTGGTATACCTACATTTTAAAAATTTAGGGCTGTTTGATTTCACTTCATTGGCCATGACTGAAGTGGGAAGAACTGATTTAAAGCCCTGGTTGAGAACCACTGCCTAAATAATTCAGAGAGTCAAGTAAATATAAACCATACTGGCAAAATTTTAAAACAGTTTTCATCCCTCCAAGGAAAAAATTCTAAAATCTGAAAACACCAGAACAATGAAAATATCACTAAACAATAGCAGCAATAATAACAACATCTTCTGAGAACTAGGAAGGGAAAGAGACTATAAGAATTTTGTTTAACTCCCCTCTCTATCCTCCTTTTGTAAGAAAGCAAAATTTTATCATCAATACAGACTGTGCTAGTTATTAAACTGGGTGCCAGGTAACACACAGGAGCATGAGGCAAGGCTGTTAAGTCCCCATTTTATAAATGAGGAAACCAGTCCTCAGGGATGTGAAGAAACTTCCCTAAAGTCAAAGAACAGATAGAAGTTGATCCTAGATCTTCTGTTTCAAGACCAATACATTTTCTTCTGCTCTGTATCTTCTAGAACATTTCTTTGCACTTGCCAACTTAACAGATAGCTTGTTGGGCACTAACTTTGTTATTTGACAGGTTCTTGAGTAGAGACTGTAATTTAAACAACATTTTCCATGGCAGAACCTCAAAAAGTTCATTATAAGGAATCTAATCTATAGCTCTCAGCTATGTGCAAATTGACAATTAGCAGCAAATAGATAAAGAAGGGAATTAGAAAATAAAATAAGACTGGAGAGGTAGGCATGAGACTTATGGTAAAGGATCTTTAGTACTAACTAAGGAGTTGAAAGGAATATAATACTAGTTATTTAACAAAACCACGGGTACTTAATATATTTCCTGTATATGGCAAGGTGAACTCTCTAAGACCTAGAAGTAAGGAGATATTGACGGTTTTGGGGAGTAACAGTATTAAGGCAGTAGTCCAATATAACAATCAGAAAAAAAAAAAAACCACAAGAAAAGAAAAATATACTGAAACACTCATTTTGCATGGGAGAATTAGTGGAAAAACCAACAAACTCAGAAACATTGTATATAAATCCACACAAGACAACACTTAACATTATAAAAAAAAAAAAAAACTTCTGAAAAGAACTTAGGGTTAGTAAAATCTTTTTTTGTGCTATTTTTATTACAGCCTTAGTAGTGTTTTTTCAATAGATGAATTGAATAATAGATGATAAAATATAACTCTCTCACCCAGGGCAGATGGTCAGCGTGACATTCTAAAATTGTTGTTGTTGTTATATGCCGTTTGAGTCGGACCTGACTCATCGCGACCCCTCCTTGGGTTTCCGAGGCAGTATCACTACGGAAGTAGATTGCCTCATCTTCCTTTCGAGGAGTGGCTAATGGGTTTGAACTGCAGCCTTCTGGTTAGCAGTCAAGTGCCTTAGGCACTACTAGAGCTCCCTCTAAAATTAGTAGCATTTATTTATTATGTTGAAATTAACAATAAGAAAAATTAATGGATTATTAATCTCCTTCAAGGTAGAAAGTATATTCTCAAGTTTAAGTAAACAAATTTTTAAAAATCAGGAAAAAAAAAGTCTCCTGTAAAGCCAAACATTTGTCTAAAGCTTTATATTCAGATTAAGTACACAAATTGGTAAGAAAAAAATCTATATAAAGCTGAACAAAAAAGAAAGGCTAAATTATTTTTGTTTGCTACTGCCAACAGCATGACCCTATGAGACAGTTCTCAATTTCTTCAAAAATATCTTTCAATTATTTTGTATTTTTTTATTCTTGAAAAGGATTAGAAGAATGACTCATTACATACCATAATCTGTGATTTTACAGGACACCAAATACAGCTCTTTCAGGTTTTGTCCTTCCTTTGCAATGACCTCCACACACCTGAAACACACACACACAAAAGTGGTGAGTTACACTAATGCATTGCAAATTAAATTAGCAAGGGCTTGGCCACCACTATAACAGGAAGAGTTCAGAGTTTGATGAATGCCAAGTTCTCAGCAAACCTCTTTTAAGGTGTTTCTGGAAAAGATATTCCATTCCCTGTTTTAAACTCAAGCACTCCAACGCTTAAGTGACTTTAATTAAATACATTTATGACTAGGGCATCTTCTAAAAGCTACAAGAGAGCTAATCCTACCAAAATAATGTACACATGGTTATAAAACACTAGCAAACTTGTGCTATAGAACTATACACACACACATATTAAAAAAAAGGAAATAATATAAAAATAATTAAAATGAAACCACAGAATATATACGAGTGGTCACTAGGTATCTGGTAATATTGATTGCCCATGGTTCAATAATTAATGATGGAGTTTGATAACATGGAAATACACATTTTTTGGTGAAATTTTATTAAACATAAAACAAAATATGTTTTAAAAAATTATAACTTCTATAAATTAAAGATGAAAAAAAACACTTCTGCACATATAAGCCTTTAAATTTTTTCACTTTAAAATGTTTTATTCTCATAACCTAAAATGAATTATTATTATATGGGTATAGGCTACTTTTATAGTATAGATATAGACATACACAATTTAACATATTTCTGGTCTAAGTTAAAAGATTTTGAATGGTGCACTCTGTTTTATAGCCCCAGCAGAACTTGTAGTACAAAACTGAGTAAACTTTTAAAATTATGATTAACAACACTGTCTATTTTGTGGCTCAGTCCCTACAGTATCAGAAAATCCTGCACTGTCACACTGATCCATAGGCATATGCACCCTTCATTGCATTCACTGTTTTAATCTTTATAAATAACAGTTAAGTAAAAGGGTAAAAGCAAAAAGAGCCATTACCCTTTTCTAGTAACTAAGGATCAAGTAATTTGATACCTGTATATATAATCCATCAAAAAATTACTCAGTATTAATCTCTTTCAGATATATTATTTGCTGTTTGCTTATTTGTAGGTATCTTCATAAAATGTCAGGAACTTTCAGACAATCTTATTCCATACAATTCATTATTGAAGGTTAAATTAGTTAGAGGGAAGACATTTTTCTTTTAAAATATACTTTTATACAATTTTGTTTTAATAGAATGATGAACATTTTAAATCTTCTCAGAATAACTGAATAAACCTTTTTGGGCTATTAAAAAAATAACTTATGAGAAAAATGTGTACTTTTCCATGTCTATACAGAAAACTGTCAAAACAGTAACACACTGCAATTATGATTGATACGGCTTATTATGGAGGGAAATTTTAAAATCTAATTTCACATGTCATTTTGCTTTAATGCAACATTTAAGTAAACCTATAAAAAGGAAAGGATAAAAACAAAAGTGAAGCATTACAAATAACAATCATGATTTATATGTAACTTTAAAAAGTAATTTCCACTTGCTACAAATAAAAATAAAGGCCCTGGATGACTGCAAAATCCTAAATAATTTTTCTTTTAAACTTAAATATCAAAGATATATATTTCAATCACCTACCAAGAAAACTCAAAGATCCAATATTCTGTGTGACCACCACAAAAAAATAAATTAGTGCAGAAATAATGTTCACAGCATTAATTGGTTTTATTCTTATGCTCTATGAAAATAGTTCAAAATGCCTGACCTGATTTTGAATTTGATTTGATTATGAAAAAACTCTCAAATGTAATATGCTATTTGTGTTTCTACTACTTGATTCTATATTAGATATGCTATAAGCGTATATGAACTTTAAAGTCATACAGAACTACAAATAGCAAATAACATAAGTCAGTTTCACTGTACAAGCCAAAGGAAATGCAATTTCATAGGCAACAAGAAGTGGTATTCATATAAAATAAGAAAATCAACTATTGGATAAAGATGGTCCTAAAAGTAATGAAAGGCCTTCAGCATCTGGTTTCCTCCCTATGTGATCAAGAAAACGTCCAGAAATGTGGATGATTATAAATAGGTTTGCAAAATTATTTAGCTTACTCAAGAGGCAATATAATAGTCAAGAGATAATAAATGATTAAGGAGTAACGTTAAGTATCTTTCAGACAAAAGTACAAAGAAGAATTATAAGAGAAAATCACTTTGCTTTTATAAAGGATCACCTAGGATTTCTGCCCTGTTTTTGAAAGTTCAGTTACATAAGTTTTCAAGATACTCTCAATTATTACTCAGTAACCACAGACAGTGCACTTGAAGTTATATATAACATATAAATATTAATCAAATAAGGATTCAGCAGAAAAAAAAATATATGCCTTGGAAGATTTGTAGCAAAATTAAATGTTAAATCATTCTCGAGTGGTATTTGATGAGAAAAACCCCAAGTTCTGTGAATTTGGATAAGAATGTGTAACATTAAAAGTACAAAAGTGAGTGGTTCAAATAAATAGCTAAAATAGGTATTGTTTTGAAAGTTGAAATTGGAAGTGGTTTGTATTAGTCCTTTTACTGTGAACTGGAGGCAACGGAACACCACCACATCAGGTCCCTGGCTAGTGCCTGAAGCATTGTCACTTGCCTGGGTCTAGTTTCTCAGGCAGCATGTGGCGATAGCAGGTCATGATGAGAGACTATAGGTGGTGACTGTTCTTTCCCCCTGAAACTTTCAGAGTGCCTTCTAGAATATATTTACAGGAAGTAATCTAACATAACAAAAGTCTGCAAGCCATATTTACTCTAAATAATTCTACTGTGTATACAAAGTCTTGGCTCTTTGTCACTATCTTTAGTGTATTAACGTCTGAGCATTTCCCAATTCTCTGTATAGTATGTATGCAGAAAACAAAAAAAGCAGTAAATCTTAGTCATTATTTAAACATAATGACTACAGTTACTTGTATATGTTTTTTTAAAGGGTATTTTTAAAAGGTAGCCAATAAAGGAGAGAAATGTTTGCAGACTGATAATTTCTGAGTGAGAATGATAGAACCAAATGTCACATTTAGAACCTTTGCTTCTCCTTCCCCTCTCCTATTTACAGATGTCACATAAGAGAATATTCATTAATCCCAGTGATAAATTACAGTTTGGTCCCTAGGGGGCAAGCCACAAGTCCCTAAAATCAGAATCTAGAATTCAAATTGTTTCTATTCTCCTACTCCCACCATCTGGAAGAACAAAACTCAGAATAGCACATGACCAACATTCTCTAAGTCAGTACAATTAAAGACTTCCTACTTCATGCATGACAAAGAATTAAGAATTGGAAGACTAGACTACAGCCTCAGCTCCAGGGACCCACAGAACCACCACCTATCTTCCTTTGAGCCCTCCATCTTCGTTGTTTATAATATGAGGAATAAATAAAATGTTCTATATGAAAATTTTCTCCAAATTAAATGTCCTAGATTTATTTAAATATACTTTATTCTGTATTGTCACTTCTCAAATTATTTCTTGCTTTTATGTTTTGGCAGGTGTTCAAAAAGAAATTAAAAAAAAAAAAATGGTACCATTGTAAATTCCTGAGTAACAGATGTTGAATGCATATATATATAAATTCTTTTAAAATACAGAAAAGGGCCAAAAACCTGTGCTAAATTATCCAAAGCACACAGAATTATTTTTACAATAGTTATTTTATGTTCATTTTCTTTTGATAATGGTTTAAAATGCACCTAAAATATTTTATAAAATTAGAAAAACAACAAAAAGGTTACTTTTGAAAGCTATATAGGATTGAAAAAAGAAGAGAAGGTATTACTTAGTTTCAGTGGAGGGAAATCTGTCTCCTTAGCAATAGATTCCTAATCATCTGATTTATGTGAAGGGTAAAGGTTAATGAATTAAGCTGTGTAAGCTTCAAAACTATCAAAGGAATTCAAAAGAGCCTTGAATTATGGAAAACAATGGCCCGTTCTACATACATACCAAATTTTTATGTTTTTTGTCTCCAATTCAAAAGCTGGAACATGGCATTAGTGACAATTGAAAAGAACTAATGAGGAAATATGACTACATTGCTTGCAAGAGGAGTGTCCTAGGAGACCTTGTTACTGTTTGTGATGTGCTTCAAACCCAAAAGAAGCTAATTGGAGCTGCCAGACACTGGTTTGCAAATCTCACTTTAAAGGACAGGCTCAATCACCTTAGAGGTGTGAAAAGAAATGTCCCCATTAGAGACACATTAGTACATGGCTTGGAGAATTTCTAAATAAACTTTAGGATGTTCTTTCCTAAGTCACTTTTATATTTGAATAATTGATATATCTTTAAGCAGTGAAAAAAACACAACATGACAAAAACAACCTCACAGATTTAAAACAAAAACTATGAAGAGTACGCAACGTAATAGGCAAATAAGTGCAACGAGGAGCTAAGTGTGTTTAAGGTTGAATAAACATGTAGATCAAACCTCAAAAAGATAGAAAAGCAAACACATCATAAAAGGGATTTATTTGGGAGTTTTAGAAATAGAGCCTCATTTTCATCATTTTTTGAACCTAAGCAAATCACCCTCTGTTGTATTGACTGTAAATGGGTATGGTCTAAGAAGCTGCAAAACAAACAAATAAATAAATAAATATACAAATGAGAAAGGAATAAAAAGAATTTAGCAAGAGCCAAGGGCAGTAACAAGAAGCAAACTTAGTCCGATTCTACATTGCAAAAGCTCATCTAGACTAACTCATATACGGGTCATTTAAATGATAGGAGAGGTCACCAAAACACAATTTGACATCTTACAGAAAGAATAATGATACCAGATTGATTTTTCTAAAGCCTCAAATTGAGTTTTACTAAAGAATAATCCAATCACTGTGCAACAAATGAATGGGCATGATTTACAGGTATATCTTGCTTTCAAAAAATACATTATATAAAGGATTTCTATATAAAAACAAAACAAAAGATAAACTTACAGGCAAGCATTGACAATATGCATAAACTCAAGAATTTATTTCTGAATATTTTTTCTCATTACATTTGAATACAATTTCATTCATGCATGTTCCATTTATAAGCATTTTTTCTAGTTACATGATACCTTAAGTTTATAGAAATGGCATGCAATAGTTACTTTTTTTTCTTAAGTTAAATAACTGCACATAAATGCAAATGGATATTACTTGGGGAAAGTGACATATGGTATCAAAGCGACATGTCAAATGTCTTCGTATTTTATGGTACACTGTAAATTCCATTCTACCCCATTAAAAACACAGTATCAAATATGTACTGAAGTCATTTTTTTTAACGTAAACATATAAAGCTATTTTCAAAGAAGAGATGTTCAGTGCAAGCAATGATTTTTTTAAAAGGCAGACTTGTAATTAAAACACTGAAAAATTTTCTCATAGCATATTTTCAATATACTACAGGGGCAAAGATTAGGAGTGACAAGTAAAATGTCACCAGCTCCACCAGTTAACAACAATTATCTTGGGACACTCATTAAGTTCTCACTTACTAAATGTTATTCTTAGGAAGGCCAATATCTGATTAGTGAATCTGAGATTAATTTAGTCATTTGCTACTTAAACACTGGAGAACTAACGCCTATTTTGCCACACAGTGGCAAAGAAACAGTGAACATTTACAAAATGAAAATAGTTCATTTGTTCTTTATTTTCTTATTTTTAAAAATGAGACAAGATACAAGAACTGCTCTATAAACTGGAATGTTATTGAAACTTAAATTTTGTGTGTTTGATTCTTTGCCAACAGAGGTATTATGCCTTTGAGGCAAAGGAGGAGGAGTGCAGTCACTGGCTGATTCTCTCTGACCCACCCGCTCCCTGAGTGTCTCTAACGTTAGGGGCTTCCTAACTGGAGAGTCAGCCGGAGAGTAAGTAGGATCAGCACTGACAAAGGAGTTATAACTGAACAGTAGCAAAATAACATGTTTATTATATTTAGGAATGACTGTCACAAACTAACTCTCTGGAATGATTTTGTTTCTTCAATTACATAGCAAAACATGCTTTAATTTAATTTGAATGCTTCTCAGAGTACTTTAACACAGATAGACTAAAACCATTAATATATATATTTTAAAACACACATGAAACTAGATGGTCAGAGGTTTTTCCGGGGGCGGGTGGGGAGAACAAACTAACAAACTTGTCATTAAGCTGACTCCAGCTTTAAAATTTCAGATATATGTATCTGAAAGTCTTGCTTTTAATTTTAGGTTTTGTTTCATCCTTTTAGCAAATGATATCAACCATTGTATAAAGAGTTGAGCTAACTTCTCTAATCATTTCTGAGAATATACAAGAAACAGAAAAGCATTCTAAACTTTTATTTATTTTATTCAACAATGGTTTAACCAGTGTAAACATGTATTAGAAATACTGAAATATATAACCAGAAAGTCACATTATTACTAATCTATGTACATAATATTGATAACTTTGGTGGATCTGCTACTTTTTATTTTTGTTGTTATTGTCCACACGAATGTTTGTACCTAAGAGCAGAAAAATCTTATCACGATCTCTGTATCTTCTAATAACGAACTGAATATAGTCAATTTCTAGATTAAAGAAATGCTAAAAGGAAAGAAAAAAAAATGTAAAAAAAAAAAAAAAAAAGCCTAACTAACTAAATAAAGGCATCCCAATTCAACAATTTATTCAGTTTTCAATAGGAGATAAATGCAGTTACTATGAAGCATAAAAATTGAAGAAACCTCTTCCCTCCTTTAAGCTTTTTTGGGCTTATCTACTTCCAGATAGTAAATCTAGAGGAATCCAGAAACCACACAATTTTGATACATTTAAGGCTGGTACTATCTTTATAGTATTCTGGCAAATTTTGAGAGAGAAATCAGAAGAGAAAATTACAACAAGGGAGCTCTGGTAGCATAGTGGCTAAGGCACTTGACTGCTAACCAGAAGGCTGGCGGTTCAAACCCACCAGCCACTCCTCGGAAGGAAGATGGGGCAATCTACTTCCGTAGTGATACTGCCTTGGAAACCCAAGAAGGGGTCGCTATGAGTCGGGTCCGACTCGACGGCACATAACAACAACAACAACAACATACTGTAACAAAACTGAGTGGCAGCTAGACTTCAGTCCTTTCAAACAAAACAAGTAGGAACGTAACGACTCATAAAATTATGTTCCAGTTCAGTGCGTTCATCAGTAGCCATTATTTTCCTTACCGTATGTCAGGCAAACTGTGGTAAACACCAAAAAATCCTCTTCAAGAAGAGTTTTAATAGTAAAGTTAGAAATACTTCAAAGAAAGTTGTTAGACTTCCAAATAGCTAAAATGAATGGAAATTATATTACATAAATGTAAATTGTAAGTGGAATATTAAACATATAGTTAATAATATCACCCTGCCCACACCTCTATCCCCTTTTTGCTGTTATAAATATTGATATGAAATTCTCCATTCAGTATACATCATATACTTTATGCTTGCCTTTAATAAAAATGACTGACTAAATTATTTTAGTGGAATATAAAAGCACCTACAAGATTAGATTTCAGGCATCATTCATGAAAGAGTTAAACACTTCCTTTGCAGAAGACAGCCACAACTTTGGCTTTGTAGTGACTAATTGCCTCTTTAACCCTTGTACTCTGGGACTTGGCCTGTGCTTCAATACCAGTTTTGTGATGCAGCCAAAGACTGATGTTCAACACAGACCTCCCATGACCTGCGTAGCCAAGGAGTTAACTCAGACAAGATGCTGACAAAACGTTTCCTTCTCACTTGGGAAGGCAGAGAATCTCTTTTCAGATAAGCCAAATTTTCAGAAGACTATAAAACATTGCAGAAAAAGACAATTTATACAAGTCAAAAGAATGGTTTCATTTTAACTAGCAACAGTGATTCTAAGCATCCTAACGTACCATTCAAAATTTTGTTTGGGAAAATGTTTTAGCAATATGAAGAGACAAAATAAGAAAAGATTTAGTAGTCTTAAACTGCTGTGAAGAGGGCAACTAACCTGATATCTTTGAAAGGTTATAATGAAATAGCTGCAATAAGATAAAAGAAAACAGGTCAATGGTCTCCATTCCAAATATGTCCCATATGCTTCAAGTATTGACACTCAGGATGCCTGCACTTTGTCTTTTTAATTTTTTTTTTTTTTTTACTTAATAGAATATATTTTTCCAAGCAGGTTTAGAGTTGTACAAATTTTTTTTATTAATTTCTAGCTTAATAAATTTTTAGCTTGAGTAAACACAAATACAACAATTTTTACATGGTTATTTTAAGTAGAGACTATGTTGTTGTTGTTGTTATGTGCCGTTGAGTCAGCCCCGACTCATAGAGACCGCTCCTTGGGTTGTCTAGGCAGTATCACTATGGAAGTAGATTGCCCAACCTTCCTTCTGAGGAGTGGCTGGTGGGTTTGAACCGCCAGCCTTCTGGTTAGCAGTCAAGTGCC
>NW_006921937.1:438243-456621 GCF_000298275.1 Orycteropus afer afer
CTTGACTGCTAACCAGAAGGCTGGCGGTTCAAACTCACCAGCCACTCCTCGGAAGGAAGGTTGGGCAATCTACTTCCATAGTGATACTACCTCAGCAGCCCAAGGATGGGTCGCTATGAGTCGGTGCCGACTCGATGGCACATAACAACAACAACAAATGCAATAGAATAAGATTTGAAATTCCAGAGAAAGGCTATTGAATCTTTGTTTCACGTCTCTGGTTATCAGGACAGTTCAATGATAACTGCCATTAAAATGTCCATTTCCAATAAAATATACTTCTAGAAGATTTTGTTTTTAAATTCTTTAAATTTTCTATCCATGCAAATACTTTATTATAGCAATTTAATTTATAGCCAAAGGAGTGTGCAGTACATATTTGTGCATGTATGTATGTATAGCTATAAATATAATTCTGAACAAGTATTTTTTTTCCCCTTACCAGTATTTTTATTATATCAACAAATAAAGTAATAAATGCACAAAATAGTTTATCATCTCCGGCACGCAAATGCCTTAATCACTAAAATCCAGGCTTCCTTGGTTGGACTAGTCATAAATCTATCCCTATGAAGGAAAACAAACAAACATACAAAAAACATCCCTCTGCTCATAGGAAGAATGGTGGAAAGCTAACGAAACCAGCATATGAGACTGATAGAAACCATGGGGGGGGGGGGAAGCATTACCCATTTTATCCTTGTGGAAGTTACAAAAGCATGATGGTAAGTTAGCAGGGGGAAGGGAAAAGACACATTTCACTATTTGTTTCAGACAGTGTGTACCCCGCAAACATCACGTCTGACAGCCAGAAGGAACAAGCAGTACTCCCGACCCCAGCACTCAGCTTTATGTTATTCTTAATGATAGATCAAAATGAACAGTGCACCTCTGCATATTTCTAAATACCTTACTGTTGATTTTCATAGGTACTGTTTTGTCTGCATAACCAACAAACCAAGTAGATAAACGGAGTAACACTAAAAAATTCTGCTCTACACAGAAAACATTTACTTCTGTCAAAAGAGTAAAGGAATGCTTTCTAGTATTGTGAAGAAGAAGCAAGACTGAGAGTTGGGAAAAGACCGTTTCTTATTTTCAAAAGCGGTTAGTGGAATAAAGAGGAAATCGCACTACCTCAATGCCCAGCATTTGAAAGAGATGTCAGGTAAATGTCTTTGGAGTCAATTGGTGGTCAGTTTTGTGCTCTTAGGGTTTCTGAAGGTATCATGAATTCTGCCCTGGTAATGACAGAATTTTATAAAAGAATAAAATTAGAGCATAAATTCTCTTTTGTGATCTTTTATTGAAAGGTAAGCAGAGGGTCATCAGATACACAACACAGGGAGACCATTTGGCAACATTTGGGGTTTTGGGAAAAGTAAGGATGATTCAATGCCACACCATACTTAGAAAAGGGTGAAAGAAAATATAAAAGGCAATAATTTAATCAAGTCAGTGAAAGTGATATATACTCAAAGAATCACTGGTTGAATGTGGCTGGGATTAAGCTTGTGGGGAGAATACTGGAAAGTGGAAAAGGAAGAAAAACAAGACATTCATATGTTTCATAATTACTGCGAGCTGAAATTAATTTTACGTTTATTTATTCCACTAGACATACATATATAACTGTAAATTTTTAAAAAATGAATTTTAGTTTTATTTTTATGTATTTTAAAATTGTTGTGGCATTTTCCAATGAAAAGCTTCATTATGCATTTATTTATTTATTTTATATAACTGTAAATATTTGAGAGAGGCAAGGAAGGCGAACAATATAGGCAGAAAAGTGATGCAGTCAGGGATATGTTCACCATGAAGGAATTCTTAAGATTCAGTCCTGAAAAGCTTCTACAAGTGGGATAAGATTTTGGAAAAAGCTTTCAAGGATCCAAAGTGAAGAGAGAACACAATTATTCATAAGATTCAAAATATCAATGAGTTAAAAAAAAATCTGATCAAAAAATGCTACAAAAAGAGTGGATATGCTTGAGGCACTTCTGGGAAAAGGCTGAAGTTTCAAGAAGTATCAAAATATTCTGTGTCATTTGGAAGATTTCCTCCCACTGTGGACTTAATACATGAGAAACAGACCTCTCAAAACAGTGAGGAAAGAAAAAAAAAAAAAAGGAGAATGAAGAAAGAAAAGTATACTGCACATGGTTAGTAACACAATACAATGATGGAACATAGAAGATACATAATTACATCTGATTTTTCAAAAATCTTAATTTTTCATGTATAAAATCAATCAGTAATTGATAATGAAAATACATGTCAGACATTGAGAGACTATCAAAAATGTGTGTGTGTGTGTGCGTGTGTGTGTATAAGGCAGGATTATTTAGATTAGTATTTCTTAATGTGCATGTCTCAAAAAACAAGCGTTTATATACTTTAATAGCTGATATATGGAAGAAAAAATTGTATGGTTTTATAAGTTTATGTTAAACCAAGTCATTTTTTTTTTCTTAATAAGAAAATGCATGCATAAAAGCATATAAGACAGTAAGCAATTAAATGTTCATTGTTATTATTTAGGACCTATTACAAAATTTGGAAGGTGTTCTGGTGGCACAGTGGTTAAAGTGTTTGGCTGCTAACCAAAAGGTGAGCAGTTTGAACCCACCAGCCACTCACTCTACCAGAGAAAGATGAGGCAGTCTGCATAGGTAAAGATTTACAGTCTTGGAGACCGTGTGGGCAGGTTTACTCATCTTATAGGGTTGCTATGACTCAGAATTGCCTTGAAGGTTTGCTTTGCATTGTGAAATGAACAAATCTTAAACGCAATCAGTTTTGACAAATGCATATATATGTCTACTCAGGATCCCTATCAACATTGAGACTATTCCTAGTGCCCCACAAGTGCCCCCATGCCCCTTTCCAGCACTGCCCATACTGATCCATTACAGCAACTATGACTGTGGATGATTTGTTGCTTTGTTTTACCATAGTTTAGTGCTACCTGTTCTAAAACTTCATGAATAAAATCACACTGTGTGTATTCTTTTGCATAAGGCGTTTTTCTCAGAACAAGGTTTTGAGATTTAATGACCTTGGGTTGTTATCAGTACAATAGTTTGTACCTTTTTAGTTGTTGAGAGGTATTCCATTATGTGACTATACCTTAGTTTCTTTATCCATTCTTCTTTGGGTAAACTCTTGATTTGTTTGCACTTTAGGGGCAACTGAATAAATTGCTGTGAACATGCTTGTACAGGTCCTTTATGGACATATGTTTCCATTCTTCTTGAGTAAAAACTGAGGTGTGGAATTGCAAAGTCACAGAGTACATGCATAATTTAAAAAAAAAAACTCACTGCCATCGAGTTGATTCCGACTCATAGCAACCTCCTTTGGATTTCCGAGGCGGTAACTTTACAGAAGTAGATTGCCTAGTCTTCCTTCCACAGAGTGGATGGTGGGTTTCAACCACCAACCTTCTGGTTAGCAGTCAAATGCTTTAGGCACTACGCCACCAGAGTTCCTTACATGCATGGTTAGGTTAATACAAAACTCCCAAATCTTCTCCCAAAGTTGTGAAACCATATTACATTTCCTCCAACACTTATGAGGATACTGGTCCACATCCTAACCACCAGTAATATTTTCAGTCTTTTTAATTTAAGTCATTCTGCTGAGTATATAGTGAGAATGTTTAAGATAAAAAAAATTCAAAATCCATGATGATAACAATTTTGCTCTTTTTATCTTGTGATTAAGAAAATACACAGTGACAAAAGTTAACTGGAAACTAGATATTTCTCATTTAATTCATATATATCCAGAATTTAAAAAAAATTGCACATGACATAAAAGTACACATACATGGTCTAATCTATTTATTTTACA
This sequence comes from Orycteropus afer afer, assembly GCF_000298275.1. NCBI lineage: Eukaryota > Metazoa > Chordata > Mammalia > Tubulidentata > Orycteropodidae > Orycteropus > Orycteropus afer. The sequence goes on from NW_006921937.1 coordinate 442,102, forward strand.
GACAATTCTTAGTGCAGACTCCATGCAATAGCTTTTCAGCCCCGGGGGCTACATTCCACATGGTAGTTCTTTTGGGTTTCTATACACCAAAAACCAAACTCAACTGCCTTTCAGTTGATTCCTACTTATAGTGACCCCTCTTTGGGTTTCTGAGGAAGGAAGGTTGGGCAATCCTACTTCCGTAGTGATACTGCCTCGGAAACCCAAGGAGGGGTCGCTATGAGTCGGGGCGGACTCAATGGCAAATAACAACAAAATCTCTGTGGAAGTAGATTGCCCAGTCTTCCTTCCGAGGAGGAGTGGCTGGTGGGTTTGAACTGCCAGCCTTCTGGTTAGCAGTCAAATGCCTTAGGCACTATGCCACCAGAGCTCCTAAGTATCTACATAGCTATTTCTTTTGTCACTTTTATCCAAAAGTACCCAACAATCCAACAACAACCAGATTACATCACAAAAGAGATTTTCAGTCATTTCATATAGCCCTCAATATTACATTAAGTGTAACCCTCCCTCCACATTATCTCTCATGAGTCGAATTACCATTTGGAATTGTAATTCCAATTGTTTCCAATTTGGAAACAAATTTAAAATCAGACCCAAACCATAATCTCCTCAGTAAACATCAATTTTTCATTTAAGGTTTCTACTGTAATTGAATAACTAACCACTATTTTTATTTGGTTGGTGGAAGACATTACATAATGTTATGAATAACAACATATACTGCTTTTCCCATCACCAAGAGCATTTAAAAAAATGTGTTGCAAGAAATAGGATTATGCGTTTGCATTAGCTAGCAAACAGTAACAAACAGTCTAGATACCACAGATTTCTCAACAAAGTATTCTTCAATCACTGGTGGGTAGGGGGTGTGGATGAATGTCTTTTAAGTGAATTGCCCAATTGAAAGAAACATACAGTCTGCTGATTTTCATAGCTCCATTTACTGTACCTAAATAAATGTTTTCACTGAAACATGATCAAACCTCTGAAAATTTCAAATGAACCTAAAGACGCTTAGAAGTGCTAGTAAGACAAAGTCTTAATGTTTTCCTCTAATCATACAAGCAAACACAGAACAGAAAAGATTAAAGAAAACCAGAAAGTTTATCTTTTATCACTCTATTGTATATTGTATTTATGTCTCACATAAAATGATTCACTTATGATTTGTATAAAGCAACCAAACAAACCTCAGGTATTTAAAGAACTCTTTGTAAGCATGACTTCTAAACAGGATCAAGGAAAGAAATGGCCACAAGTCTTTTGAAGCAGTGATGTCACTAGGGGTGTGGGGGGTACAGACTGCACCAGGGAACACTGTCAGAGAAGGTAACATCAAAATGACTATTTATAAAGTTTTTATGCAATGTTTCAGTGGAAATCTATTTTTTAAAATAAAAAATATCCCTGCATTTAGTTAAAATAACGAAAACATTTTTCATAAGCCCAGCTTGTATGTATCAATATATCTAGAAGACTAAAACTTTATGCTAATTTACCTTTTCAACTTTCTAATGCACTCCACCAGTCAGAGCTGTTATTATTACTCACTACAATGAGGCTTCAAATCACGTGGTTTCATCTGCATGTGCTGTAAGCAAGTACTCTTGTTTTCATTGCTGCCGGTGTTTTTATAGCAGCTGATTTTGTCAGATTTTCTGGTGTTTCAGCTACAATGTTGTGCTAAATAGTATTTATGAACCTATATCGATAACTTTTTTGAGAGTGATGCAGTAATGGAGAAAAATTAAAAAAGGCTTCCGCTCAATTACTAATAATGTTACAATTCAATGTAGAAAGATTTTACAAAACAATTTTGTTGTTAGTATTCACATAATCAAAGAAATATTACATTTAAGCAATTTACAATTGTATTATCATACTATTCTATGACTAAAATTGGTTTAAAAAATTACTAAGGATTCTGTATGGTCTGGTATGGAGGGGGAAGTGACACCATGAGTTACTGCACTGGGTGACACCAACCCTAGTGGTCCCACTGCTTTAATTAAGGCTCAAGAATGACAAGCCACACTGAAGTTGCCAAGCATAGTATAGGTTTCTGTATTTGAGGATTTCTACGATATCTGAAAGACCTTGCAAAGTATACTATGTAAGAACTATGAAAATAATTAGAGTAATGACTTTAGGCATGTTACTAAAAACCTCACAGTTACCAGAGTCTGTTACTCAGTAACAGAAGAAGATGCTATACCTTTATTTCATGAATACATAAAAATACAGTAAGAATTCTATGAGGTACTAGGTTATTTTTTATATGATTAATATTTCAAAAATGAAAGCAGTGAGAAATAACTGCAAAGTTATCAACTGTCTGAAAGCTTTTAAAAGTCATTTTATACTTTTATGTTATTCAAATATGCCATATAACTTTCAAACTATTCAACCTAATTCTTTTTATAAGTAAACTCACTATCATTCTCAAGGTTTTCATTTGTTGAAATGGAGGGTAATTTCATCTTCTCTGATTTCTTTACAATTCTTAGTATTTCGAAGCAGTGAAACTGCTACTCATAAAGATTTTCTCCTCACAAAATTGCATGTTTTGCCAATGATCTAACACAGAAAGCGATGGATAGTGACTCCAAATTACCTTTTCTCTCCCCCTACTCCCCAAAAAACCACAACCTGGTCTTTCAATGGATACTCATGTTTGCATCGTTCTTCTAAGAACAATGATTATAATTATTGGCTACAAATACATACCTGTAAAGCAGAATAGATATGTGCTTATTGAAAAAATTAATACAGAGTCCAGTTGCATAAATTTGGAAATCTGCCTTAATAGCTAGTATAACCAATCCCAAACATTAACTATTAAGAGACATTCAGATTTCTGGGGGACATGAGACTCAATTGGCACAACAAAATACATAAAAACCTTGTCCCACATCCTACATTGGTAAGTAGCGACTGGGGTCTTAAAAGCGTTCAAGCGGCCAACTAAGATGCAGCTAATGGTCTCCGAGGTCGGAAGCAAAGAAGAATACAAAAAAAACCAAGGGCATTTGGAAGCAATCGGTCCTAGGACACAATGGGCCTCGAGACCAGAAGAACTATGGTGCCCGGATACCAATGCCAACCACTCAGGAAAGGATCAAATTTGGAGATCCTGGATAGAGTAGGAGGAAAAATGTGGAACAAAATCCAAAAAATACTGACCAGAATTACTGGTCAGATGGAGTCCAATGAGACCCCCAATACTACGGTCCTGGAATACATTCTGCGCCTGGAATAAAACTCACTCACAGGGGCTGGCTCTCAGCCCAAGAGTCAACAAGATATACATGCAAACCACTCAACCCAGGATGACGCACCCACATACTCTATGGTAATACATCCCTTTGAGCCACAGACTACGGGGCACCAGAGGGGCAACATTCAAATTGACAAAATGCAGGACAAACAGGAGTGCATAAATATGAGGGGCACGGGGGGAGGGTTACTGGGTAGGGAGGGGAGGAGACTGGGTTAGGGTTGGACATGGTAAATGGGGAGAGAAACTAAATGTACATGTAATATTGAATGTAAAACAAGCTCTTAAAATAAAAATAAAATTAAAAAAAGACATTCAGATTTATTTGGCAAAGACAAGATTATTTACATGGTCAGCAACTGGGTATTCATATAAATAGGGGACAGCCATATTTGTTATTGATCCTTGATGTCCAGGGGTTTAGGTCTACTGAAGGCTGGCTTCTGACACCCCTACTCAGGCTTTGAGAGTATGGTACTCAGCCAAATACCTAACTCCTCTATGTTTGAAATCTGAGATTCTGCTGCCTGATCTTAGCCAGACCAAGGTGTATAGAGGTTGTAAAATCTTGGGAAAATATGGTAGTTCTTCCATCTGTATGTTCATAATAATTTATAAAACAAACAAACAGAAGAAAACTCATTAAAGTGTACAACTCATGACAGGAAGATCAAAATCTTATTTTCTCAGATTGTCTCTGCTATTCTTATAGTGATGATACACTAAGCATGTGTCTGGACTGCCTGAGAGTAACCCAGCAGAATATGTGATCTTGTAGCAACCAACTACTGTTCTACCTGGACCAATCTACTGCCCTATGTTATAGACCAAGATGATTTTAGCTTTTGTTGTTGTTGTTCAAATTTTATCCCCTATCTATTTCTTTGCTGTTGTTCCAATTTTGTCTCCTATCTATTTCTTTCAATGCAGCTTGAAACCACAGATGTTGACTTCTGGCCCATATATTCTGTATAACTCTGTCTGCCTTGATCCATTAACACACTGACACGGTGAAAGACATCACACAAGCTGACTTCTCAAGACATTAAACCATTTGTTTACCTAGACCTTACTTAAACAACATTTGAGTGAAATACCTATAAATCAGAAATGAACTCTCCAATTGTCACAGTCCCCAGAATTCCTTAATGCTTACAGTTGGTCCCTTGTAGTCATATACACTCTATGTCTGACCTTTATGAGCATTTAAGTTTGCAGCCTCTGGAAATACCATATATGTCATCTCCACGTAAGTTTAAAGACTCAAGCACTGGCCTCTTTTCAGACTGGAATTTGCTTGTGACCTCTAGATTTTCCTTCCCTCTGCTGTGACCACTCTGAAGGAGGTCAGCATCCTGATCTGACTTCCAGTTCTGGTCTGACTTGTCCTACAGACACCAATAGCAGGACCCATCTTTCACCTATCTTTGATAGGAAACTCAAGCCAGTTTTGTAGAGTGATTAAAATAATGCATGCATGTGATGTGGCAAGTCACATTATCTGTATATACTTAGTACTCTGAATAAAAATAGGAAATGCATTAGTTTTAGTAAGGAGATGTCAACAAAGTAAGAAATTATTTATAAGCACAAGGACTGGGTTACTTGTAGTTATAAAGAGTAATACCAATGAAACACCTGCCTAATAAAAGGATGAAAGATATATACTAATAAAATACTGTTGTTATTGTTAGTTGCCATCAAGTGAGCTCAAACTCATGGTGACTCTGAATAAAGAAATAAACACTGCACTTTCCTGTGCCACAGCACAGTTATTGGTGTGCTGGAACCCACTGCTGCAGCTATTGTCTCAAGAAGAAGTAAAAGGAGTTGGAAAATATGACATTGGTGATAGAAGTGATACCAGAGACCATATGATAAAATTCTGAGAGATCAATGACTTATTCATAGGAAGGATTTTTTTCAACAACACAAATGATGACTATATATTGGATAGATTACACAGGAATCAAATTGATTACATGTGTAGAAAAAGACTATGACTAAAATCAGTATTATCAATCAAGGGAACACCAGGGGCTGACCGCACAGCAGACCATCATTGCTTACAGGTTAGTTCAAGCTGAAGCTGAAGAAAATCAAAGCAAGTCTGTGAGAGTCAAAGGACAACTCTGAATGCATTTCACCTAAATTTAGACACCACCTCAAGAAAAGATTTGGCCCAATGACCATACCAAACAAAATTTAGAGAGATTAAAAAAATAAATAAATAGTCTATGAAGGTTCCCCAGAGTTAAAAATATAAACAACAGTATAAAAATATATAATGAAAAAAGGTAGATTCTATTGAATTTCTCTTGGTAAACATTTCTTCTAAACTCCAAAACCCAAACCTAACCCACTGCCGTCAGGTCATATCTGACTCATGGTGACCCCTCCTTGGGTTTCCGAGGCAGTATCACTACAGAAGATTGCCCAAAACCTTCCTTCTGAGGAGTGGCTAGTGGGTTTGAACCACCAGCCTTCTGGTTAGCAGTTATGCCTTAGGCACTACGCTACCAGAGCTCCTAACCTAGATACATCAAAACCATTTAGAAGACACTACAATGTGTATTCTTATGTGAACAACAGGAACAACAAAAACAAGTAAAATTTTTTTAAATGGTGTGATTATGAAAAATTATAAATGGCCATTAATTTCAAGAGAAACTTTTTTTACACTTTATATTGTAAAATAAACATATACCTGAGGGAAGAACTTTTTTTTGGGAAAAGTTACATTGCAGGACAATGAAAATACTGCAATTTGCCAATGTGAAAGTAAATATCACAGTAAGAAACTATGGGTTTTAAGGTAGATGGGATAAACAACATAGTTCAAAAGTATTTTTTATTAAAAATATTTTAACATATTTGCTTACAGGATAAGACAGTCTGTTCGACTTGAATGGTTTGGAACACATCTAATTCTTTTTTAGTTTAATTAAAAAATGCCTGTGTCTTCAAGAGGCAAAATGACAAGAGCTCTAGAGCACTGGGCATTCTAAGTGCTGGAACTAATCAGGGATTAGTGACCTCAAGCAAGTTGGTTAACCTCTCTGAGGCCCAATTTCCTCATCAGCACAGGGTGAGTAATAACAATATCTACTTTGAAGGGTGTTTGTGATGATTAAAAGAAATGATACATATAAATGATACATATAAAGTGTTTGGGAAAGTGTCAGGCACATATTAAGCTATTACTATTTTGTTTAAAATTTCCCTTATCTCTAGACATTCTGTGCCCCCTGATACCTATGTAGTATTTTACCTAAAATACAGGAACATGAATTTGATCAAGCCTCTAATCTACCTACCAATTTACAGGAAATATAGGTAGATAGTGGGCAGAGAGACATTAAGTGGCACCAGAAGATAATCATCTATATCCAGAATGTAAGATGTTTTGCAGGACAAAAGATTATCTGTTTTTCAACAAATAAACTGCATGTAAAAGAAGGGTGAGCTGTTACTCATGAAAAGAGACCAAAGAGATAAATGGCCTGTCACCTCGTAAGACAGGCCTGGTGATCTGCTTCTGAAAGGTCACAGCCTTGAAAATTCTATGGAGCAGTTCTACTCTGTACACATGGGGTCGCTACATGTCAGGTTCACCCTGATGGCCACTAACAACAACAAGAAAGAGATGAGCCAAACACAGTATGTGACTTAGTCTTGATCCTTGCTCAAATTAACCAGCTGATAAAGACTTTTTTTTTTTTTTGAGGTAATCTAGAAAAATTAAAGACTCTTTAATGACATTAAGATATTATTGTTACATTTATTATCTGTAATAACAATAGTTACTGTATGTCTAAGTCTTTATAAGAGATAACTGAAGAAAATACAAATGGTAATTTCTCTGGGATTTACTGTAACATACTGAGGTGGGCCGGCAGAGATTAATATAAATTAGAATGACAAAATGTTGGTAATTGTTGAAGTTGAATGATAGGTACAAAGAGTTAATTATATGATTCTTTCTACGTTTATGTATGTTTGAAACTTTCCATAATAAATGGTAAAATTTAAAAGTCATCATCTTATATCTTTACACTTAGCCTAAGACTTGAAAAAAAAATACCAATAGGAAGATTTTTTAATAATTATTATAAACTAATAACTCTCTTTTATAAAAAAAAAAAAGCTCAACCCAGTCAACTGGGAAAAGGGAAGGTAAAAGATGGTGAAGCTAATCAAGTTGCAAAGTAATTACATTTAACTATATCAGTTCAAAATCTAGAATTCTTTTTTATGTCTCCCAGTACACAAGGAAATGCGCTGTAACTTATATTAAGTTTGCTTAATAACAATTTCACCATAGAGTTTACAAAATTTTAATGTTCAATACAGAAACGATGTTTATAATGAGAAGATTTTTCAGTACTTAGAGGAAAATGAACTCTAAGGAATTTATTTAGCTAATTCTCCATGGAGCTCTGGTGGCATAGTGCCTAATAAGACATTTAACTGCTAACCAGAAGGCTGGCAGTTCAAACCCATCAGCCACTCCTTGCAAGGACGACTGGGCAATCTGCTTTCATAAAGATTTTCTGCCTTGGAAACCCAAGGAGGGGGACACTATGAGCTGGAACCGACAAGTTCCATTTTTGTATTAAAACTAGAAGTAGCAGTAGTCCATCATTATTCTTTGCAATCAATTAATAGTTCGAGACTATCAGCAAAATTTCGTATTTTCAGAAGATATAAGCCTATCTTTGAAATTTTGCTCAAAGAACAGAAGAATAGATAGATTTAAGAATATAAAGAACCTCAAATTATGTCTACAGCCAATCGTCATACTATAGTTAAATATCATTGATCTCAAGTTGATACTCTATGTGAAAAAAATTCAATTTCACAAGGTGAAACATGAAAGTAAGTAACACTAATTCTTCACTTTTGATGCTTCAGTATTTATTTAGATATGAAGACACTTTCTTCTTGGTCTTAAATATAATTTAAAATGGTAAATCACAGGTAAAATTAAAAGCAGTCTCTTTTAACAATCAGTGGTTAAACTCAAACCAAACCAAACTCACTGACTTCAAGTCATCCCAAATTCACAGCAAACCCTCCTTGGGTTTCTGAGGCAGTATCTCTACAGAAGTAGACTGCCCAATCTTCCTTCCAAGGAGTGGCTGGTGGGTTTGAATGCCAGCCTTCTGTTGGCAGCCTAATGCCTTAAAACTTGGTAATAGTAATATTTCATTTCTAGGTCAAATACAAGGAGCCTTGGTGGTGTAGTGGTTAAAATATTCAGCTGCTAACAAAAAGGTAGGGGATTTAAACCTACCAGGGACTTGCAGGAGAAAGATGAGGCAGTCTACTTCCCTAAAGATTTACAGCCTTGGGAACCCTATGGGGAGTGTACCCTGTCTTATATGGCCACTATACATGGGAATCGACTGGATGGCAGGAGGTTCGATTTGGTTTTGGTTATGTTAAATACATTAGCAACTGCTACATTCCTACTTCCGTAGTGATACTGCCTCGGAAACCCAAGGAGGGGTCGCTATGAGTCAGGGCTGACTCGACGGCACATAACAACAACAACAACAACAACAACACATTTCAAATAGAGTATCCTTATAAAAAAGAAATTTTCTACAAAAGTAAAATATTAAGAATTTCCTCAACCCCCCCTCAAACAAATCCTTTTTATTAACATGAAAAAATAGGGAATCGTATTTTCTGTCTGGATTTTTTTTTTTTTTTTAATCAAGAATAACTATTAAGTGCTTGCAAAGTTCTGTTCCAAAGTTGCCCCTCGGCTAACTTTTCCAACCTTGCTTCCAACAGAGGCAATATTTCTGTTCACATAGTACTTTATGCATGTTTCTATTGTACTGCATTTGACTAAGGTGGAATTAACTAAATATTCTATAATGGTGATTTGCATTTAGTTATTTAGTTATTCTTTCTGTGAAGCACAGACACTGCTGTTTACGGTACCACTGGCACTCACTTGGCTTCTATTCTGGTCCCAGTGGTGGTTTTATACTTCCCAGGTTTAATTGTGTTTGCCTTCAAATCTGTTTATACCAGTCATATTTGTTCTTCTAATTTATGCAGTTTACTTAAATGTAATAATAAATGATGAAATGTGAAAGTGAAAAAAAGATCATTATTTCTATAAATCTACATTGACTACTTAGGTTTATTTGATTAAGGCAATCATTTAAAATGCTTCTGAATTAGATGTGTGAGATAATTATAAAAATATGAGGGAAACTTTGTAAAATTGAGCAGTATTCTCTACTTAAATTGCTTCACAAGCATCCTAGGGCTCATTCCACTTTACCATACTGAAAATTGGAAATCATAGATGATGCAAAAGAGGTGTGGTTTAAAGAAAGATGATATGAAATCCCATCAGCATGCTCATATACAATTAAAAGGTCTTGGTCCTTCAGCAGAAGATTAGTGAATAAATGGACATAAATATAGTTTGAAATGATAAAAATTCTCTAAAACATTTCATTTTATGATTATCTCTTTTTAATTCTTTCAATGAACAAATATTAATTCCCATCAAGGCAGAAAAGAGAGGTTTCTACTGCATTACAATTTTGTTGTTGTTCTTTAAAACCATTTTTTAAGTTAATGAAGTTGAAAGATTATTTTTTAAATTCCTGTTCAAAATATTATTTCTTCTCTTTAAATAACTTCATAATGTAAGAGTCAAGCAGTAGAAATTGAGAAAATAATTGGATTATTTGCAGTTAATAACAAAGATTTTGTGACCACGACTATAGCTTCAGTAAATATAAACTATGGCAAACAAATGGCAAAAGCTGTATTTTGCATTTGACAAAAAAAAAAAAATACTGATATCAACTAGTTTTTTCAAGCACAACTTGCAAAATAGTTACAGCTATTTTTTTCATTTGTTTCTCTTCTGCCTACTTAACGAAAGAATTGGCAACAGCTTAAATTGAATGTAAATGTTCATTTGAACTAGCTATAACAAAATGAGATGACTTTGAACTTTGCTTTCAAAGGCAAAACAACGCTTAACATAAGCTCCCTTCTGAAAGTTATGTAAAATATGCAAAGTCACTATTATAAAATAGCACAATTTAAATATCTTTTCCTGCTAAAAATTATAAGTCTTCATATAATACAGATGAATGTTAGCACCATCATAATTCTGAGTTTTATTCATATGCTTTGACACTAATAATGTAATCACAGTAAGCTACCCCAAATCCTAGTTTGTATGTTGTACTAAGTTAGATTAGGGGAAAAAAAAAAGTAATTGATGCTAATAAAAAATATTTTTGTTATAGATTTGATTTAATTATAGCCTCATCTCAAGGTTGTTGGGAAACATAACAAAGCAGCACATTAGCATAAAATGAATACATAATTAGTGCCTAAAGCTCCATGCCAGAATTCTTCATCATCATAAATTTTAAAATGACACTGTTTATTTATTTAGAAAACAGTAAAAATGTTGAGACATACTCCTCTATATCTTGGGAAACAAAACAGAAAAGTTTATATCACAATTTCTCTAAACTGAACTTCAAAATTATGAGAAGCAAATATTTGGTTATAATAATATTATCTTAGATTCCTAGTAAGTTTTCAGAAATCAAACATTGCCTTTTCAGGAATGCAGTGGACTACTGTAACTGCTGTGTGGGAGCCACCCTAAACATGGTCACTGATTGAGTCTTATATCATTTTATGCTTTTATCCTTAGTCTGCTATAATTGTGGGTTGTTGAGTTGATTCCGACTCACAGTAACTCTATAGAACAGAGACAACTGCCCCACAGAGTTTCCTAAGCTATAATCTTTTGGGGAGCAGATTGCTCTTTCGTGGCTTTGAACCAGTGACTTTTTTGGGTTGTAGCCAAGTACTTAACCTTTGTGCCACCAGGTCTCCTATCCTCAGTCTGTTGTTGCTATGTGCCATGGAGTCGGACCTAACTCATAGCGAACCCTCCTTGGGTTTCTGAGGCAGTATCTCTATGGAAGTAAATTGCCCAGTCTTCCTTCCCAGGAGTGGCTGGTGGGTTTGAACTGCCAGCCTTCTATTTAGCAAAAACAAAATAGGAGCTCTGGTAGCATAGTGGCTAAAGCACTTGACTGCTAACCAGGAGGCTGGCGGTTCAAACCCACCAGCCACTCCTCGGAAGGAAGGTTGGGCAATCCTACTTCCGTAGTGATACTGCCTCGGAAACCCAAGGAGGGGTCGCTATGAGTCGGGGCCGACTCGACGGCACATAACAACAACAAATAGGATTCTAAAAAAAAAAAAAAAAAAAAAAAAACAGGGTATCTAGATGCAGGCAAAGGAGCTCTGGTGGCACAGTGGCTAAGGTATTTGGCTGCTAACTAGACAGTCAGCAGTTCAAACCCCGCATCTGCTCCAAGGAAGGAAGCTGGGGCCACTTACTCCCAATAAAGATTTACAGGCTCGGAAACCCAATGGGAGTCGCTATGAGTTGGAATCAACTTGAAGGCATTGACTCTGCTTTTTAATTTTTTTTTTGGTAGATGCAGGCATGAAGTACAGATATATATTTTTTCATTGACATATAAAGATTACAAGAAATACTTGAGTTAAAAGAAAAAGTCACAAAGGAGCATCTCTAATAAGGTAATTCTTGTACAATTATTTCCTTAATAACTAAAACTTTGTATTTCTTACATATTCTTAAATTGGTTTGGGTTCAATATACGTACCTTTCAAGATAAGTTAATTACCAAATGATTTATGGGATTAAGGAGATAAGTCCTGATGCTTTGCGGACCTGAGATTTTTTTAATATGGAAAGAACAAATAGACATTATATATGTTAGAATATAAAGGTGGAGTGCAGACTGGGTATTGCAGAAGTGATTTGGTTTACAAGCTTTGGGTAATAAAGAAGTTATAACAACTATAATAATGTAGCAATGAATAGGAAGCATTACATATAGAATTTGGAATAAAAAACCTTGGTTTGAATCTGGTTTCTCTCTCCTGAGATGTGACCATAGACCAGGTTATTCAACCTCTGTAGTCTACTGTCTTATTAATATAAATGGAAATAATGACTTCATAAAGTTGTTGTAAGGATTAAATGATGTATGTAGAGTGCATCATGTAAGTGCTCAATAATTATTTGAAGGGATAGCTACTATAATTAAATATTTCTAAATCAGAAAACACATATTTGTCCAATATTTTAGGATTTTTCTTTAGTATTACTTAATAAAATTTTCAAGATGAGTCCAAAAATGAAGCCTCATGTTTAATCAACTTTCATGATTGAGTGTTAAATAAAAAGGATTTTTTATGTCACGATGACTTTGTCAGCCTAAATCATAGGAAGAACCTCAAATTTCTTACCTGGGTACTATTTCCTTATGTGACCTAAAATTCTGAAATTTTATTTTGTGCACAATATTTTATTATGAAAATTTAAAAATGCACAGCAGTATTGAAAGAATTTTACAGTGAACACGACTAGCACTTTACTGTGCAGGTATGTATTGCTTAACGCCCACAACACATTCTGTGAAATAGGATGCAATATCCTTTGGCACTGTGTGAATACCATATTATCTACAGGAGAGAGGCGCAGGATGGTCACTGGGCGGGTCCAGGACTTGTACCACTGCAGCCCTGCCAAAGGAGTAAAAATTTTAGCTCCGCCGCCAGCAGTCCCGCATGGCTGCCGCCTGGTCTTCAAGAGCTGTGCCCACCCCCCCCCCCCCCCACACCGAGGTGCACATTTGCTGTCCTGGTATCTGCCTCCCGGCTCGCTGCCACTGACTCCTTCCCTTCCTTCCTCCATGCTTGCCTTCTTCACCCCCTACAATGGGCTTTAAAACTCTTCCAGCCCCACCCGCCTCGCCTCTTTTGCTGCCTCCCTCCGCAGCTGTCTTTCCTACTCCTGGTGCCACCATTGCCAGCACCCAGGCTGAGTAGGGCAGTGGCTTTGGTGAATCGTCTCCTTTGGTGGTATAATGTCTGCCTGAGGTAGGAGCTGTGGGATAAGGTGCCTCAGATGGATGCCAGGTCCCCTCCCTTTGCCACCCCAGGGTGGTGGGGGATGTGGGACCGGGAGAGGTCATTGAGAGCTAGATTGTTGTTGTTGTTATGTGCCGTCGAGTCGGCCCAACTCATAGCGACCCCTCCTTGGGTTTCCGAGGCAGTATCACTACGGAAGTAGGATTGCCCAACCTTCCTTCCGAGGAGTGGCTGGTGGGTTTGAACCACCAGCCTTCTGGTTAGCAGTCAAGTGCTTTAGCCACTATGCTACCAGAGCTCCTGAGAGCTAGATTAGATGTCTATATTTAGCAAAGTACTTCCACTAAGTCCCATTCTCCCATCAGGATTTCTGAACTCTATTATAACCTCATGGAACCATGAATGTATATGCAGTTGGATGTTGCCTAAACAGACATTAAGTGACACATATCTGTATTTGCTTTACTATTATCTATTCGTTTTTCTATCCATTCTAGTTTTTTTCAGTAAATTTTTTTGGAGATAATTGTAGATCCACATGCATTTGGAAAAAATACTACAGAGAAATGCCATGTACCCACTACACAGTTTCCAGAGATGGTTCCATTTTGCAAAACTGTTGTACAATATCATAATAAAGATACTGACATTGACAGAGCCAAGATACAGGATACTTCCATCACCACAAGGATCCTTCATGTTGCCCTTTTAGTGTCACAGCCACTGCTATTTTACCTCCAAGCCCCCCTGAACCTCTGGCAACCAGTAATTTGTTATGTTCTTGTTGTCAGCTGTCATGGAGTCAGCTCCAAATTCAAGGTTACCTCATGGTCAATGAAAGAAATGCTGCCCAGTCCTGTGCCATCCCCATGATTGGTTTGTGGATCAGACTTGTGATCTATAGAGTTTACATTGGGTGATTTCCTGAAGCAGATTACCAAGCCTTTCTTCCTAGCCCACTTGAGGTTGAAAGCTCTACTCAAATCCATTTAGCATCACAGCCACATACAATCCACCATGACAGATGAGCAGGCGGTGGTTGTGAATGAGGCATCAAACCCAGGACTCCTACATGCAAAGTGAGAATTCAAACACTGAACCACCAATAGCTATGTTAGAACTCTACAAATTATTGTTATATATTGTTGTTGTTGTTGCTATGTGCTGTCAAGTTGGACCCAACTCATAGCGACCCCTCCTTGGGTTTCCGAGGCAGTATCACTACGGAAGTAGATTGCCCCACTTTTCTTCTGAGGAGTGGCTGGTGG
>NW_006921937.1:459118-493862 GCF_000298275.1 Orycteropus afer afer
GATGATGGGCTCAAGTATAGGAGGGATTGTGGGGCTGGCGCAGGATCGGGCAGTGTTTTGTTCTGCTGTGCTGGGGTCGCTATGAGTCAGAAATGACTCGACGGCACTTAACAACAACAACAACAACAATAATTTATTATGGTCTACCGGTACCATCATTTTATCAGTGTGAATGAAGACCTATGCTTTATATCCTTCTACCTTGCTCTATTTATGATCCCTCAATGTTTTCTCTAACATATTTAGAACTAAATCATGCGGCATTATAATTATTTATTTACATATTTATTTAATAGTGATATAGGTGAAAGTTTACAGAGTAAATTGCTTTTCCATTCAACAATTCATACGCATTTGTTCTGTGACATTGACTGCAATCACCACATTGTAATAGCACTCTTTCTGCTTCTTCCTTGTGTTTAACCTTTACTAAGGGTAATGGTAAGCTTTATGTTTATGCTTTACCCATCAAATATAATTTAGAAACTCAAGAGAAGAAAATTCTATTGTATTTACTCATATTTTTTCTTTCCTTATTCCTCTTTTCTGATATTCCTAAGTTCCTCTTTTCTCATTTCCTTTCTCTTTGGAGAACTTCCATTAGCTATTCCTTTGAGGTAGGTCTGATGGTAACAAATTGTCTTATGCTTTCCTTAATCTGGTAGTGTCATGATTTCCTCCTCATTCTTGAAGGATATTTTCATTGAGTATAGGATTCTGGGTTGATAGTTCTTTCCTTTCAGCACTAGGCGTACTCTGATAATGCCCAAATGGGGCAGGAAAAGGTCTTTGTTTTACAGGATGGAGGTGAACTTCAGGCTCCCCACATGTCCTCCACAGACACTGGAAGGAGGTTGTTAATGGCCTCAGGGATCAGAGTCCTAGCTCCTCACTTGGTCTTCTCTAACACCACTGTAGTCAGGATATTAAGGTGCCTTGTTACAGCTTTGAGAGGACAGAAGTTTAGGTTCCCCATTCAGGCTTTGCTGGCATGGATGGGGATGAGGACACATTTTTTCGGTGATGTTTGCCTGGAATACAGAGATTATGGTCTGAAGTATTTTGTTTTTTTGTTTTGCCTTGCCACTTTCATAATCCTTTGGCTAAAGAGAGCGGGCATTTGTTGGGGCTTTTTTGTCTGAGTCCACTGGGATATCTGAGTTGCCAGCTTCTTGAGCACTAAGTATGAAATAGATGAGGCATAAAGAAAACCCAGGGAACTCACCACCATGTCCTTCCTCAGGTTCCGAGGTCTCCAGCCAGCCTGCTTCTTCTTCCCACCCTTCAGAGTCTTTGGTGTGTTCTACATATAATGCCCAGGGATTTCAGTTGTAGACAGTGGAAGAAACAGGTAAAAATATGTCCCTCTTCCTAGAAATGAACTCTTTCATACAGTTTTAAAGACATTTAAAACTCTCAAATGCTAAGCATGTAATGATATTGTTTAAACATTGTTATCAATTTAATTGTGTTGCCCAAAATATCCACTGAATTTCTGGCCTTTGTACCCTTGGATGCAATCCTGTTTGGAAATAGGGCTTTTCTTTTGTTATGTATGTAAGATCATACCAGTATAGGGAGGATTCTAAGCCTGATCACTTATGGGTTATAAAAAGACTAGAATAGACATAGGCACACACAGAGGAAAGGCAGACGTCAAGGAGCACTAAGAACGCCAGGCGTCACTGGCAGACATCAGAAACTATGAGAGAGGCTCACAGAAGAAAGTGACACAGCTGAGGCCCTGATTTCAACTCTCAGCCTGCAGAACGGTGAGAAAATAAATTTCTGTCCATTTTTAAAACCATCACTTCTGGTAATTTTGTTATGGCCACACTGGGTAGCAAATTCTACGACCTTTTTGAGGTTTGTCATCTACAACTACAAATAAATAATAAAATGATAAAGATTCCTTATCATTGCTCTCCTTGTTTTCTATATAACAAAATAATCTCATTATTGATAATAAACATATTGTATTATTACAGTAGTAGTCTCCCCAAGATGATTTTTAAAATTCAAACTGATGGTAACAGATTTTTAAATGACATAGATTATTTTTAGGACAAAAAAAAAAAAAAAGAGCCTTAAAAATAAAAGTAGTTCCTCATATATATAAAAGGAAAGATACATGGTCGGCAATGGAAAATAACTTAAAAAAAAATACTGACAATTGGACATTTAGTGTTAAAACTCTCATTATTCTTGGGGGAAAAAATAAAATCTTTTAAGCTTTACTCCTTTGTTCCTTTTTGTCTTTTAAACTAAGCTTCATTCAGCCAGGAATATTTTTTATTCTAAGCTTTTCATAGTCATAATCAAAGCTTTTCTTTGAATTACATTTTTGTATTTTTATTCTATAATGCCACTTATTGACCAAACAATTCCCACAGTCTTCAGACTTACACTATATTTTACAAGATTTTTAAATGTAAGTATACTCTGACCTATTTTATGTGGGGGGTGGGGTAGGAAGGAAAGAAAAGCACAGTGAGCCTTTTTTGTTTCAGTGTTAATACCATTTTCAGATTGGGTGTAGAAGTGGGGACGTATAATAATTAAATTAAATTAAATTAAAGTCCATGATGGTCAGGATATGGGGAGTCTGAGACCTAAGTCTAAAGTCTAAGACCTCGCTCTGGTGGTGTAAGTACCTAAGGCATTTGAATGTTAACCTGAAGGCTGGCGGTTCAAACCCACCAGCCATTCCTTGGAAGAAAGGTTGGGCAATCTACTTCCGTAGAGATATCACCTTGGAAACCCAAGGAGGGATCACTATGAGTCTATTCGACAGCAGTGACTTTGGTTAGGTTTTTTTTTTGTTTCAGACTATATATATGGATCCCCGTTACATTCACTCCCCTGGTTTTGATGTAATACATGGAAATTGACCACAGGTAATTTTCTAAAATTATTTATATTATAGGATATTTCAACTTAGGTGATTAACAAACAAAATTATCTAATCTATCTAGTTAAAATATTCCTATTAATTCTCACATACCACACACACACACATATTCCTTTGGAGTAGGTTAAAGGCCATAATAGGTTAACCTCTGTAGTCCCTGGGTAGTACAAACAGTTAACATGCTCAGCTGTTATTAACTAAAAGCCTGCAGGTTTGCATCCACCCAGAGGTACCCTGAACGGCCTGGCAATCCACTTCTAAAAACATCAGCCATTGACAACTCTAAGGAGCACAGTTCTACTCTCTCACACACAGGGTCACTGTGAGTCAAAAATCAACTCAATGGCCACTGTTTTTTTTTTCCCCCCCAGCTTAATCTCTAGGTGGGCATGTGTAATGGTCTCTTAGTTGTCTTATGGATATGACTGCTCACTCTGTCCCTGGCAACTCTCCATCTTAGACAGGTTAGAACCTCTGGCTGGTGACACGGCTTTCAAGTGCTGGAGAGAGGGAAAGAACACCATGAACCAGCGATAGAACCAATCCATTGAACTGTGGACGTCTGTATTTCTTACTCTGAGAAAAGGAGGATAATGTGTCTGTAATTGGTTTTCATAGGTGTATTCACCCCTTACTGTGACTGTTGTTGTTGTTGTTGTTTGCCATCCAGTCGGCCCCAACTCATAGCGACCCCTTCTTGGGTTTCTGAGGCAGTATCACTATGGAAGTAGATTGCCCAACCTTCCTTCCTTCCTTCTGAGGAAGTGGCTGGTGGGTGTGAACCACCAGCCTTCTGGTTAGAGTCAAGTGCCTTAGGCACTATGCTACCAGAGCTCCTAATTAGGCAATCCACTTGACTGCTAACAAGAAGGCTGGCGGTTCAAACCCACCAGCCACTCCTCAGAAGGAAGGTTGGGCAATCCTACTTCCGTAGTGATACTGCCTCGGAAACCCAAGGAGGGGTCGCTATGAGTCAGGGCCGACTCGACAGCACATAACAACAACAACAACAACAACAACAATATGATCTCAGGAGCTGTGGTGGTTCTGTGGTTACAGCATTGGCTGTTCAACCAAAAAGTTGATGGTTCAAACACACCAGCTGCTCTACAAAAACAAGGCAGTCAGCATCTGTAAAGATTTAAAGGTTTGGAAACTCTGTGGGGCAGTTCTGCACTGTCCTATAGGGTTGGAATTGACTCGATGGCAGTCGGGTTTTTAATATGACCTCAGATATAATTAGTATGCATACCCTGGCTCTATTACTGCAGCCTAATGGTGGTGAGTTTTACAAATATACAAAGTTGTTGCTACTGTTATGTGCTGTCGAGTTGGACCCAACTCATAGCGACCCCTCCTTGGGTTTCCGAGGCAGTATCACTACAGAAGTAGATTGCCCCATCTTCCTTCCGAGAAGTGTCTGATGGGTTTGAACTGCAAGCCTTCTGGGTAGCAGTCAAGTGCCTTAGGTACTACGCTACCAGAGCTCCTGATATACAAAGTAGGCAACCCTAAAAGGTTGGGACAGATAAGAAACAGAAGCTCTCACTGAGATATAGGCAGCTCTCACCAGTTAGTGTTGATACACTGTTGTGGCTAAAAATGGTACCCAGTATGGAAATTCAGGGACTCACACATTTTACAATGGCTTTCAAGAAACTAGCTGTCTTAGTTTCCTGGTGCTACTGTATCAAGAATACCACAGTGGTTGATGTTAAATAATAAAAATTTATTTTCTCACAATTATGGAGGCTAGAAGTTTAAATTCAGAGTATGAACTCTAGGGCAAAGTTCTCTTTCTCTCTCTGTGGGCTGGAAGAACATCCTTGTCTCAGCTTCTTTAGCCCAGGTTCCTCACATGACATCTACTCCCACCGCCTTGTGCTTGCCTGTCTTTGTATCTGATTGGCTCCTTATATCACAAAATTAGGTTTGGACCACACCATACACCTATTTCCAAATAGGATTACATCCACAGATATATGGGCCAGGACTCCATATTTTGGGGGAACACAATTCAATCCATGATGCTACTTAAGGAGTATTCTCTGCTATCATTCATGGCATGAAAATAAGAGGTCTGCTGTATGAGCTTTCAAAACATCAATTTAAGCATCTTAGGAAGAATGCAGTGTTATCAATTATTTACATGTTTGGAGATCTTTCCTCAAGAATATAATTCTGAGACTTCTTCCTTCAAGACACTTAACTCCTACAGGTAATTACAAAAATGCCCATATAACTTTTCTGACTTGGAAAGTGGATTGTGAAGAGATAGCTGCAATACACAGAATAACTCGGACTTCACAGACATTGAAGTAATCTAGATCTCCCTTCTACATGTCCAGTGAGGAAACGGAGGTTTAACAAAAAAGACAAGTAAACTATCTACCACACAATAGTACTTTGCAAATGGCTTCAAAACCATTAGTCTACTCAAAGAGGTAAAACAGACAAAGGAAAAACTTAGGCAAAAAAGTGCTTGAGCAATGAAGATAAATATTTGCCTCAGGATAAAGAGTCTAGTTTACAGAAGAAAAAGAGATCTAAGCTTTTTGTAAGAAGCTATTAAAAAGTTACATCCAGGGTTAATTTGAAAAGAAAATACTTTAACATATTTTGAAGAAACTTTCAATGCCAATAGTATCTTTGCTTTATGAAATTAATAGATTTAATAATGGCATGTATTAAATGTGACAGAAAAAAATAAAAAGAATGATTTTTATGTAAGAATTTACAGAGAGTAAGTTTCCCATGGTTTGAATATGTAGTTTTCATGCTTCTCTAAAACACATTTTTCCATTTTTCTCATTTAAGGGTCCCAAGGACTTATAAATTTTGAAGTTGATCCCCCAAGCTCTATAAATTCTCTTTTTGGAGGATTTCTGATGCATGGATTTGATCTCTATGCAATTCAGCTAAAAATTAAATGTACAATCTTCAAAATTAAATCTCTTACAGTTGTGTAGCTAAGGATGAAAGAATAAGTATACAACTGTTGAAAGTATATAAACTTTCCTGTATAAGATGGGAAACAAGAGGCTCAGTACTTTTTCTTAAGTCCTTCCTTGGGGGTTTTGCTGAAATAGTAGGGTCTTTCAGCTTCCATTACAATAGATACTTTACTGGAAATAAAAAATTTCCATTGCTAAACTAATAGCCAATAATAATTTTACTACTACTAAGAATAAATATTAATTGGTACTTTTTTTACTCTTTCAAAATTAATTATACATTTATTATTTCATTATATCGTGAAAACTACCCTGTGTGGCGATTTCATCTTCATCTGATGAATGAGGAACCTGGGAGATACTAAGTCTGGGGCTTGAGGATGCTAAGCTAGTTAGCTGTTGTTGTGTGCCGTGGAGTCAGACTCGACTCATAGCGACCCCTCCTTCGGTTTCCTAGGTGGTTATCACTACAGAAGTAGATTGCCCAAGCTTCCTTCCGAGAAGTGGCTGGTGAGCTTGAACCACCAGGCTTCTGGTTAGCAGTCAAATGCCTTAGGCTCTATGCTACCAGAACTCCTGAGCTAGTTAGCAGTGAGTCAATAATGGGATTGAGACCAGGTTACTAAGCTCCAAGCTCTGGAATCTCTCTGCAGTCAATGAAAAGAAAACTAACATTAGTGAAAAGCCCCTGGGTGGTACAAATAGTTAATGTGCTCTGCTGCCAAACAAGAACTGACAGTTTGCATCCATCCATAGGTAGTCAGAAGAAAGGCCTGGTGATCTACTTGTAAAAATTTTGCCATTGAAAAACCTATCAAGCATGGTTCTACGCTGACACGCATGGGTCTTCATGAGTCAGAATCAACTTGAGGACAACTAGACAAGTAACATGGGTGAGGATTCAAGATATGATAATTTGCCATGTATTTACTTATTTAATCCTGTGAGATACCCTCTAGGTTGCATTTTATCATCTCCACTTTACAAACGAAGAAACAGAAGCTCATTATGATAGTGGTCTGACTTGTCATATCTAGTAAGTGACAGATTAAAACTGGGGTTGGCATGATTACAAAGTTCATTCTCTTTCCCTATGGGATAATACAGAAATATTTGTTAATTTCCTGCTTCTTGTCTACAGTGATAATTTCTTATATGAGTAAAGGAAAAGTGGAATGGATTCAAACAAGGGGTAAATTTGGCCCAAGCTTGTAGTCTCTTTATTCTCATATTCCTACCAACCCAAAAACCAAACTCACTGCCGTCAAGTCAGATCCGACTCATAGTGATCGCTCCTTGGGATTCTGGGGTGGTAACACTATGGAAGTAGACTGCCCAACCTTCTGAGGAGTGCCTGGTGGGTTTGAACCAGCAGCCTTCTGGTGAGCAGTCAAATGCCTTAGGTACTACACCACCAGAGCTTGCGATATTCCTACACTTCTTCCTAATACTGAATGCCTAGCCCAATGCCTTGAGGCACTTCTGCAGATGCGGCCCCTGGGGACTAAAACAAGGGCAGATTTTTGTTGTTGTTGTTGTTATATGCTGTCGAGTCGGCCCAGACTCATAGCGACCCCTCCTTGGGTTTCCGAGGCAGTATCACTACGGAAGTAGGATTGCCCAACCTTCCTTCCGAGGAGTGGCAGATTTTAGGAATAGTATATTTGTGATTGCTTAGTGAATAGGTGTATGGATAGATAGACCTACAATAGGCAAAAACATCATTTCCCAGAGTTCAGAAACTTTGCACACCAAATAGGGGGACTTAATTCAAATCTGTTGGAAAAACCCTGCATTCTGGAACCTTTAGCTCTTTGGGATCACAATGCATATAAGCATAGAATAAGCCCTGAGCAGTATTGTAGAACAAAGGTCCGTTTCACTTGGTTTGACTGAGTGTTTCCCGAGTGTAAGACCTATTAATATTCCATAGAACAACTTCTGATGTTTCAGACTTGACTCTGAAAATAATCTGGGTATGGACTACACTGTGCTTTTCCCTTATAATAATTTTTCCATATAGTGGGGACTTCAGTGCATTCCTCTCAAAATATAGACCTGTGGTGCATCATTTTAAAGGTACAGACAAGAAACAGTCCCAGAGCAAATGAGATTTAAATGACAATTTCTTGGAATATTAAAGCTAGTATGGGTCTAAAGGATCTCATCTTCCCTTTCTATTTACATAGGAAGAAGCAAAAGCCTAGAGGGATTTAGTACATAAGACCTTGGAAACTAGCTGTCCAGCTAATGAGTGACGGCCCTGGCCCAGACTTGGCCAAACTACCTCAGCAGAATGACATGTCAGAAGCACCCTGTATAGCATGTCCTGGCATTCTGTGCTAGTCTGATCCAGGGTTGCCAGGTAGAAAACTAAGGAGCATTAGCTAGGGGCACTGGAAGAATGCTGCCTCAGGATAGTGGGGTTCTCTCCTCTTGCTTTGCTGTATTCATTCCAAAAGGAACATTTCACATCATGATCAGGCTGTAATACTGAGCATGAAATGTCTCTGGTGAGAATAGCAGGCAGGTGTCTGACAACCTAAGAAGCTTCTATTTCTAGGCTGATATACCCACAATTTTCCCCAAAGTACATTACTGGCAGGAATTTACAACACTCAGGAGTACTTCTAAATTTTATAAGGATAATTTTTTTGGAAAATAAATAAATAACTTTCATAAATATAACTTTCATTACACATAGAGCGTGATTTTAAATATACAGTTGACCCCTGAGCAACACTGATTTGAACTTCTCAGGTCCCATTATTCATAGATTTCTTGAGAGATATGGATCTTGGAGAAATTCAGGAGCAAGTAGACACCACACTAGAGGAATTAACAGAAGACAACTTGATGGAGATGTGTGCTTCCCAACCAGTGCCAGATGATGAGGAAGAAGGTGTAGAAGAAGCAGTGTCAGAAAACAAATTAATATTAGACGATCTAGTAGAAGAGTTCTGATAACTTAAGACTGATTTTGCTTTTTTATACAACAGGGACTCCTCTATGATACAGTCACTGAAACTAAAGCAAATGGTGGAGGGATTAGTATCATATAGCAATATTTTTAGAAAATTAAAAAGCAAAAGTCAGACAAATTACAATGAATTTCCATAAAGTTACACCAAGTGAGCCCACTTCTCCTGCCTCCCTTCTACCTCATCCACCTCTGCCACACCTGGTACAATGAACCTCTCTTCTTCCTCCTCCTACTCAGCCTACTCAAAACGATGAGGATGAAGATCTTTATGATGATCCACTTCCATTTAATGAATAGTAAATAATCCTCATGCCATACAGTTAATAAATGTATCTGTTGTGTATATGTGTGAGTGTCTTAATGTGAAAATCTAATAACCATATGGCAAAAACTGTGTTGATTGACTGTTTATGTTATCAGTAAGGCTTCTGGTGAACAGTAGGCTATCAGTAGCTAAGTTTTGAGGAGTCAAAAGTTATATGCAGATTTTAACAGCATGGGGGATGGTTCAGTGCCCCAAACCCCCACCATTGCTCAAGGGTCAACTGTGTGTGTGTGTGTGTGTGTGTGTGTATACACACATACATGCATATATACATATAAACCCACTACCATCAATTCAATTCTGACTCATAATGACCCACATTGGGTTTCCAAGGCTATAAATCTTTATGGAAGTAGATTGCCTCATTTTCCTCCTGCAGAGCAGCTGGTGGGTTTGAACTGCCAACCTATTGGTTAGCAGCTAAATGCCTTACCCACTACACCACCAAAACATATATACTTATATGTATATATATATGTGTGTGTATACACACATACAGAGAAAGACAAAAATAAAATCCAAAATGGATGTCAGGAGAGATTCTGAAACTTGCTCTTGAATGTAGAGTGCTAAAGCAAATGTAGGAAATAAGACATAAAAAAGCTGGACAGAAGATTTCAAAGGCTATCTTGAGAACACAAAGTACTTTAATGAAATATGCAAATACCTGGTACCAAAGGGGCAGGGAGGCCACATCTTCTGACCTCCTCTAACCCCACAAGAGGAAGAGAGAATCACCATCAGTAACCCAAGGCCTATTCCTGCAAGGCCTGACAAGCTGCCTCTCTCCAGCCTTTTTGCCAACCCGCCTCTCTCCAGCCTTTTTGCCAACCCTGACACCAACCATTCCTCCTGCAGCACCCACCACCTCTCTGCTGGGTTTGAGAATTTGCTGCAGTGGCCACACACAACTCACAGATTATGGGGTTTATTAGGGAAGCAACAGGTTACAATTCAAGTTCAGGAACATGCTCAGTCTCTCTCAGCCCACCGTCTCTCAGCTGATAGTCTCTCTCCCAGCAGTGCATATTTCTCACATTTCTCTGTCAGCAATCCATGTCTCTCATGTCTCTCTCTCAGCAATGCATGTCTCTCGTGTCTCCCAGCCAGCAGTGAGAGACTCCTTCTGCCTCTAGGAGGGCTACTTTTTAGCCTGGCACAGTGGCCAAACCAACCAATTCCAGCAGCAGAATGCTATACACCTGAGAGAGAGTGAACTTCCCAGGAAATTACTTCATGCTGCTCGCAACAGAAATAACCCAGGTGGATAACTTTAACAATCAGGAGCTACTCAGTTGCTCACAGCCAACGCCACCATGGAGTTTACGAAGACTTATGGCTAGAAAAGCCATACTATGTAATTTACTACACCACACCTGGAGATAGAAAACCAAAAGAGAAGAATATATTTGGCATTTCTCAAGCCGAATAAACTGAAGAAAAAATTCAAGCCTCAAGTTGTAATACTGTAGGATTCTAAGGGCAAAATACTGCATAACAAAGGAAGCATCCAAAGACGATAGAAGGTATACACAGTCACTTTACCAAAAGGAACTGGTCAGTGTTTAACCATTTCAGGAGGTAGCATATAACCAAGAATCAATGGTACTGAAGGAAGAAGTCTAAGCTGCACTGAAGGCATTAGTGAAAAGCAAAGTTCCAGGAATTGATGGAATACCAAGTGAGATGTTATAATAAACAGATGCAAAGCTGGAACTTATCACTTATGTATGCCAAAAAATTTGGAAGAGAGCTACTAGGCCAACAAGCTAGAAGGGATCCATATATATGCCCATTTTAAAGAGAGGTGATCCAAAAAAATGTGGAAATGATTGAACAAAATCATTAACATCACACACAAGTAAAATTTTGCTGAAGATAATTCAAAAACTGTTCCAGCAGTACATTGACAGGGAACTCCCTGAAATTCAAGTTAAATACAGAAGAGGATGCAGAATGAGGGATATTATAACTGATATCAGATGAATCTTGGCGGAAAGTACAGAATCCCAGAAAGATGCTCACTGGTGTTTTACTGACCATGCACATGCATCTGAATGTACTGATCTTTAAAAAATAAAGATAACACTGAGAAACATGGGAATTCCAGGACATTTAATTGTGTTCATGCAGAAATTGTACATAGATCGAGAGGCACTCATTCAAACAGAAGTAAGGTATACTGTATGGTTTAAAATCAGTAAAGGTGTGTGTCAGGGTTGTAGCCTTTTACCATACTTATTCTATCCATATCCTAAGCAAATAATTTGAGAAGCTGGACTATATGAAGAAGAATGGGGCATCAGGCCTGAAGGAAGACTAGTTAACAAACTGTACTATACAGAGGACACAGCTTTGCTTGCTGAAGGCAAAAAGACTTAAAGCACTTACTGATGAGGATCAAAGACTATAGCCTCAGTATGAATTACACCGCAACTTAAAACAAAAATCCTCACAACTGGATCAATAAGCAACAATCATGATAAATGGGGAGAAGACTGAGGTTGTCAAGGATTTCATTTTACTTGGATCCATAATCAACATCCATGGAAGCAGCAGTCAATAAAGCAAATGACATATATTAGCCCAGGTGGCACAAAATTTAAGTGCTCAGCTGCTAACCAAAAGGTCAGTGGTTGGAACCCACCACCAGCTCTGCTGGAGAAAAGACCTGGCTCCCGTACAGATAACAGCCTAGAAAACCCTATCTGGCAGTTCTTCTGTGTTCTATAGGGTTGCTATGAGTCATAATCTCCTCAACAGCACATAGCAATGACAACATTATGTGTGTGTATGTGTGTGCACGTGTATGTATAGCATTTCCCCACTTCCTGTTAATCTTTTACTTATACTTTCACAACTAATTATCCTCATTTGATTTAGTACCCTTTACATGATCTATGTCTTTCAAAATTTAAAAAAAAAAAAAAAAAAGACCAAAGACCAAACAAGCGAAGGGCTCATTCCTGAGAACAAGCAGTTTTTGCTTCCCTAGTTACGTATCAAACCCATTGCCCCTCAATGCAATGCAGCCTGCTCTCTGGCCCTCTCACCCACAATCAGAAAACTCTCAAAAGCTTGACCTTGAAAACATTTTTTTCCAGTTGAGTTATATTTATAATTTTGATATTTAAAGGCATTAAATAAATAGGTTCAAAAAGTTGCTCACAGTAGAGCTCATTTTCATAACATTGTATCACTACTGCCCCTAACTGGGCTGTAACAAGGATGTGCTAGTAGTATCAATTTTAATTCTCCATAAATTTGTTACTCTTCAAGCAGAGCCTATAAATTGATATCCAAGCCAAGGAATTCTGAATATTTTCACAGATATATATTTAATTAAAATCACAATTTCAGTTGTTGCAGATGTGGGCTTCCTTAAATCATTTAAGCTCTCTAAGCTTCATTTTCGTACTTTAAAAAAAAAAAAAAAAAAAGCCAGGGGAAATACTACTTATGCATAAAACACTTTGAGCTCCCCAGATGAAAGCCCGCATATGTAAGTGTGATGCGTGTTTATTGCCTTTTCTCTGATGAAAAGTGGCAGTCATCTGCTTGAAATGGGATTAGAAATTCTGACTATAATAATAGAGAAGAGAGAAACACAAATGAGTAACAAGCAGTCAGAATAAATAAAGTTGAAAAGATGGAGAGCACTCGTTTTACAAAAGGAACATCAGTTACGAAACTTGTGGTTTAATTTCATATGCTTTCCACTTTTAAAATATTGGGCTTGACTGCATGTATAATGAGCTACAAGCAGAAGGTACATTCAGTAGTACATGAATAAAAAATTACCTTTTCATTTGCTCTTCCATAGCTTGGCATTCCTATATTATTAAAATATAATGTATTAAAGATTAAGTAAGCATATTAGCATACAGACATCATGCTTATGTGGCCATGGATGTGATGGCTATCCAACATGAAGCTAGAAATTCATCTATATAAAATCAGTATTTTTTAGTAGTATAAAACCAAAAAACTAAACTCACTGCCATCGAGTTGGTTCCTACTCATAGCGACCCCCAATGAGTTTTGTCAGTAAATCTTTAAGGAAGTAGATTGCTTATGCTTCCTTCCATGGAGTGGCTGGTGGGTTTGAACCGCCAGCCTTCTGGTTAGCAATCAAATGCCTTAGGCACCATGCCACCAGAGCTCCTTTTTTAATAGTACAGGTATCAATTAAAAAGAACACAAACTTTTGCAACCACAATTAAAGTCAGCTGTCCTAAGGATCACTATGAGTCAGATCGACTCGATGGCACTGGGTTTGGTCTTTGGTTTATTCCATTGGGAATGGATAAAAAAGCTCTAGAGAGTCTCTATGGGAGATAGAAATGATAATCACAAGCTATTCAGTAGCTGATCATGATTTGGATTCATTGTCATAAACCAAAAACCAAACTCACTGCTGTCAAGTCCATTTTGATCCATAATGACCCCCTTTGGGTTACCGAGGTGGTAAAATCTTTACAGAAGTAGATTGCCCCATCTTCCTTCCATGAAGTGGCTGGTGGGTTTGAACTGCCAAACTTCTGGTTAGCAGTCAGATGCCTTAGGCATTACGCCACCAGAGCTATCTTTGTCACAGGAAACATATTAAATACATAAACTTACTAGACTAATAAAGCTTTACATTTTCAGTCTAAGAAGGAAAATGCTAATGTTTGCAGATCAATATTTTTAAAAGAAAAAAGTACTTATTAAATATGTCACGTTTTTATTCATTTGTATGGCTTATTTCCCTGCTGTCTGAAAGTATCAAATTTCCAAAGAACACACTTTTCCTTTCTCCTCATTATTTAAACAATACATATTCACTGAAAAAAAAAAGGCATTCAGAAAAATGGAGGCAAAAAATGAAAAAAAGTATCCTATGAGCCTACTGCAGTCACTATCACTTTTCACATAGTTCCTTTCATTTCAAATGCACAGTGTTTATTTTTGTTTTGTGTTTGTTTTTCTTTCTTGTATCTCATATCTGTTACACATGAGACACAATGTTATATCATGCTCCTTTTCAATAAATATGTAAAGAGGCATTTTATACACAGAGCATGTGCTTTTGTTTATGGCTTTTTTTTTTTTTTTAATTTAAAGTTCAGTTTTTCCTTTTCAAAAGATTGCTCTTCTCTATCACAATGGAAAGCTGACATTCCCATATGTACTAGGAGGAGGTGCTGCTGAACCCAGAACTTTGTCATTTATCCATTTTCCAGTGACAGTCTTCTTTGGAGGACTCTGAGGAAAAGAGAAACCATTGTTCATTGGTACCTAAACTTAGTGAGAGAGTAGAATTTCTCCTATTCAAGTATATAAGAATTTAGCCTCATAGCTGTTACAGAAAAGCAGGAGGTAGGGTTAAGAATAGGGGAAAAAGTATTCAGTAACCTTAGCTAAAGAAGCTGTTGTTATGGCATTGGGCTGCTAACAAAAAGTCTGGTGGTTCAAGCTCACCAGCAGCTCCATGGGAGAAAGATGAGGCAGTATCTTCCATAAAGATTTATAGCCTTGGGAATCCTATGGGGGTGGCTATGAGTCAGAATCAATTCCACAGTAGTGGGTTTGGTTTTTAACCTTAAACTTGGGTTTTAAGGACCCAAAATGTCAATCTTGCTCTTCTGCAGCTCTCCTACCCACAGGGCTCCTCAACCTCCTACAGTTATCATGGAAGGAAATGAGAAGCACCATTTCTGAAATACAGTTGCCGGTTTGTCAGTTTCAACAGTGAATAATCTGTATGTGTGCCAATGAAGTATGTGTATATTGTTGATGTTGTTGAGTTCCCTTCAAGTCAGTTCTGACTCATAAGGGACCCTATGTACAGCCGAATGAAACACTGCCCAGTCTTGTGCCATCCTCACAATCATTGCTATGTTTGAGACCACTGTCGTACCCACTGTGTCAGTCCACCTCGTTGAGGATCTTCCTCATTTTCCCTGACCCTCTACTTTACCAAGCATGATGTCCTTTTCAAAGGACAGTTCCCTCCAGATAACATGACCAAAGTACTGGAGACAGTCTCATTATCATTGCTATTAAGAAGCATCCTGGCTGTAGTCCTTCTAAGATAGATTTGTCCTTCTTCTGGAAGTCCATGATATATTCCATGTTCATTGCCAACACCATAATTCAAATGTACCAATTCTCCTTTGGTCTTCTTTGTTCATTGTCCAGATTTTGCATGCATTTGAGGCGACTGAAAGTACCATGGATTAGGTCGGGTGCACCTTAGTCCTCAAAGTGCTATCTTTGCTTTTTAAAACTTTCAAGAAGTCTTTGGCAACACACTTGTCCAGTGCCATATGTTGTGTGATTTCTTGACTGCAGCTTCCTTGGGTGCTGACTGTGGATTCAAGTAAAATGAAATTCTTGACAACTTTAATCTTCTCTCCGTTTATCATGATGTTCCTTACTGGTCCACTTCTGAGGATTTTTGTTTTCTTTATGTTGAGGTATAATCCATAGTGAAGGCTGTATAGTCTTTGATCTTCATGACTAAGTGTTTCAAGTCCTCTTTTAGCCAGCAAGGTAGTGCCATTTGCATATCGAAGGTTGTTCATGAGTCTTCCTCCATTCCTGATGCAGCGCTCTTCTTCATCCAGTCTAGCTTCTCGGTTATTTGCTTAACGTAAACACTGAATAAAAATGGTAAAAAGATACAAGCCTGATGTATACTCTTCCTGATTTTAGGCCATACAGTATCCTCTCGCTCTGTTTGAATGACTGCCTCTTTGTTTCCTGTGGATCTCACTGGCTGGAACACACAGCTATCAAATAGATTACATTTGTATAAAGAGATGATGGAAAAGCTTAATATCATCACTCAGAACAGGGCCGGGGGCCTCCTAAGGAACTGACCATCAATTGCTCATATGCAAATTGAAGTTGAAGCACAAGAAAATTAAAACAAGTCCATGAGAGCCAAAGTATCATCTTGAGTATGTCTCACCTGAATTTTGATACCATCCCAAGAATAGATGTGAAGCACTGAACACTAATGACCAAAGACTAGAGGAGATGGAAGATGATATCAAAGGCATCATGCATGAAGAAAGCCAAAGGTCCTTAAAAAGGCAAGAAAGAAAGAAAAGACCAAAATGGTTGTCAGAAGAGGCTCTGAAACTTGTTGTTGAATGTATAGTAGCTAAAGCAAATGGAAGAAATGAAGAGCTGAAGAGATGATTTCAAAGTGTGGCTAGAAAAGACAGAGTAAAGTATTCCAATGAAAAGTTCAAAGACCTGGAGTTAGAAAACGAAAAGGAAAGAACACACTCGGCATTTCTAAAGCTGAAAGAACTGAAGAAAATTCAAGCCTCGAGTTGCAGTGCTGAAGGATTCCATGGGCAAAATACTGAATGATGCAGGAAACATTAAAAGAAGATGGAAGGAGTACATAAAGTCACTGTACCAAAAAGAACTGGATCAACCATTTTCGGATGTAGCAGATGATCAGGAACTGATGGTACTGAACAACCAAGTCTAAGGTGCACTGAAGGCATTTGCAAAAAAATTAAAAAAAAAAGGCTCCAGGAAGTGACAGAATACCAACTGAAATATTTCAACAAACAGATGCAATACTGGAAGCACTTACTACCTGGCCAACTGACTGGAAGGGATCTATTTGTACCCATTCCACAGAAACTGTATATAGGAAAGAGAGAAATCCCCTCATATATCCATTAATTAAAATGAATAATTTTTTCCCTATGCCTAAAACAACTGCATAAGATGGAAATCATATAAAAATGTAGAAACTGAAAATTTCAGGAAAAAAAGCAAAGCTTTATTTTTTAAATGATGTAACACAAAATAGACATATAAATGCATCTTGTTTCTCTGTTGTTCTCTTGGATGAAAACAATAGTGATTTTTAAAACACTTTGCTATGAATAAAATTTATCATTTACTGATGCATTATTTCTCAATTTCCTTTTCATATTATCTCTTGGAGATAAATGGCAATAACAAAGACACATTAAAAAGACACTAAAAACTGCTTTTTATAGTTTTAATTATTTTTTCCTTTTTGGTAATAAAAATGATGTGGTATGTTTGCATGTATTATATATTAAGAAGCAATAATGCTGTTAAATATTCATAACAGTAGAGATAACTTTCACTTGATATTTTAAATATGAAGTAGATTGCTAATGGCTCCTTAATATTAAGGCCCTGTATTTTAATAGATATGGCAGACACACCTTTATTTATGTCAGTCACTTATTGTGTTTTTTATTCTATCTGAGGTGTTTTGCACAGAGATAGTTTTCTTTTATGAGTCCATCAAGTTTTACTTTCTGAGAAATAATTTCACAATTTGTAATGAAGATAATATGCACTCATTTTTTCACTACTCCCTCGACTTGGGCTTATTTTAGTCTTTGAAATAAACACTGAAGACAGACAACTAAATGTCAAGGTAAGGGAGACACTGGATGGGCAGTGAATAAAATGTATTCAAGCCTTGTATCCACAGTCAGGGTGTAGCGATACAGAGAAGAGATAACCTCCAAGTGTGCTGGGCAGGGGCTCAACAGAGCTACTGGGTGTACAACTCCATTTGGGTCACTTCCATCAGGATCTAATCCTCACATTTACCATACTAGAAATCTGACTTTGTTCTTATATGGAAATTGACAAGCCTCTCTGGGATAAACTTGTGAGAATTTAACTGCTTTATTAATTTAGAATGGAAAACATCATTGTAATCTGGATCTCTGGCCCACTCAGAAATTTATAGGACAGAGTTTGCCAGAGGGGCAGAGGTAGACATAAAGGGCTGGGTGATTTCATCACAGGTTTCCAGGCTAAAACAGTTGGAAGCAGTCTTCCTTACTATAGCTTCCTTCCATCAGAGTTTCTCCTTCGGGCTGCTTCTCATCAGCATAGCACCAAGGCACACTTCATTCTGCTGATACCTGGTTACCCGTTAAAATATGTTAATATTATTAAAAACCACTACTTCTCAGATAATACAGCTAGATTTTCTTAGGGTTAAATTCTATTTCTTGTCAGTATCAATGTACAATGTTCAAATTTTCATTTTCAAAAGGTTACTTCATTATATTAGAATAGAAAATCCAGAAAAAGTTCCCCAAATAAATGAGAATACAGAACTGAGAAGATGGATTATTCAATAAATGGTGTTGGAAAATCATTTGGAACACTATAGCCACTTGGAGGGAAAAACATAAGCTAGATCTGGACTTTATTCTTCCAATCAAAATAAATTCCAGATGGATCAAATAATTAAAGTGTAAGAGAAAAAGCCACAATCTGCACTATGAGATGCATAGGAAAAGCATGAGAGAATATTTTTTAAAAGCTCACAGTGTAAATGGACAGTATCAGTATGATAGAAAACACAAAAATAATGAAAGGATTGATAAATTTTACTACATAAAAAATTAAACTTAAAAATCCTAGATACAGAAGAAATAAAATGCTCATAATTAACAAAATCCAAAGAAAAATATACACTGGAGAAAATTACACCAGCTATTACTACAAAGGAATAGTATCTTTTGAATTAAAACTTTCTATAATCAATATGAAAAAGATGAACATAGTCACAGAAAATGGGAAAAACTAGGATCAGAAAGGAAAATATAGAACATATGCACAATGTTCAGCCTTCATTATTAGAAGCAATGTAAATGAAAACTACAGTAAGATACCGTATTTCACAATCAGATAAGCAAAGATCAAAAACTTAGTGATATTGGGCTGACAAAGTTGTGGTGGAAATACTGATGAAAATAAAACTGATAGAACTCTGTTGTGAACAATTGACAGTATCTTTCTAAATGAAAAACATGCATATCCTTTGCATCAGAAATTCCACTTATAGGTAATTATCCTACAAATAAACTCGTGTGTGTGTGAAATAATATTTAAAGATATTTACCTTGTATTTTAGGAGCGCTAGTGGCATAGTGCCTAAGGCATTTGACTGTTAACCAGAAGGATGGTGGTTCAAACCCACCAGCCACTCCTCGGAAGGAAAGTTGGCCAATCTACTCCCATAGTGATACCGCCTCATAAACCCAAGGAGGGGTCACTTTGAGTCGGTCTGACTTGATGGCAAAACACAACAACAATCACCACCTTATATTTTATTTACTTATTCTATGTACATGTTAAAAGTAAAAACTCCTAAATATGAAAAGTTATAATGCAAAATGCAGAAACAACATATATGCTATTATTTGTAGAGAGACAAATTATATATACAAATTTGTATGCAGTCAAATGCCTTAGGCACTATGCCACTAATGCATATTTTATTGCTAACAAGAAGCCTGGCAGTTCAAATCCACCAGCCACTCCTTGGAAGGAAGATTGAGCAATCTACTTCCGTAGTGAAGTTGGATTCGGCTCCAGGGCAGTGAGGCTTTTTTTGGGGGGGGGGGGTATTATGTCTGCAAGGCTAATCTGTTGTTGTTAGGTACTGTTGAGTTGGTTGTGACTCAAAGCAACCCTATGTACAACAGAAGGGAACACTGTCCTGTCCTATCATCCTCACAATTGCTGCTGTTTGAGCACATCGCTGCAGCCACTGTGTCAATCCACCTACATGAGAGCCTTCAGCTTTCCTGATGAGCTGCTACTTTACCAAGCATGATGTCCTTCCCCAGGGACTAAGCCATCCTGGTAACATGTCCCAAGTACGTTAGACGAAGTTTTACCATCTTCGATTCTAAGCAGCATGCTGACTGTATAGATTTGTTCATTCTCCTTGCAGTCCATGGTATCCTCAATATTTCACTAACACCATAATTAAAATACATCAATTCTTTTTTGATCTTCTTCATTCATTGTCCAGCTTTCACATGCATATGAGGTAATTGAAAATACCATGGCGTGGGTCAGGCATACCTTAATTCTCAAAGTGATATCTTTGCTTTTTAACACTTTAACAAAGTCTTTTGCAGCTGATTTGTCCAATGAAATATGTCATTTGATTTTTTGACTGCTGCTTCCATGGGGAATAATTGTGGATCCACGTAAAACGTAATCCCTAACAATTTCAGTATTTTAGTATTTTTTCTCTGTTTATCATGAAGATGCTTATTGGTCCAGTTGTGAGGATTTTTGTTTTCTTTATGTTAATGCATAATCCATACTGAAGGCTATCTTCTTTGAGATTCATCAGTAAGTGTTTCTAGTTCTCTTTGCTTTTAGCAAGCTAGGTTGTGTCACCTGCATATTGTAGGTTGTTAATAAATCTTCCTCCAATCTTTATGCTGCGTTCATCTTTGTATAGTCTCAGCATATAGACTCAGCATATAGATTGAGTAAGTATGGTGAAATGCTGACATACCTTTCCTGATTTTAAACCATGAAGTATCCTCTTTTTTGTTCGAATGACAGCCTCTTGGTCTATGTAGAGGTTTGACATGAGAACAGTTAAGTGTTCGGAATTCCCATTCTTCAAAATATTACCCATATTTTGTTGTGATCCACAGAGTTGAATGCCTTTGCATAATAACTGAAACACAAGTAAACATCTTTCTGGTATTCTTTGCTTTCAGTCAAAATCCATCTGACATCAGTAACCATCTCCCTCATTCCACATCCTCTTCTGTATTTGGTTTAAATTTCTAGGATTTCCATGGTGATGTACTGCTGGAACCATTTTTGAAGTAATTTTCAGCCAAATTTTATTTGCATATGGTATTAATGATATTGTTCAATAATTTCCACATTCTGTTGGATCACCTTTCTTTGCAATGGGTACATATATGGAGAAGATGGTAAAAATATGCAGTTTCTTCATCTTTGGCATTAGTGTTTGTTGCATAAATTTGAGTTAACAGTTGAATTAACTGATCTTTATAGGAGTATGGATATTAACCTATCACTGACATATTGTACCTCAGGACAGATCTTGAAATGTTCTTTTTGACAATGAATGTGATGCTGTTCCTCTTTAATATGTTACTGCTAGCAAAGGACACCAGGTGATTATCTGATTCAAAATGGCCAATACCAGTCCATTTCAGTCACTAATGCCTAGGTTATCTGTCTTTCAAGCATTCCATTTCATTTTTGACTATTTCCAATTTTCATAGGTTCATACTTTGTACATTACCCTTTCCTCTCCTTTTATTAATTGATATTTGCAGCTGTTTCTTCTCATTTTAAGTTGTGCCACATAAGCAGATCATGGTCTTGAAAGCTATTCCATCCACATCATTAAGGTTGACTCTACTTCACCTCTTCCCAGTAGTGTCGTATGTGCTATCTACCTGAGGGGCTCATCATCTGGCACTATATCAGACAATGTTCCACTGTTATTCATAAAGTTTTCACTGGACTTTTTTTTTTTTTAGAAATAGATTGCCAAGTCCTTCTTCCTAGTCTGGCTTAACCTGGAAGCACTGCTGAAACCTGTTCACAATGGGTGACCCTGCTGGTATTTAAAATACCGATGACAAAGCTTCCAGAATCAAAGAAACATGCAAGCCATGACAGTGTGACAAACTGACAAATGAATGGTGGACGGACAGTCTATAAACTGCTAATCATAGCATAGCCTCTAGGGAAAATAAACTGTGCATCTAGGCATAGAAGACAGAAGAAGGATAAAAGTAGACATCATTTTCATCACCTTATTGCTAATTTTTGAAATATAATGCCTATCTAAGATAAACAAAATATTTTAAATGTTGATAATTAGAAAGGACATAATGACTGCACGTGGGGGGAAGTGGATACGTTAGTGGAAAATAACATTGTCTTGAATACAGTTATGTAGTTCTTTCAAGTTTATTATATTAGCATTTAAAAAAATACAAGTAATATTTTTCAAGGAAATTCCAGAGCAATTTACATATGAGTGGTCCTCTTTTATCAATGGTTAAAACTTCAAAGTCAGAAACACAATGGCATGATAATTAACCCCTTGCATGTTGTGACTATAAAATGATATACTGTAAATTTTTACAGAGGGAAGACAATTCACAGATTAATAAAGTCTACTTCTAGTTACCTTCTGCGTCTCAAGGCTAATAATTCACAGTGTATGACTAATTACAGATTCCCAGAAAACAAGGCCATCAATCACATGCAATATATTGCCTGACAGATGAGAAAGCAACAAAAATAACTGGTTCCAACATGAAAGAAAAGATTTTATACTTGGACCTAAAAGGGTCTCCTTATCCAGTAACCTTAGCCTGTCAGGGCAAAACTCCTGGCTGGATTCCTCTCAAGGAAAAGGTAATGAGAAAATGAGGAAAATAAAAGTGAAATAAAACAACCAGGATTATCGGAACTGGAAATTCTTAAGTTACAAAAAGGGTCTCAAATGGGGAAGGGATGGTTGCCAAAGGAAATATTGATTGTACCTGGAAAAGGATGGGAGAAGGATGAGGGAAGGATATCCCTTCAAAAGAGGAAAGGGGACTGCCAAAAGTCAGGATTCTGGCAAAGAATTTCATTGTCACCCATTCTGATAAGAATTTCTTCCAAGTGATGAGAAAGGAGAAGCAGGAAGAGGAACTGGGTAGACCTAGGCTTTGAAACCTTAGATTGGAGACCCAAATAAAGTTTTCATAGGGACAAGGCAGACATCATCACATTGATACATGGAAAGATATGAAATTTTAGAATTCATCCAAAGTTGGCTAACTACTACTGTTATTGACCAAATCACTGTGTTGGGTTAGATATTTTATTTAAAATATCTAACATACAATAACTATTAAAGCTAAGCTATGTAACACATAAACTGAATGCATAAATTATCATTTAAATCTTGTTTTGCTTAAAATGTTTGGAATATCTATTTGGTATGGTCTAATACATGTAAGGGAGCTCTAGCAGCATGGTGCCTAAGGCACTTGACCGCTAACCAGAAGGCTGGTGGTTCAAACCCACAAGCCACTCCTCGGAAGGAAGATGGGGCAATAAACTTCTGTAGTGATACTGCCTCGGAAACCCAAGGAGAGGTCGCTATGAGTCGGGTCCCACTCGATGACACATAACAACAACAACAACAATACATGTAAATGACCCCACTGCCTTATCATAAGACAAAAAAATAAAAGGACTGACCATAATAATAATTTTAATACTTCAAACAACTTATATAATTCCTGAAAATGATAATACAATCTTTTTTTATTAACTAAACAGGAATTTTCCCAAGTAAAGTATGATATAAAGCACATTTCAGGTATACAACTTGTATCTAAAATTTGAGGACAGTGACAAGATAGTAAAATGTTCTTTTCATTATGTATTATTTTTGAAGATACACAATCACAATTTTTCTCCATATTTATTATTTTATCTTTTATATAAACTAGCATATATTCACAAGGTTCTCACTTGTTTTTTATAATTACAATGTCTACCTAAAGCGGGATAGGTAAGAATTTCTCACTTTTATTCCCAGGTCTTCAGGATACAACACATAGTCCTTTAAAATAAGAATTTCTGATTAATGTATGAAAATAAATGACAAAATATTTGAAATTAAATACATTGAAAAAGAACACTGAATATTTAAACAAAGCTAAATAACAGTTAAGAGCAAAAATTATTCTATAAATAATCATTTATGCTCTGAAAAATGAATTTACCTCATATATTTATATCAAAGCAACATCACAGTATCATATAATCCAGAATACACATTGTTTTAAGTAAATATACTAAAAGATGTAATAAAGAATGCATTTTATGTTTGTTGAATGAATATTCTAAAAGAAACATAATAAATGTCATTAATAATTTTCACAACATGAAGAAAAACTCATTGTAACAATATGGGGTATTTTAATGCATTAGTAATACAAGAAATTGTTTGAGTCATGTAAAATAAACCTAGTATCCACCTCACATTATTTTATTATTATTTCTGTACTTGTTTATTTTCTTTCCAGGAATAAGTATCATTATATTCCTATCTCCAAACCCAAACCCAAACCCACTGCCAGGGAGTTGACTGTGACTCATAGCTACCGCCATCAGGTTTCTATTGCGTTATAGAAGTAGATTGCCTCTCTTCTTCCTGTGGAGAAGCTGGTGGGTTTGAACAGCCTACCTTCTGGTTAGCAGCCCAATGCCTTAATCGCAGCACCAGCAGAGCTCCTTTATATTCCCATTGTTGTTATTGTTGTTATGTGCCATCAAGTTGGACCCGACTCATAGCGAACCCCTCCTTGGGTTTCTGAGGCAGTATGACTACAGAAGTAGATTGCCCAACCTTCCTTCCAAGGAGTGGCTGGTGGGTTTGAATTCCCAGCCTTCTGGTTAGCAGTCAAGTGCCTTAACCACTGCACCACCAGAGCTCCCACATTCCCATTAGTAAGCACAAAATAAAACCAAACCTGTTGTGTTGAGTCAACTCCATTGTGAAGCAACCCTACAGGACAGAAAAGAACTACCCCATAAGTTTTCCAATGCTTTAATCTTCAGGGGAGCAAATTGCCACATCTTTTTCCTACAAAGTAACTGATGCTTTTGAACTGCCAACCTTCCAGTTAGCAGCCCAGCACTTAACCACTACTCTACCACAGCTCCTTATTAGCACCAACCAAAATAACCAAACCTACTGCCATTGAGTTGATTCCTACTTATAGCAACCCTATAGGACAGAGTAGAACTGCCCCAAAGGGTTTGCAGGGCTGTAAATCTTTATAGGAGCAGAATGCCTCATCTTTCTCCTGCAGAGCAGCTGGTGGGTTCAAACCACCTACCTTTTGGTTAGCAGTCAAATGCCTTGACTGCTGCACTACAAAAGCCAATTACTACTAAAAATGACTAAAAAACAAAAACTTAATTATATTTCCTAGAATGACAGTTTTTATAATCTAATGTTTGAAGGTCTCCAGTTTACATGGAGGACTTCCTGGGTGGTACAAAAGATCGACAGGGTTGGGATTTCAAATCTACTCAACTGGTCCCTCTGACAACAGGCTTGGTGATGTGCTTCCAAAAGGTCACAGCCTTGAAAACCCTATGGAGAGGTTCTACTCTGCACACATGGGTCACCATGAGTTGGAATCAATCACATGACAACTAACAATACTTTTCATGGCCTGGGAAAGGCTCTAGTATTCACACGACTATATGTTCTTGCAAATTTCACACGACTATATGTTCTTGCAAATTTCTCATGAATAAGATATTTTAACTGTGATGAAGTTTACTGTACATTTAGAGTCTAATTTTGTATTTCATATTTTAAGCAAGAGGAAGGGGTATGTATTGTAAAAGCCTCAAACTCCACCTGTCCTCCACATTTGCTCCTCCACAGTTTTGTATAACAGGGATAAGTCCTTAATTCAAAAATTGAAACTAAACCAGTATTTGGGTGGGTAGCAAAGATTTGGTTTCCATTCATATATATCTGTCATTTCTTGTTAAAAAAAAAAAAAAAATCAAACCATAGCCAATTCTACTTTATAGGTCAGCACATTATTTTGCAATACAATTTATCATCTGACAAATCATGTGGAGAGATCTCAATTATGTATTAGCAAATTTTCTCAAATTACAGTTCTATTCTCTGGTAAATCATGCTTGGACATTTATTGACAGTTAACAGCTGCTTTACTACTCCCCTTCTTCATGTGTTGACATTCCACATTTACTCATATTCTCAGATAGCCCAAGGTATCTGAAGAAAACAGACACTGTAGTATTATTTTTAAAATTTGTTTTATTTTGTTCAGCATGTGAAAATAAAGTTGTTGATTTTATGAAAAAATCACAAAGGTGTTGATTTTTGCCCATGTGATCTAACATGTCTCGTTAAAAAGTATAGTAATTAAAATACACATGTAACATTCAATTTTCAGCTAAATATTTTGACATACTTATTCTAACAGCATGTCAAAAGTCAACTATGATGAAAGGACCATGAAATACTCTGAGTCAAAGATGTTTTTGTTAAAGTTAGCCAAAGGAAGACAAAAAAGTGTTTTTTACACCAATAAAATATAAATACTCCTAATTGCTAACAGACTTTTTATGACAAGTGTTAGCTCAAAATGAATGTGTTTAGCCTGTGCTGATCAATCGATGCCTGGAAAATAGCATTTACAATGGAAACAGAATTTTAACCAACAAAAACCCCCAACTTACACAGCAAGGCTAGCTAATGGGGTGATTAGAATACTGTTGGCCTTGGGATAATGTAAGAAAACATTTAAAGAACATCTAATTCCATTGAAAGCAAGATCATAAGACATCTGTTAAAACAAATGCCTGAAGGTGTGAGTGTGATATTATCTAGACATACACATATACAAACATACATACACAAACACAAATAGACTCCATGGTCCACAGCAAGAAATATTTTGATCCTCTTTAAAGGACAATTTGGTATTTTCTGGCAGAAGCTACGAAAAACAAAAAGCATTATGTGGAGAACATGCCCTAAAATTTACAAGTGAATCCTGTTTACAGCAACTATAATATCATTTGCTTTCTGCCTCCTGTGATGTGTTATGACACATCTACATTAAATCCATGATTTTGTATTTTAAAAGATGGATATTAAAGATTTAAGAGACCAGGACTTAATTAAACAGTTTTGCTTATGGCTTGGCTATTCTAGATTGCTTATGTCATTTTAAACATAGAACATTAAGGACATACCATTTTTACATCAAAGAAGATATGTGTATGAGTGCTATCCGTGGGCAAAGACAGAATAAGGGAGACAAAATAATTTTTTAAAACCTAATTTTGCATTCTCTGTTAATGCATTTTTGTGAACATGCATCATACCAGCAGTAGGCATAAATAGAAAATAAGAACTCACAGGAAAAAAGTCACAAAGAAAATTATCCTAATTTACAAAACTAGATTCCATAATCTTAAATCAGGAAATCACAGAGGGAAACTTCCCGCTGATCCATGGAGGAAAGGAAGATTTTTTTTCTCTCTTTCAGACTAGTTAGAGTTGGAAAAGAAAGCTGTCATAGTTTTCTTGGTTTCAAAGGGTGTCATGCCCCACACAGCTGGAGGATGAAATGAGGGCTGACGACTCCTCACATGTATCTTTCTAATTTCAAAATCTTCCTCATGCAGATGCCTGAAACCACATTCTATAGTGCTGATAGTTGAATCTTTTTCACTTTATATTCAAGACTACCAGCTGTAATTATTTTGAAGCTAGACAGCACTCCAGTGGTCAAACAACAAAATTATTCTGTAAAAATAGTCTTACAGAGAGAGTAACCCTACTTCATTCAGTCAGTTGGTTGAGTATTCTTCTGTTGCTGTCCTAAGGTTTTTGACACATGGCATATATTTCAAATTAAAATATTATGTATTAAAACAGCATATTAAGTAGAAATATTCCTGCATGTAATAGATTGGTAAACGAACCAATCATTATGTAAATCTCATCATAAATTGACATGTACACTACGTCATTCTATATTGAATAAGGCCCTGCAAAGCCAAATTCTGCAAAAGTCAATGTTATATCTAAGGCTCTGATCAGGTTAATGATGGTCTTCTTTGGTATTGTATTCATCTTCGTTAACTATGTTGTTGTTGTTGTTATGTGCCGTGGAGTCGGACCCAACTCATAGTGACCCCTCCTTGGGTTTCCAAGGTAGTATCACTACGGAAGTAGATTGCCCCACCTTCCTTCCAAGGAGTGGCTGGTGGGTTTGAACCGCCAGCCTTCTGGTTAGCAGTCAAGTGCCTTAGGCACGACACTACCAATTGCTAGGTCCAGAGACATCAACTTTTAAACATATTTTTAACATTTTCCCCTATTACTAAAAATCTTATTTTTCAGACTGACAAATACAAAGAGCTTTTCATGATAGCATGAATAAAGAAATTGCTACAAAATGAAAACAGAAAAATTATAGTGTTTTCATTTTATCAACAGGATGTATTTAATAAGGGTATACTTTATCTCTACAAATGTTACCTATCTTACAAGATTCATGTGCATTTCCTACTGTCATTTCTATTGCATAAATCAAAGCAGTACTCATTAGTGTAAACTCATTAGGGTAAACTAAACCTCAATTGCAAGGATCTCAGCATTTCTGAAAACATAGATATAAAGATATCCAAGTTAATGTCACTTAATTAAAAATATATAGTTTGCTTTTGGGCATTTCTTACTAACCCCTGTTCTTATTATCTGGATGAGTGAGATTCAGACAACTTAGGGCTGAATAGTTCCAGAGTGCAGCAGAGCACAAAGGCCTTCTAAAATAGAGAGGCCCACACCCACACCCAGAATACCCACTACATGAAGCTACTGCTGGGAATCGCTGTATTAATTTGCAGCAGGATTTTAAGGAAACTCTTTGGTATAAATAAAACTAAATCTTTCTTTCTTTCTTTTTTTTTTTTAAAGATTAGTTCTACAAGTCTTTTAAATTCAGTAATTTTGTTGATTAAGCAGGTAAGCATCACTATAACATTTTTATTTTCAAAACCAAACAAACGCTGTTTCTTGATGAGGGAAAAGCTGTCTCAGTGAATAAGAATCTGAATCACCTTGAGATAAAATTTCTCAAAATGAAAAATCAATCTGTGAAAACACTGCCTGTTACTGAGATTCCAAAGACACTACCAGCTCGAGGTGGAACTGCTGGGACCAACTCAGTCTTCTTACTGGAATTCCCAAAGTGCAACTCCTGGCACTGTTACCAAAACATGTGTTAATACCTTCTTTGAAAAGAAAGTAGGGATCTCACTGCCATCAAGAGAGAAGAGCTGGAGATGAAGTAGAGTGCATCCTTGGGCCGGAGATCCCTGCACTGGACCTCCTTGGCAGAAACACTCTGGCCGAGAGAAACAACCTGGCTGAGAAAGATGTTCCAGCAGAAAGAGATGCCCTGATAGAGAGAGATAGTCACAGTGGAACCAAGAGGCACGAGACACAGTGGTGGGCTTACCTGGCCCACAGAGCAAGAAGGCCGGTGCCCTTGGGCAAGAGGCTTGCTGAGGAGTGGGCTGCATCTAGGTCTACCTAGCTTTGTAACAACTGTCCAAGCAGGGCAGAGGCCAGGCCCAGAGGTCAAGGGTCAGAGAGGTGTGTCTGATGGCAGAGCAGTCTCCCCTGTCCTGATTGAAGAATTGTATCCTGAGTGCATTCCTGAACCTGAATTGTAGTCTGTTACTCCCCTAATAAACCCCATAATCAAGAAAGAAAAGAAAAGAAAGTAGGAACATAGCAAAATTTTCATGATCCTACCATGTATATTCATTTTATCTGTATGAAGTTTTCAAGTATAAGACAATGGAACAAAATCTGCTATGGGAACTACCTTCTTCAGGACTCAAAAGTAG
The DNA here is from genome assembly GCF_000298275.1 of Orycteropus afer afer. Lineage (NCBI taxonomy): Eukaryota > Metazoa > Chordata > Mammalia > Tubulidentata > Orycteropodidae > Orycteropus > Orycteropus afer. The sequence goes on from NW_006921937.1 coordinate 488,590, forward strand.
TTCAAATTTGAGAATTATATCTGTGTCACAAATTTCATAGGTTAAGTTTAAAATCAGAGAGCCTCATCTCATCATCTGTATCTCCAGTTGTGGTGATTACTTCACTGAAGTACATGGGTTCCTCTGTGGCTGAGACAATCTTAATCTAGATCCAAATTTATACCAACTCAATTCCAAGTCACCTTCCTTATCTACAACATCCTGCCCTGTGAGCAGGGCTGTGGTGAGAGTTGTTCTACACTCGTCTTTACCTGTCTTGGTGTCATAGTAAGTGTCTCCATTCCTTGCCAAACCTAATCTCTTTAGCTTTCTTTCCATTTTGTTTCCTCTTGTTCCTCTCTCCCAACCGCAATATCTCCTCCTCTCCTTCTTCTCCTCTTCTCATTTTTCTCCTGTCCTTAGACTAGACCTGTTGTCCTTATGATTATCCTGTAATAAGGACAGAGTGGAAATACCCCATAGAATTTTCAAGGATGTAATCTTTATTAAAACAGACTGCCACATCCTTTTCCCACAGAGTGACTGATAGGTTTGAACTGCTGACCTTTTTGTTACAAGGTAGGTTCTTACCTGCTGCACCACCAGGGCTCCTTCCTTATTTTATAGACATGGTTAAGTTTCTTAAATCCTATAAAGAACTTCCCTTATTCTACTTTCCCCTAAAGTCATTTTCATACTTTCCCCTTCTCTTTATCAGTACAGGTCAAATCATTTAAACTTGATGTGCCTTCTTTCTCATCTTTTTTAGTCATTAATGCATTAAAATCTAATTCATATCACCTATATTTTAGAATACAATTCTGCCAGTATTTCCTAAATCACAGAATTGGTCAAGATCTCATCCTATACAATCTCTGCAGAATCTGAATTTGCCAAATCCTCCTTTCATGAAGCCGTCTTCTCCTCTGGCAGCATCAGACTGGTTCTTCCCCTATCTTCTAGATTGCATCATAACTTCCTGTAATGATGTTGGAAGTGTTTCCTCATCTCTCTGGAACAGGTGAACTTCATCTTTTCCTAGTCATAATGATGATGATTTCCAAATGCATGTTGAGCCCTGATCTTTATGCCTACACCATTTAAGCCTGTATGAACTTTAGTAGGGATTCAACATGTCCAAAACCAGTCATTATCTTTTTCACTTCACACCTAGTATGTTAATCTTGTTTCTTCTCTTGGTGGCTTGCAGTCATCAAGATCCCCTTGAACTCCTCTGGATACCTCACACTATGCATCAGGTGAAAGTTTACCCTTACCTCTTCATCCCAGGGCCAGAACTCTATCTAGTTTAGGGCTTCACTATTAATAAATTGGATGACTAACCAGTTTCTCTGCCTCTAATCTCCCTGTGGTAGTTATGTTTGTGTGTCAACTTGGCTGGGCCTGGTTGAGTGGCTGGGCATCTGGTAGAAGTCATTCCATGATGAGACTGTCAATCAACTCCACGGTGGGATCTCCCACAAGCAGCTGAGTAGCTGCCTTTGGGATGTGGTCTGCTTCCTGTATATAAGGAGAAGCCTTGGGAACATTCTCTAGCTTATGGCACCTTGAATCCTGCAAGTAGCTGTGCTGTTGTTCAACAGCCTGCCATGCTCTCTTGGCCTTGGGACTTAAAATGGACTTGAATGAATGGCCTGCTGCGTGATTTGGTAATATCGGGACTGTGCCTTTTCATTTGTCAACCTTGGGCTTGGCAGCCTCAGCAACCAGCAGCTGTCTGAGTGAAGAAAACCTTCTAGCTTCTGTGGGCCGGGAGTGGGAGGCAGAGCTGAACCCCAAGGGTGAAGGGCTTTTACTCAGCCCCTAGAGCCTGGAACTTTGAACTTGGGCTTAAAGCCTCCAAATTATAAGAATAAACTCCTGTTTGTTAAGGCCATCCCATTTGTGGTATTTTCTGTTAGAGCAGCACTAGGTAACCAGAACACTCCCCATGCACAACTTTCAGATTTATTTTTCCTGAAAAGATAGATCTAAACTCAGCATAAGAAGCTGATGTTCCTTACCTTGTTATTCCTATCAATCTCTGGGTTTTACTTCCTTGTCATTAACAAGGAGGAAGTGGAGTAAATAATCCCCAAAAGGTTTTAAAGCTTCAAATCTGTTTTAAACATCAAATGACTATAAAGACCGAGTTTTCGAGAATTTACTTGACAAAATGCAAAGTGTTAAGAACACTAAAAATTCATCTTACAAATACTTCACAACCCTCACAATGTCTTAAATGATGAGACTGTCATAACTACTCACATTCAAGTATAAACCAAACCAAAATCACTGCCTTCGAGTCAGATCTGACTCATAGAGACCCCTCCTTGGGTGTCTAAGGCAGTATCACTATGGAAATACATTGCCCAACTTTCCTTCTGAGGAGTGGCTGTGGGGTTTGAACCACCAGCCTTCTGGTTAGCAATCACATGCTAACCAGGTGGGCAACCAGAGCGCCCCCATTCAAGTATGAACAGTAGGAAATTGTTAACAGTTACAGTGTCATAACCTGTAGAATCTTTCCTAGAGGTTATAACAAGGAAGTCCTAAACCATAGTTTGATCTCAACCACTAACCACATTGTAAATCTCATTCCTCCTTAACTTTATGCATTAGAAACATTTCTATGAGTCAGAATCACCTGGATGGCAATGGGTTTAACAGGCAGGCTAAAGAACACTCAACCTTCTCTAACATGCAATACTTGCTCTTAGCAGAAAAAATGTCCTAGTGTGAAAAAAATAAAAAGACTACTCCTGAAGTGTGTATAGGGTAGGGTCATGTCCATAAAATTACTGAAACAAATGTAGCACATGTTTATTTTATGATAGGCTTTTTTTTTTTTTTTTTTTACTTACACTTATTTTTGTTTCAGGAAAAAAACTCTTTGAGTCCTATGTCAAGTTACAAAGTTAGAAATGCTAATAAGGTTGTATTTTATTTTAATAGTAGTGTTATTAAATAGTATTTGGTAGCAATAACTGGTTAAATGGCAGAGTCAAAAGGATAAAATTAAAACAAAAACTCCTCTGTGGCTGTATTTCTAAGTTAAATAATGAAACAGGGGGATAGAGAAACTCTGAAGGGATAAAGATTTAAACTGCCTTGGTGTCAAAATTCAAAGCTAAAGTAAGGACAAGGGGTGAAGGAAACAATTATTTAAAATATTTATTCACACACACTACTTTATTTCTGAAACATATGAATACTTGAACCTGAGCACAAAGAAAGAAAATTTTACTCATGAATAGGATTACTACCAATTGTAAGACATTACCAACAAGGAGCTAAATTGAAGTAAAAAACTGTCCATAAAAAATATCACAGATGAGGAAATAAAATTTAACAAAAACTGAAAAGTAATGTACCTGTTCTACCTGGAAAGCTCAGCAGATGAATTTGATAAAACAAACATATCTTACAGCAAAACAAGTGTCTCTGAATGTTAAGGTCCTTAAACGAGAAGCACTCAGCTCTGGATTTATAAAGCATTTTCTATACTTGGAATAACATAGATATGAATTGTTAGGTCGATCTCATAAAACTAGGCTCCAGAGTTAACTATATTTAGCTATCAACGAAATGAGAAATAAAAAGGGGGTACATTGTTGTGGTTTTATACTACTAGAAATACTGTTGGAAAAATTGGTTAATATAAATTTGGAAATTATTTTTTATAGCTTTTCTATATAAGTTGTCACCACATGACAGGTTTTACAAAATCAAGTAGATTTAAATCCTTTTCTTCCTCGAAAAGGGGTATGACACTGACAATTATATGGTAACTCATGCATTGATGGAATCACTCATTCATTCTTTCATTCAGCGTTTGTTATTGCTGTTGTTATGTGCCATTGAGTCGGACCCGACTCATAGAGACCCCTCCTTGGGTTTCCGAGGCAGTATGTCTAGGAAGTAGATTGCCCAACCTTCCTTCCAAGGAGGGACTGGTGGTTTTGAACCTCCAGCCTTTGGGTCAGCAGTCAAGTGCCTTAGGCACTATGCTACCAGCGCTCCTATTCAGCATTGACCTGTATTAGCCAGACCCTGTGCTAAATAATAATGCAGACAGTATCATTCCTCACAAACACAGACACATAAACAAATACTATGAATGTAGTTAGGTGCAATCACAGAGGTTTGTGCAGAATGCTATGGAAACCTAGGGGAGGTGTACCTAACTCAACAGGTTTCTTTCGTTGAATTCAAAAGAAACCCAATTATAATTAGCTTCACATAAAATGACAATGGGTTAAGTTCCACAAGAAAGGTAAATGCACTCAGGAATAACTGGAAGGAGGGAGACTGAAGCCCTACTTTTCCTCTCTTCCTACAGCTGAATAGGAAAATTAGCCTTACTTTGATTTTAAGGTTCTTCCTATTCATGAAACCAAATATTAACCATTAAAACCCTGACCCAAACTGCAAAAGCCTGCTAGAAACTGCTCTACAGCAATGTAAATTTTTCTTTTTTTTTTTTTTTTTTTTTGCTAGAAAAGGATAGTTGTCAAATCATTACCTCCTAATTTAAATCTGAAAAAGCCTCCAGGCTGCAGATGGGTGGGGGGCTAAATTACCAGCAGCCAGGGCAGAAGAATAGTATTATTAGTAGAGTTCTGTAGAGGGGGAGGGAAGGAAGGGCTCAGTCCAACCTGTTAAAGTCAGCCACAAGTTGATCTTCTGTATTTTTCCCTCCTCTTCTCTTCTATGCTTCATTGGACCTAGCTTCTTGAAGTCGTTTGCTTTTCCTGGGATCAATATGCATACAGAATAACTGCTCAGAATAAACTTTATTTTCAAATTTTGGTAAGAATTGATTATTTTTAACACTACCTTTCTCTGTAAATTCGCTTCATTCTCTCAGCATCATTTTCTCTACAATCCTAGAACCTTGGCCGAGGAAGTTCTGGGTTCACATGTCCTCAGCCTTTGCACTCAGCTGGCTAGCTTGAGCTATTTTTACAAATAATCCAGAATAAACAATAAATAAGTCTTCTCAGGAGCACTACTTTAGAGATTTGAAGTCAAACACATTTGATGTCAGAGAAGATGATGAATTGTTAACAGAAAAGGTTAAATAGTCCCGGTTCAGCAGGTGTGCTTACTAGAAAAGCTGGGTGCTTCCTCATGAGAACAGTGGGAAAGAATTATATGAGAATATGAATACCTTGAATATGTTGCTAAAAAATATTTTTACAAGAGAGGCGGGGCAAGATGGCGGACTAGGCAGAAGGATTGCACAGACCCTCTTCAACAAAGAAAAGGGAAACCAATAAATACAGACACAG
>NW_006921937.1:500749-512188 GCF_000298275.1 Orycteropus afer afer
AAAGTGATCTTGGAACTTCTCCGCAAGCGTCTTTTAAAGAATTTAGGGCATATTCCTGAAATTGGAAGTCTCAAGATATAATCTCTGACTCCCGATTAAAAATAAATAATGGCAATAATTTATTTGATGTTGTTTAAGGTGATGGAAGGCAATGTATGGTGTTTCTATGTTGTTAAAGACAAAGCATTCTTTATCTACTTTTAATCCTCTATACTGTACAAGGACCAGAGGAAGTCATGAGAGGAAAATAAAATACCCTCAAACTCAAAAATTTCATCATTATTAACCTCTGCTTGAAAAAGTTAAATGTGTAATTATAGGTTCACTGGGAAGACATACCAATGCAGTTATATTAAGAAAAAAAAGAAATTGTGCAATTATTTTGTGGGTACAAGCAATGAGGATTTACGGATTATCTCACAGGGGATTTAGAAGTAGCAACTTGCGATGTGTTTTAGGTTACTTACAGGAGGCTGTCTCTTGTTTACTACCCAACAATTGCAATGGGCCTAATTTACACAATTACTTAGAAGTAACTCTTTTGAAATGCACTGTGTGATTAATTGACTTGGCTTCAGGAATGTAATGTTGCTTCTACATTGTTGTTCACTTCACCCTAATGCCCCCTAGAGCATGGATCCAATTAAGAAACAAGGCAGGGAGGCAGATATTAAGCATAGTATTTCTATATTACATAGCACTTTCATACAGGATTGAACACCACCACCTACTGTCTGCAGGCACTTGATTTATTCAGTGTATCCCTGTGACACTGTGGGTGTAGCTGATGGAAATGAATGAATAGGATTAAAAGCAAATTAAAGAAAAATTAACTTATTAACAGGTGCTTTTAAAAATAAAAGCCTGACTACAGTTAAAACTTAATTTTCTTCTAGAAATAGAAAGGATAATGATCTGGCCTATGGATTATTTCTCTCTATAATGAGATTGGAACAGAGAGGTTTCCTCTGCAATTAAATGTTGTCAACCAAAGTGCTATCAGGAAAACAATTTTAAGTATAAAGAGGGATTTCATTCTCCATCCTGCTAAGGAGTCATCCAAGTTGATGGAAGAGGAAGATCTGGAATCAGCAGTCACAAACTGTATGCCCCTGTAAACACTACATTTGCATTCTGAAAAGTGTCCCTGAACTCTAAGACTGCCTCTTCTAAGACAAAAGTCACACAACAGTAAGAGGATCTTCTTAGAACCACAATTCAGACATTACTCAAGCTACACCTCGCAAATAATGTCCAAGTCATTGTTCCAGGCCCTGCTTCACCTATACCCTCCCAACTTCCTTCCACTTTATCCCCTGGCCAAGCAATTTCCCTTTCCTATGCTGCTAAACTCCACTAGCCTCCCTTGGTATGCAAGTTCATCAATAAGGCAATGGTTAAGCAGAACTCCCAATTCTACATACAGATGTAGAAAAAGCTTCCTATTAGAGCAGAGCCATAGTTCTACATCTGTCCCTACATCACTATCTGCCCATAAGAAAGTTATCACAAAATATCAAATTCTCAATGGAATCCATACTTTCTGGAGCAGTTGAGGCAGGAAGATCTCCTGAAACTACTGCCCTGTGATAATCTCTAAATTTTAAACCAAACTGTCCCTAGAAGTCTTCTTTGAACCAAAACAAAACAAAAAGAAAATTTTAAGTAAAAGTAGGTCTGCCTTGAGCATTGTGCTCTTTTAAAGAATCGACAACAGCAACTTGAAAGGTTAGATGAGAAGCTTAGGGGGCAGTGGATTTAAGTCAATGATGTGGAACAATTTGGAGAAGGAAGGTGAAAATGTATGCCTTTCAGTTGTATTTGGATATCAGAACTCGTGTTTTCTAAACGAAATGCTCAGTCACTATTTACATTTGGCGAAGAAGGAAACATTGTGGGACCCTCTGCTGTTAAATAGTTAAGCGCTAGGCTGCTAACCAAATGGTTGGTGGTTAGTACCCACCAGACTTAAAGGGATAAAAGCTCTGGTGATGTGCTTCCTTAAAGATTCTACACACTGCCCCACCGAGTCTGATCTGATGCATAGAGACCCCTCCTTGGGTTTCCCTTGGTTTTCTACAGAAGTAGATTGCCCAACCTTCCTTCCGAGGAGTGGCTGGTGGGTATGAACCGCTAGCCTTTTGATTAGCAGTCAAATGTCTTACAAACTACGTCACCAGGGCTACTTCCTTAAAGATTACAACCTGGGAAAACCAATGGGGGCAGTTCTACTCTGTCACACAGATGTCACTATGAGTCAGAATTCACTGGAGAGCACGCAACACCACTGCTAAAATTTTATAGAATGATAGATTTTGTCCTGACCTATGACTTAAGATAGAATATAAGGAAAAATGTGAAAAAAAAAAAAAATCAAAATATAATCAAATTTTAAGACTATATAAAATGCTAATAATAATAATAATCATAAAAAATATCCTCTGAATTACTGTTTTCAGAAGAGGAAAGTAAAGTAAAAAACACTAGACTCCTCTCCATGGCTTCTCCCTCACCCTGACCTCAAGAAACACACAGAGAAATGAACATTTTCCAATGCTTTGCAAGCTCCGTATAAACTCACAAAATATTGCTCTCTAGGATATCTCAGTTTGTGAAGCAATGCCTCAGTCTCAGTTTATGAAATTGTTAAACTATAGCTTAAAGCATACTAGATATAAATATTCTCATAAAACATGATTAAACATGGCCAAAAAAATATATGGCATGATAGCACCAAAACACAGTAGGCAGTTTTATACAGGGACCTCGGCCTTGAATCCTGACCAAATTCCACAGCTTGGAGGCCAGTGTTTAGCATCAACAATATGAAGGATCTGACTGACACCTAAACTGGGAATAGGGGTGAGGGAAGCAACTTTGAAAATGTAAGAGTTTCAGACTGATTTTCATAAGAAAGGTGGAAAACCTACTGTTTTTAATCATTTCTACTTACCAAAGAATTTCTCTTTCATATTCTTATAAAGGTACTTTCTTTTACGTTATCAATAAAAACTAACACTGACCTTCCTCCTGGAAGGTTAAACTCTACCTTCTGTTTGAAACGCTAGAGTGCCTTTTCTCAGAAGAAATGCTACACATACGTGCCGCGAGCAATGAAAAAGAATACACCATCACTCCGACCCTTCATTAGTCAGAGGATCTTGGCAACAGCAATGCAACTTGTATACGGTCTCTGCATGAAAAACTGTTTTCAAAGGTAACCTTGCCAAGGGCTATGTTCTGTCTTGGCAAAAGGAAGCAAACTTTACTTTTCTACCAATCGGTTTGCTCTGCATGAGAAACAGGTGTTAAGGTATGAAATGGGGCTTGGATCAGTAGCAAAATAAAATTCACCCAAAATAAGTTTCATCTGAAAAAAAAAAACAAAAAAAAAAAAACCTCAGAGATAATAAGCCTGCAGGGCCGACATGTTTTTGCAAAATGCAAATCATGAAAACTGGTTAAGGGATTAAATGCTCTTTTGCAAAAATGACCATGGAGATTAAAATCATTAATTAAAATCATGTAAATAATTTTCTGAAAGAACTCTCCCTTTTTATCTCATAGGTTTCAAACAGCCTAATGGTAAAAAGGTTTAGTCTCAGAAGAGATTCTCTAATTAAAACTAGAAATCTAGTATAATTAATAAGTGTCAGTGTGCGATCTCAACTACTTAGTAAAGGCAGAGAAATCAAATGCTGCTGTTTTATAAAAACCCCAGTAAAATCTCCAAGAAAATGAAAGTTTTATAAATACCCTACCTGTCTATACAATAGGCATCCCCGAGGTGACTAGGAACTTGTTAGATGGAGAAATATGTTACCACTTAGAGTTTCTATACACCAGTTGTATTCATTTTTCTTTTGTCTTTGGAGCAGGGCTTAGAACCAGTACTTCCAAGTTCAGTTACAGCTGAGGAAGCAAATCCAGAACAGAGCTGAATTTTTGAAATTTGGGATAACCAGAATGCTAACCAGAATGGGTAAAATCACAGGTCAAAGCCCTGCTAGAAACTTAATCTCTATCTTCGAAAACAAAGGCAGCATACTTGTTGCATAGCAGCCAAGTTTCTTGCCCATCAGATTTTGAGCAGCAGTACTGATGGCAGCTAACCACGTTGCTCTGGATGTGTGTTACTCTACAGTCCTGACAGTAATCCAGACGCACACATCAGGTTCCTGAATGGGCTCACTATACCTCTTCTAAATCTCCTGTTTCCGGGCTTCTACCCATAATTTTTCCCATTCTGGTTACTGTTCTGTATCACTCAAATTTTAAAATATGGCTCTATTCCAGTTTCACTTCATTGGCCATGACTGAACTGGTTTGACTGGTACAAAGCCCTGCTTTGGAGTTGCAACTTGACCTAAAGTCAGATTTCAATGACCTAATTTGGGTGTATATTTAAAATTATCTAAATTCCTTGATTCTTCCCCTCCCTCTTCTCATTATTATATCTACCTGTGATAGTTATGTTTGTATGTCAACTTGGCTGGGCCTGGTTGAGTGGTTGGGCATGTGGTGGTAGTTATTGCCCATGATGAGACTGACAATCAACTAACTCCATGGTGGGATCTACCACAAGCAGCTGAGTAGCTGCCTCTGGGATGTGGTCTGCTTCCTGAATATAAGGAGAAGCCTTGGGAATGGTCTCTAGCCTATGGCATGCTTGGACCCTGCATGTGCTCTGCCAACCTTGGGACTTAAAATGGACTTAAGTTAATGGCCTGCCATGTGGTTTGGTTATATTGGGACTGTGCCTTTTTACTTGTCAACCTTGGGGCTTCTCAACCTCAGCAGCCAGCGGCTGTCTGAGTGAAGAAATGCCTGTAGCTCCAGTGGGCCGGGAGCAGGAGGCAAAGCTGGACCCCAAGGTTGAGGGGCTTTCACTCAGCCCCTAGAGCCTGGCACTTTGATCTTGGACTTAAAGCCTCCAAATTGTAAGAATAAACTCCTGTTTGTTAAGGCCATCCCATTTGTAGTACATTCTTGTCAGAGCAGCACTAGGTAACCAGAACACTACCTCCAAGAAAAAAAAAAAAAAAAAACAACTCACTGCTGTCAAGTCAGATCTAACTCACAGCTAACCCTTCTTGGGTTTCCAAGGCAGTATATCTATGGAAGTAGGTAACTTCCTTCCTGCTCTTCCCTCAAAAAAAGATGGAACTCAAATTTAACAATTTCAGATTTTGTTTGCATAATCTTGCATCATCCCTCCATCCTCGATGCCTGCATATGATGATACAACTCCAGGACAGCCTTAGCGCTTAGAAGTGTATGTAATTATTTAGTTTTGCTCCAAGAAACAGCTTAAAGAACAAAAATTGGGGTTTCAATAACAATTTTTAGTTTATAACTTTGTTTGTAGTTGTAGTTATGTCAATATGGGGAAAGAAAACCAATTACTATCAGACAACAGCACAGCCAGGGGCATTTATCAAAAATTCCTGTCTCAACATTGGTGGCCTCCCCTTTGTATTGTAATAGCCTCTGAATTCTACTAGATCCCTGGCATTCTATTCTAGTAGAAGTGGACTCCACCCCTGGTTCCAGGAATAGAACCCTGAGCCTAGGCTAACCCAATGAGTGCTCTTTCTAGCCCTGTCATTGAACTAATCTCAGGGCTGCCTGTAAACACTATGTGACACAGACCAATCATTCTTTCTTGCACTATAGTGTGTGATACGCAGATGTGAGGCCACAGTCATTTCACTAGCACCAGAGAAGTCAGTCTGTGGGAACATTTTCAGATATACTGAAGAAGATGAAGTCAAGAGAATCCCAGAAAATAGAGCTGGAGATGCTGGATTAAGGAAATTCTGAAGCTCATTTAAAGTCTGGGCCTCTCTTTACAAGAGCCAATTAACTACATAACTGAATAAATGAGGTGTTGTTGTTTACTTATTGTTATTGTTCTTTATAAAGAATTCAAACCAATATAAATGTATACAAGACATTCAATTCAGTTATGTGGAAAATTATAAGACACTGTGGTAGAGAAGGGATGCACTTCCTAGCTCCCCTTCAAGCAAGGACTTGCTGCCAAAAAACTAAAAAAAAAAAAAAAAAATTAGCTTTTTTTTTTAACGGGGTGCAGTCAGCAACCAGCCTACAAGGGTCTGCTCCTTCAAGGTCAGCTTCAGTTGCAGAAAGCCACCTAGCCCAAGCAGCAGCCTGCAACAGTGACTGAGTGTTATGGATATATATATACTCTCTCTCTCTCTCTCTCTCTATATATATATGTATATGTATATGTTGTACATCTTAGCCTGTATGCTTGTGGTTCTTATCCCATATGGGAAGGGGTGGTGTCTCTGTTATGTGAATAATGCAGGATTAGTGTAGGTTGTGTCTTGAGTCAATCTTTTTTAAGATATAAAAGAGATTAAACAAGTGAGCAATAGAAGGGGAGATGAAGACAGATGCCAAGCTACATAAAGATCAGCCAGAAACGAAAGCTCAAAGAGACAAGGACTTATCTCTAGAGCCAACAAAGAAGCAAGCAAGCCTTTCCCTACAGCTAGCACTCTGAAATTGGACTTCCAGCCTCCCAAACTGGGAGAAAATAAATTTCTGTTTGGTAAAGCCACCCATTTTTGGTTTTTCTGTTATAGCAGCACTAGATATCTAAGAGAGAATGTGGTACTGAAAAGTGGGGGTGCTGCTCTAACAGACACCTAACGTGTGGAAGTCGTTTTGGAATTAGGTAATGGGTAGAATCTATAAGAGTTTTAAGGTGCCTAATAATAAAGGCCTAGATTGCCTTGAAAAGACTGTTGGTATGATTATGGACATCAAAGGTAATTCTGCTGAGAGCTCAGAAAGAAGCTAGAAGAGCTATAGAGAGTCTCTAGTGTCTTCAAGAATACATAAGGCATCAGAAACAGAATGTTCCTTCGGAATGTGGATGCTAAATGTACTTCTGGTTAGGCTTTAAAAGAAAATAATAAACATGTGATTGAACAATGGAGGAAGGGTGATGCTTTTTATACAGTGGTAAAACACTTGTCTAAATTATGTTCAAACGTTTCATGGAAGGTAGAAGTTCTAAGTGATTAACTTAGATATTTGGTTGAAGATATTTTAAGCAAGGTGCCACATGTCTTTTCCTTGCTGCTTATAGTAAAATGTGACAGGAAAGAGATGGACTTTAAAATGAACTGTGCAAAATGAAAACTTAAAAATTTGGAAAATTCTCTTATACAGAGGTCAGGTACCCTAAAATTCTCACTAAGTACTTGGTGATTCAGTCTTTTGTTAAGGAGATTAAGCTTGTGACTGATGAATCTAATCAACTGCCACAAAGGAAAAAAAAATCAACTGAGACTGAAGGGGACAGGGACAGGACAAAAGGAAAGAAAGCTGCTTACCTATTGGAATTCTATAAGCAGGAAATAAGCCAAAGGAGCTACATCTATTGTCTTCCAAGAAAAGAAAAGAACCATCCCTGGAGCTTCTGGAAGAGCGGCAGAATTGTTGAAGGAGCAATGGAAAGCAGGGCTGCCTTAGTTTCAAAGGATGGACCATGACCTCTTAAGTTTCGAAGAGTCAGACCTTTACCAACTAGGTTCCAGAGTGTGGAGATACCATTGACCAGTGCCAGGGGGACTGGCCATTGCCTAAAGATGAGGAGGTGGGGCTGCCATGCCCAAGAAGCAGAGGAACAGGGTCCTGCCAAGAGGGAAGGAGGCAGGTTTGCCGTTCAGATGGACTAGGAGAATGGAGCCACTCAAAGCTTAGGGAGTAGAGTTCCCATCCCAGTGGGCTTTCTGTTACAGCAGCACTAGATATCTAAGATAGAATGTGGTACTGAGAAGTGGGGGTGCTGCTCTAACAGACACCTAACGTGAAAGTATTTTGGAATTAGGTAATGGGAAGAAGCTATAAGAGTTTTAAGGTGCCTAAAACAAAAGCCTGATCTAATACATTACTGTGCAACTTTATGAATAGCCTGGACACACTGTCTGATATAGTGCAGGAGGATAAGCCACTTAGGTCAGAAGGCTAGCAAAATAGGACCAGGAAAGAGCTACATCATGAGAGTAGAACCAGCCTTAATGATATGGATAAGGTAAAGCTTTCGAGACCTCAATTTGCTGATGTGGCATGACTCAAATTGAGGAGAAACAGCTGCAAATATCCATTAATAATCAGAACATGGAATGTACAAAGCATAAATCTAGGAAAACTGGAAGTTGTCAAAAATGAAACGGAGCACATAAAGATGGATATCCTCAGCATTAGTGAGCTGAAATGGATTGGTTTGGCCATTTTGATTCAGACCACCATGTGGTCTACTATGCCAGAAATGACAATTTGAAGAGGAATGGCTGTCATTCATCATCACAAAGGATGTTTCAAGATCTGTCCTGAAGTACGATGCTGTCAGTGATAGGATAATATCTACACACCTACAAGGAAGATCCGTTAATACAACTATTATTCAAATTTATGCACCAACTACCAATGCCAAAGATGAGGAAATTGAAGATTTTTATCAGCTTCTGCAGTCTGAAATTCACCGAACTTGCAATCAGGATGTGTTAATTATCACTGGTGACTGGAATGCAAAAGTTGGAAACAAAGAAGAATCACCGGTAGTTGGAAAATTTGGCATTGGTGACAGAAATGATGCTGGAAATCGCATGATAGAATTTTGCAAGACCAGCGACTTATTCATTGCAGATACCTTTTTTCAACAACACAAACAGTGGATATACATGTGGACTTTGCCAGTGGAATACACAGGAATCAGATTGACTCCATCTGTGGAAAGAGGCAATGGAGAAGCTCATTATCTTCAGCCAAAACCAGGCCAGGAGCTGATTGTAGAGAGACCATCAACTGCTCATATGCAAGTTGAACATGAAGTAAAGACAGTTAAAAGAAGTCCATGAGAGCCAAAATATGATCATGAATATATCCCTCCTGAATTTAGAGACTATCTAAAGAATAGACTTGATACAATGAACACCAATGACCTAAAACCAGAAGAATTATGGGATGACATCAAGAACATCACCCATGAGGAAAGCAGGAACTCACTAAAAAGATGAGAAAAGACCAAAATGGATGATAGAAGAGCCTCTGAAACATGCCTTTGAGTGGAGAGTAGCTAAAGCAAATGGAAGAAATGACAAGATGAAAGAGCTGAACAGATTTCAAAGAGCAGCTCGAGCAGACAAAGCCAATTACTATAATGAAATGTGCAAAGACTTGGGAGTTAGAAAAACAAAAGGAAAGAACACACTCTTGGCATTTTTCAAACTGAAAGAACTGAGGAAAAAATTTAAGCCTCAAGTTGCAATACTGAAAGATTCTATGGGCAAAATATTGAATGATGCAGGAAGCATCAAAAGAAGATGGAAGGAATACACAGAGTCACTGTGCTCTATGTATTCAAAAAGAACTGGTAGATCTTCATCCATTTCAGGAGGTGACATATGATCAAGAACCAATGGTACAGAAGGAAGAAGTCAAAGTCCTTGAGGACTAAGGTGTGTCTGACACAAACCATGATATTTTCAATCACCTCGTATGCATGTGAGAGCTGGACAATTAATAAGGAAGACTGAAGAAGAGTTGATGCTTTTGAGTTGTGGTGCTGGCGAAGAATGCTGAAAGTACCGTGGACTGCTAAAAGAACTAACAGATCTGTCCTGGAGGAAGTGCAGCCGGAATGCTCCTTGGAAGTGAGAATGGCCACACTTCGTCTCACCTACTTTGGTCATGTTGTCAGAAGGGACTATTCCCTGGAGAAGGATGTCATGCTTAGTAAGGTGGAGGGCCGACAAAAGAGGGGAAGGCCCTCAACGAGATGGATTGACACATGGCTGCTACGATGGGCTCAAGTGTAGCAAGGATCATGGAGCTAGCATAGGACCGGGCGGTGTTTCATTCTGCTGTGCACAAGGTGGCTATACATCGGACACAACTTGATGGCACCTAACAACAACAACAATAGTAAAACCCTAGATTGCCTTGTAAGGACTGTTGGTAGAACAGTCTGCCCAGTGGGCAGAGCTGAAGCCCAGGGCCAAAGGACCTCTACCCAGAATCCAAAGAACATGACCAACACCCAGAATCCAAAGAACATGACCAACACCCAGAATCTGGAAGGTAGGGCCTTTGCCCAGATGTTCTCAGAGAATAAAGGGATTATTTTAACTCTTGAGAGCTAATGTAAATTGTTCTGCTTGGTTTTGGATTTACATGGTCCTCATTGTCTCTTCTTTTCCTCCAATTTCTCTCATTTGTAATGGAAGTGTCTACCCTGTGCCTGTTCTACCACTGTATTTTAGAAACAAGATAACTTGTAGTCCAGATTTCACAGGTTCACAGATACAAACTTTGTCTGAGGATAGAATATGTCTAAAGTCTCATCCATCCTTTGTTTAAATGATTCAAAAGATGAGATTTTGGACTTGGAGTTGATTTAAGATTTTTGCTATGATGTGCTGAGGGAAATGTGTTTTGCATGTTGGAAGGGAATGAATTTTGGGGGGCCAATGTGTAGAATGCTACAGATTGAATTGTGTTCCCAAAAAATATGTATTGTAAATCCTAGCCTCTATGCCTGTAGTTCTAATTCTACTTAGGAATAGGTTATCTTTAGTATGTGAATGAGGCAGGATTAGTGTGTCTTGAGTCTTGAGTTCATCTCTCTTGAAATATAAAAGAGATTAAACAAGCAAGCAAGAGAAGCAGAGATGGGGAAAAGAGATGCCAAGCTACAAAACTGCGCAGAAGCAGAAGCTCAAAGAGATCAGGACCTCCCTCCAGAGCTGAGAGGGAAAGAAATCTTCCTCTAGTGCCAGCTCACTGAATTCTGGTGGCACAGTGCCTAAGGCATTTAACTGCTAACCAGAATGTTGGCGGTTCAAACCCTCCAGCCACTCCATGGCAGGAAGATTGGGCAATCTATTTCCGTAAAGATTTACCACCTCAAAAACCCAAAGGGGGTTGCTTTGAGTCAGAATCGACTCAATGGTGGTGAGTTTTTTTTTTTAAACTGAGAAAATAAATTCTTGTTTGTTACAGCCACTCATTTGTTGTATTTCTGTTTTAGCAGTACTAGCTATCTAGGCCACTGAGTAAGGGGTGACATTTCAGTCTGATGCAGGACACTTGGCATGTAATAGGACAGGCAATACACACTCCAGAGCTCCCTGCTGGGTTGGTTGAGACAATGCCTTGTCTTTGATTCTTCCCTTTGAATTTCTCCTCTGGCCAATCTTTTTCCTTCACACTTCCTTTCATGGGTGTTGATTCCTCATAAACATCATATACCCTACCTCCATCTCAGTACCTGCTTTCCAAGACCCCATTAGTGACAGACTCTCTATTTTCACATTGTAACAAAAAGGAGAAGAAAAACTAATACTTATGTCAAATCATACAAGAAAACTCCTCACGCAATTGCTACGAACAAAATGAGTA
>NW_006921937.1:512288-515357 GCF_000298275.1 Orycteropus afer afer
ACTTTTTCCTTCAGCCACCTACAGAACACATTTTGGTGAGAGGGAAATTAGAGTAATACAATTCAGTTGGCTGAGAACCTACTTAAAATTGACAAAGCCTGTAAGCAATGTGATATTTCTCTTGAGTCACCAGTTTTGACATTTTTTTTTGTTGCTGTTGTTCTTAATCATTTTAAATGTTACAACAACTTTTTTCTCATTATTGCCCTTTTTTTTTATTAAAGGGGATTTGACGCATAATCTGGGTAAGACTTAGGTATTTAAGTGATGGGAAATAGATGTTTTCCATCAAAATCTGCTGTGAAGCAAATTTCTTTTAAAGGAATCCCATGTTTTAATTAACTAACATTATAAACTTGGAGATCAATTGAACAATAAAAAGATCACACCTGGGAATGCAGATCTTCTTTAAAACTATTATAGTTACAGGTATAAACGACCTGGATAAAACAATAATTTAGGAATTCTATCCTCACTGCTTCATCGAAATATTTTTGGCTCTGATCACCAAAGATGCTCATATTGCAAAATCCATGTATATTCTTCAATCTCTTACTGTTGACTTCTCAAAAGTATTGTCATTCCCTTGACACTTCTCTTCCTTTGACATGTAACACATAACACTCTTATATTTGTTCTCATTTTTCTGCCTCTCCTCTTTATGATTTCCAGGTTCATTCTCTTCTATCCAGTCATTAAATGGCATCCTTCAAAGCTTGGTCCAAGGTCCTTTCCTCTTCTCATTCTATAAGCAATTCCTGGTGTTCATATTGTGCTTTAGGTGAAAGTTTACATAGTAAATTAAGTTCCCATTCAATGATTCATACACAAATTGTTCCTTGACATTGTTTGCAATCCCCACAAGTGTGTTAGCACTCTCCTCATTACTAATCTGGATTTCCTGTTTCCATTCATCTAGCTTCCCTGCCACTTTCTGCCTTCTCATCTTTGCTTTTGGATAAATGCTGCCCCTTCGGTCTCTTATAATTGATTGTTCTAAGAAGCATATTCCTTATGGGTTTTATTGTTTATTTTATAGGTCTGTTATTTGGCTAAAGGAGCTCTGGTGGAACACTGGTTAAGGCATTTGGCTGCTAACCAGAGGTGAGCAGTTCAAACCTACCAGCAACTTTGTGAGAAGAAGATGAGGCAATTTAATTCTGTAAAGATTTACAGCCTTGAAAACTCTATGGGTTGCTATGAATTGTAATCAACTTGATGGCAGTGGGTATTATTTGGCTGAAAGGGAATGGCTTCAGTTCCATGTTAGGACTATACTCCAGGTAACTTCTCTGGTCTCTATCAGTACATTTACTATGGTCTTTTTTATAAATCTGAATTTTGTTGTACACTTTCCTCTGACTCTGAGGCCTTCTATTGTGTTCTGGGTTATAGATGTCCGTAACAGTAGTCAGGCACTATCTTGTTCTTCTGTGGAAGCTGTAGTTCATTTGGGCCATAAGTCCTTTAGACAAAAATTGCTTCCACGAATCTTTGTTTTTCTTTACTCTCCTTTACTCCAGAAGAGTAGAAACTAATAGTTGTATCTTAGATGGCCATTCAGGAGCTCTGGTGGCATAGTATCTAAGGCATGTGACTGCTAACCAGAAGGCTGGTGGTTCAAACCCACCAGCCACTCCTCAGAAGGAAGGTTGGGCAATCTAATTCCGTAGTGATACTTCCTGGGAAACCCATGAGGGGTTGCTATGAGTCAGATCTGACTCAACAGCAGTAAGTAAGATGGCCATTCACAAGCTACTCACCACAGTAGGATGTAGAACATTACATTTATGAACTATGTTATGTCAACTGGCCTAGATGTTCTCTGAGAGCATGGTCCTTAGACTTTACTCCTAGTATCTCAAGTTCTATAACATGTTTGGTTATGTCTAATAAGTTTCCATAACTGTGACCCCATGTACTCCATTATATATAGGAATATACATGTAGCACATATAAATATGTATGTAGAAATATTCACAACCAGACCTGTATATGCATATGGATGTATAAACTCCCTTAAGATCTCCCACATACACTATTTAGCATACATATCTACTTATGTATCCACTCACAAATTATTGATATTACTGTTGGTGCAAGAATGTATGTATATGTTACAGTATTTACCATGATTGTCCTTTATTCTTCTGTACCTCTCAGTATCTTCCTTTGACTTGATCACATTGGGCTAACTTCATCCATATTGTGTATTGTTTTTCCCTGCACCAAAATTAACATACATGTTTACTATGTAGTGATTCTCCTTCCATCCCTGTCCATAGGTGGATGGATTTACTTCTGGGTTTTCAATTCTTTCTCATTGGTCCATATGTCTATCAGTGGACCAGTACTAGGCTGCTTTGAAAAGGCTGGCTGTATAGTAGGTTCTGAGATCGGGAAGTATGAGTCCCCTTACATTTTTCTTTTCTTTTTTTTAATGCATTTTATTGAAATATAATTTATGTACAGTGAAATGCACAAAACTAAAGTGACATGGGTCAATGCATTTTTTTTTTTTTTTTTTGGCAGTGTTCCTTCCCCTCCCCTCCCACCCCTGGCAACCAACAAAGAAAGTTTCCCTCCATATATTAACCTTTCCATGACCCTCCACAACAACAAACTAATACTATATTTGTCCTTCTGTGATTGACTTATTTCACTCAGCATAATGTGCTCCAAGTTCATCCATATTATGTGGTGTTTTACAGACTCGACATAATTCTTTAGTGCTGCATGGCATTCCATTTTGTGTATCTGCCATAGTTTGGTCATCCATTCCTCCACTGATGGGCTATAGGTTGTTTCCATTTTTTTGCTATTGTAAACAGTGCTGCGATGAACATGGGTGTGCATGTATCTGTTCCTGTCCTGGCTCTCACCTCTCTAGGATACATACCTAGTCATGGGATTGCTGGGTCAAATGGTATCTCCAATTCTAGCTTTCTAAGGAATCACCATACTGCTTTCCACAGTGGCTGTATCACTTCACAGTCCCACCAGCAGTGTATGAGAGTCCCAATCTCTCCACATCCCCAGCAGCATTTGTTATCTTCTGTCTCACTGAAC
>NW_006921937.1:525972-589224 GCF_000298275.1 Orycteropus afer afer
TAGTCCTAATCTGTATCCTTCTCTTCAAGGCTCAGGGGTCCAAGATTATCTTCTGTGTCTGTGTTAATTGGTTTCCCTTTTCTTTGTTGAAGAGGGTCTTTGCAATCCTTCTGCCTAGTCTGCCATCTTGCCGGAAGCCTGTTGTATTTCTCATTGTTGTTTTGATTTACATCTCTCTGAAGACCAATGATCGGGAGCATCTCTTCATGTATTTGCTGGCCACCTGAATATCTTCCTTGGTGAAGGGTCTATTCTTGTCTTCTGCCCATTTTTAAATTGGATTGTTAATTCCTTTGCCATTGAGGTGTTGGAGTTTTCTATAAATCTTAGAGAAACGTCCCTTGCCAGATATGTAATTATCGACAAGTGTGAATTTGTTGCTATCACTTTTGTTATGTACATTTTCGTGGTGTTGATTTCTTTGTTCCATATAATTTTCTGTGCTCAGCTCATTTTGTTTCTGAATCGTGTTATCACTTCTTTCATTGCTATTGTTTTAGTATTTGTTAAATATTTGTGTTGGTCCTCTTTTTTATTTTGATGTGAAGGTTTATCATTTTTCTTTGAGGTTACCCTGTGATTTATAGTTTTCTTTCTCAAGTTTAGAACAGTCCATTCTACCTTGTAGTGGTCTTGACTTCCCTACCATTTAGAAGTTCTGTAATTACACAATTATTTCCCTCTTTTTGGTTTGTAGTTGTCCTCTTTTGTCAATTGGTGTGTCTGGTTTCCTGTTTATAATCTTCTGGGATTATTTACTTTGTATACTTCCATAGTTGAGTTGGTTTCTGGATTATGTCACCATGTGTGTTAATGGTCAGTTGTTGTTTGCTGTTTTTGGTTCTCTGTCCAAAGGCCACCCTTTAGCATCTCTTGCAAGGTTGGTCTGGTTTAAACAAATTCTCTTAATTTCTGCTTATCTGGAAATGTCCTAATTTTAACATCACAGTTGATGGACAATTTTGCTGGGTACATAATTCTTGGCTGGAAATTTTTATCTTTCAGGGTTTTATATGTACTATCCCATTGTCTTCTCGCCTGCATGGTTTCTGCCAAGAAATCTGAGCTTAGTCTTGTTGGTTGCCCCTTGTAGGTAACTTAGTTTTTCCCATGTGGCTCTCATGATTCCTTCTTTGTCTTTGGTTTTGGTGACTTTGATGATGATATGTCTTGGTGATTTTCTTTTGGGGTCTATCCTGTTTGGGGTTCACTGGACTTCCTGAATGGATATATTCTCATCTTTCATCATTTCAGGAAAATTCTCTTCCAACAAATCTTTGACAATTTTTTCTGTGGTTTTATCTCTTCCTGTTCTGGAATTCCCATTGTTGTTGTTGTTGTTATGTGCCATTGAGTTGGACCCGACTCATAGTGACCCCTCCTTGGGTTTCTGAGATGGTATCACTACAGTAGATTGCCCAACCTTCCTTCTGAGGAGTGGTTGGTGGGTTTGAACCGCCAGCCTTCTAGTCAGCAGTCTAGTGCCTTAGGCACTACGCTACCAGAGCTCCCTTGGAATTCCCGTTACATGTAGGTTATTCGTTTTGATGGTATCCCACATGAACCTTAGGCCTTCTTCATTTTGTTTGGTCTTTTTTCTGATTGATTTCTTTCTAAAGAAATATTGAGATATTTGCCTTCAATCTCACTAATTCTGTCTTCCATTGATTCTCTACTCCTGTGCCCATTCAATGTCTTATCTATTTCTGGAAATTTAGTATTAATCTTCTGGACTTCTATGTGTAGATTTTGTATCATTTCTAATTTTTCATTTATTTTGTCATTTTGTTCTTTTTGTTGTCATACTGTCTTTCAAAATTGTTCTAAGATTTTCTCTGTGTTTTCCTCAATTTTGCCAGTGCTTTCCTTGATATGTCTCTCAATTTGTTGGAACATACCAAAATATAGTTCTTTGGAATTCCTTATCAGGGAGTTCCAAAGCTACGACTTCCTCAGGGATGTTTTTTGGCTCTGTATCTTGTCCCTTGTTTCTCCTGCTTTATCTTGCTTCTTTGTGTGCACTGTGATGCTCTGTTGCCTCTGAGGCATTATCATGTTTTTGTGTTTATATTTAATTTGTGACTGTATTTTGAAGTGAGTTGCCTATGATTTATGTTTTCTTTGGATTTTATCTAAGTAAGCAGGATACTATGCTCCTCTATTTGCTAGTTGCCAGCACTTATACACTCACCACCTGCCTCCTTTCCCATTGTCAGCCTCCTGTATGTCCCTGCTGTCCTTGGCAAACAGAGCTTATTCTTAGGTCCCTGGAATCTGAATGAGAGTGCTGTCACTTTAAAATCCAAAATGGCTACCACTTGTAAAGATTTAAAATGGCTGTGCCCTCAGTCCCTTTAAATATCCAAAATGGCCACCCCCTGTAAAGATTCAAAATGGCTGGGCCCTCAGTCCCTTTAAATATCCAAAATGGCCACTGCTTATAAACATTCAAAATGGCTACACCCTCTGTCACTTTAAATATCCAAAATGGCCACTGCTTATAAACATTCAAAATGGCTACACCTTCAGTTACTTTAAATATGCAAAGTGGCTGCTGCTTGTAAGCAATCAAAATGGCTGCACCCTCCAGACAGCAGAAAGTCCACAGCTCAGGTTGTCTCCCTCCTTGCTGTTTCCCCTGCTAGTCAAATGCCATCAGCGCAATCATCCCTGCAGCCCTTGGTGGCTGACCAGGGCTGATCTTTAGGTCAATTCTCAAGTCCCAACACCTCTTGGAAATATTCAGGTTGTTAGTCCTGTCACAGTAGCTGACATTCCACTGCTCTGACCATCTCCATACCCACTGTTTTCGTTCAAGTTTTTCCACTATTTGGTGCCTAATCTACATTTGTATACTTCCTTTCAAAGCTCAGGGCTTCAGGATTATCTTCTGTAACTCTGTCAACTGGTTTCTCTTTTCTTTGTTGAAGAGGGTCTGTGTAGTTTGTCTGCCTATTCTTCCATCTTACCAGAAGTTTGTACATTGTTCTTCTTCAATAATAGTGCTATATTTTTCCAAGGCCTCATTTCCATGTAATGTTGGAGATTAGTTTTTACATTTCATTAAAGAATGCGGTTAGAATTTGGATCAGGATTGTGTTGTATCTATAGACTGCTTTGGGTGCTATGACATTTTCATAATCTTAAGTCTTCCTATCCATGAGCGTGGTATTTTTTTCCATTTATGTAGGTCTCTTTTGGTTTCCTGCAGTAGTGTTTTGTAGTTTTCTTTGTCTAAGTCTTCTATACCACTACTTAGATTTATTCCTAAATATTTTATCTTTTAGGGGGCAATTGTAAATTCTATTGTGTTCCTGATTTTCTTTTTGGAGGTCTTTTCTGTGAGTGTTGAGGAATCCAACTGATTTTTGTATGTTGATATTAGATCCTGCCACTTTGTTGACTCCTTCTTTTATTTCCAGTAACTTATGGAATCTCTGGGATTTTATATTTTATATATTTTATGTATAGGATCATGTTATCTGCAAATAGGGATAATTTTACTTCTTCCTTACCAATTTGGATTCCCTTTATTAAAATATCTATTTCCAACATAATTTGGTTTCATAGAATCTACTTCCATTCTCATTCCTGCAATAGTGCCTTTGCAAGTGCATTTCCGTTTGGCCTAAATGTTCACCACTGTCCCACACCTATTACCAGTATAAATTGCTTTTCTTCTAAAATCTATGCTCAATCTACACCTCCTCAGGGAAGATTTAAATGACTTTCTGATTCTAGAATTCTCTATATTGCATTAGGAGATCTCTAGGTCAATTAAGGGAACTCTTGTGCATAGTGCCTAAGGCATTTGACTGTCAGCCAGAAGGCTGGAGGTTCAAACCCACCAGCCACTGCTAGGAAGGAAGATTGGGCTATCTACTTCCGTAGAGATACTACCACCTTGGAAACCCAAGGAGGGGTTGCTATGAGTTGGAAACAACTCCATGGCAGTGAGTTTGGTTTTGGTTTTAGGTCAATAAAGGCTTCCCTAATGTAATTTTACATTTGTTTGTGATTATCTGAAAAACTTCCTTCTCCATAGGCTATAAGCTCCTAAAAATGCTTTGTTTTCTCCTTTGCTTAGTTTTGTTTTGGTTCACCATTATAACTGAAGTTTTTTTAGGGACAAAGTCCCTAAAACAAAGAAGATATTCAAAACATATTTGTTAAATGAATACCCAAATAAAGTCAGTAAATATATGTAGAATTTGATTTTAATAAGCTTGATCATAATGCAAATAAATCGTTAAGTGTTGGGTATCATCTCTGAAATAAAGAATTTGAGCATATAAGATCAGTTTTGATATACTATTGAAATCTTAAAAATATTTTGCATTTATAAGCACTTGATTACAGCATACCACCTGGGAGCCATTCACTCTTAAACTCCTACATCCTCTCCCTCATATTTCCTTCACTGGCCACAGGCCCACCCAAATAATCTGACTTAAGAGCATTTCTCCCAGGCATTCCTTTGCTTCAGCAGTCATGATCTTTCTTATCAACGCACTCTTATAGCAAGAGCTGGCAAATGTCTTCTGTAAAAGATCTGACAGTGAATAATTTAGGCATTATACGGTCTGTGTTGCAACTACTCAAGTCTACTGTGATAGCATGAAAACATCCCTAGAAAATATGGAAGCAAGTGAGTGTGGGTCTGTTCTAGTAAAACTTTAGTTGTAAACACTGAAAGCTGAACTTCATATAAATTTCTAATGTCATAAAAGTTATTTT
This sequence comes from Orycteropus afer afer, assembly GCF_000298275.1. NCBI lineage: Eukaryota > Metazoa > Chordata > Mammalia > Tubulidentata > Orycteropodidae > Orycteropus > Orycteropus afer. The sequence goes on from NW_006921937.1 coordinate 530,710, forward strand.
CTTCAGTCATTAAAATATTTGAAAAGAATTTTAGCTAGTAGGCTGTACAAAACAGATAGTGTGTCAGACTGGCCCTTGGACTAGTTTGTCAACAGACCAGGGTTTCTCAAACTTATCTCTGGTTCCACTGTTTACGTGGTCAACTATTAATAAAACACACATACACATTCACCTTTGTTACATACTAAAAATACAAATTTTATTAGAAATAACCAATGAATTATTTGTGGCACCAGGTTTTTGTTTCTGTATTTCTTACACTAGGAGGTAAGGATCTGCCTAAGCAATAAACTTCCCTTGCTATTTTGATTTAATTGAAGACTATCACAATATGACACTGGTAAAGCAAGGTGATACAACAAAATAAAATCTTATTATGTGCAATTAATCTCTGTGCATCAAGATTTTTTCTTAAAATGTGCAACCTGAACAAAATATAGATACTAACTGAAAGCAAAGGCTAAAATAGCGCTTCAAACATAATACCCTTTCTCTGTTCCCTTTATGGCATTAGTTGCTGCATCATTCTGTTATCTGATTTAAAAACAAAACAAAACAAAACACCCACTGCCACTGAGTCAATTTCACCTCATAGTGAACTGACACAAAGGGTTTCCTATGCTGTAAATCTATCTGGAAGCAGACTGTATCATCTTTCTCTGGTGGAGCAGCTAGTGGGTTTGAACCACTGACCTTTTGGTTAGCAGCCCAATGCTTTAATCACAGCACCAGCAGAGCTCCCTTGCAATCTGCTAGTTGGAAAAAACAATGTGAATTTAGACATCAAGCCTGTTTTTATTCCATAAATTACATACTAAAATTGATCTGAAATGTGCCAACAAAAATTAACTAGTTGTCTTCGTTGCAATTTGGAACTTGCACATATGTGGGCCCTCACTTCCCTAACATTGCCAGGGAAAGGAAGGGGGAGGCCAACAGCAAATGAGACCAGCGCACGCACGACCTTCCGGAATTAGAGTGTAAGCCTAAAGTTGAGTGGATCTATATTTATAAAAGTATGAAATTTATAAAATCTAGAGTTGTTTTCTCTTCACTGCCAAGAGTCATGTATAGATCTCATTAAATGTCTTCCCCAAATGACTACACAAATACAAACAGGACTTTTCAATTACATACCTGACGGATGAATGTTTCCCAAAGGGAAGAGAATGAAATAAGCAGTAATACTAGATTTGACGAGAGCTCTGGTGGCATAGTGCCTAAGGCATCTAACTGCTAATTAGAAGGCTGGTGGTTCAATCCCACGGGCCACTCCTTGGAAGGAAGACTGGGCAATCTACTTCCATAGAGATTCTGCCTCGAAAGCCCAAGGAGGGGTCACTATGAGTCAGAATCCACTCAATGGCTGTGAGTTTGGTTTTTTGATACTAGATTTGTGCATACTGCTACGATGTATTATATATTTTAGAAAATTGGGTTACAAGCAGGTACTCTTCCAGGAAGGGTCAATTAAAATTCAATTTTTATTATTTATTAACAAAACTGGTAAACATTTCATTGTTGGAAAAAAATATGCCTTTTGCTATAGTTTACATTTCAGAATAAACCCATAGGAAATAATGTTCCCACTAAAAATCTTAATCTACTTTAAAAAATAAAATTCAGCAATTTTGGACAGATAGTTATTTTCCCCTGGAACTACTGTCCCTAGAGTTCTTCAAGAGAACTCAATCCTGTTCTCCCCTCCTCCCCCCTGCATTTTCTGAGTAATTCACTAAGAAAAAGCAAAACTTTATGAGGAAGTCAAGTCGAATCCACTGATGTGGAGCATTAAAATGATTACTAAAGAAGATTTCCTTTGAATTTCTAATAAAGAACTCATCTTGAAATGTATCCAAAAGCTGAAAAGGCAATTTACACTGCTAGATATTCCCTAAGGGTCACCAATGAAAAAATATTATATCACACAGTATTTAGCATCTTAGAAGAATTTCCTTTACTACCCATTCAAGTTCACAATTGAACACTGACAGTTTTTAACATCTTTTGATTTAGTAATTTTACTGCATTTAGATTTGCAAAGATTATATGCAGACCTCAGAGTTAAGTGGGCGGATCTGTCTAAGGGTAAGTACAATAGAATAAGATTTAAAATCTTTATCTCAGTAGGGTGTCTATGTTTTATTCTAATGCTTAACTTTATTTCAAGATGTAATGTAAATGTATGATAATGCGGAAAGGAAAAGAGTATGATTTTTAAAAAATCAAAGCCATTAAGTACTTAGAAAACCAGAGATTCAGAATGCTGGAGCTACAACCTATCTGCAGGTATGAAAATCTTTCATTTTAGATATTGGCATTCCCCTTTGTAGTTCATCAAGCGCTCAGCGTTCCAAAATCTGGACTTGCACATAGCATGCTGTTTGAAGGTTGCACAGTTAAGAGCCCTGGACTCGACAAGGAACAACTTATGGAATGCTTATTCCAAAGAAATACACAGAGTACGATCCACTCCCACAAGAGATGATATTCGGGAATAAAAAGCCAACAGAACACTTTAAAAATATTTTCAAACAGAGTAATACCTAAATGTGACCACCAGACATTGAGCAAGTCAACCTTTCTCTCTGTCTTACTTCACTAGAGCACAGGCACAAAACACAATCCGTGGCACCTAGGAGGAGCCAAAGCCAGCCAAAGGCCATCAACTCAATTTTCAACTCATAGCGATCCCTCCTTGGGTTTTCAAGGTGGTATGTTTATGGAGGGAGCTCTGGTAGCATAGTGGCTAAGTCACTTGCCTGTTAACCAGATGGCTGGCGGTTCAAACTCACCAGCCACTCCTCGGAAGGAAGGTTGGGCAATCCTACTTCCATAGTGATACTGCCTCGGAATCCCAAGGAGGGGTCGCTATGAGTTGGGGTCGACTCGACGGCACATAACAACAACAACAACGTTTACGGAAGTAGATTGCCCAACTTTCCTTCTGAGGAGTGGCTGGTGGGTTTGAACTGCCAGCCTTCTGGTTAGCAGTCAAATGCCTTAGGAGCATGTGCTTTTTTCAGTCATTTTTTTGTGTAAATTAAGCTTCCTGAAACCAGTTAAGTTAATCAAAAAGCAAAATAAATACACAAGAGAAAAGCTCCTCTGCACAAACAAGTTACAAAATCATCCTTCTAATTAAAAAAAAAAAAAAAAAATTAGTTGTGTATCTCTCTGTATTTTATATGTGAAAACCTGTCCAAACCCTGATAAACTCGGTGACTGTATGAGGGACCAAAAAGAAAACCTATCAACTTGATTACAACTCATAGTTACCTCCATCCATTGGGATTCTGTTTTGGTTACCTAGTTCTGTTCTACATAAGGTTGCTATGAGTCAGAGAAACTTGATGGCACCTAACAATAACAGTGCTGCTCTAAAAGAAAAAAATACCACAGATAGAATGGCTCAAACAAACAGGAGTTTATTCTTTTACACTTTGGAGGCTTTGAGTCTGAGTTCAAAGTGCCAGGCTCTAGTGGCTGGGTGAAAGCCCTTCAACCTTGGGCTTCAGCTCTACCTCCTGCTCCTGGCCCACTGAAGCTAGAGGCTTTTCTTCACTCAAGCAGCTGCTGACTTTTGAGGCTAGCAAACCCAAGGTTTAAAAATAAAAAGGCACAGTCCCAGTATTACTAAACAACATGGCAGGCCACTAATTCAAGTCCATAAAAAGTCCCAAGATTGGCAGAACATGGCAAGCTGCTGAACAACGATTTAGCTACATGCAGGGTTCAAGACTGCCAGAAAGCTAGAGACCTTCCTCAAAGCAGACCACATCGCTAAAGCAGCTACACAGCTGTTCCAGTAGATTCCACAATAGAATTGATTGCCAATCTCACCATAGGGAATAACTACATCCAGCTGCCAGCCACTAAACCAGGCCCAGCCAACTTAACAACCTTAACTACCACAGATTCCAAGGCTGTAAATCTTTAGAGAAGTAGATTGCCTCATCTTCCTCCCATCGAGCAGGTGTGAACCACTGACTTTCAGGTTAGCAGCCAAATGCCTTATCCACTACAGCATGAGAGCTCCTTAAAATATGCCCTAGTGTCCTTAACACAAATGTCAGCAGGACAAATACCTAAACACTATGTAAACAGTATTCACCATTTGCAGAAAAAGTCCAGGAACCCTCTCCCTACTCACTCATTCCATTTTCTCTTCTATATTTTCAAAGAATACTGAAAGTATTTCTAAACTTCATTCCTCTCATTCACATTGACAATAAATATTTACAAGTTCTTCATAAAAATGGGTGCTCCTACTGTTTTATGGGTTGTTATTCGGTGCTGTTGAGTAAGTTTCAACTCACTGTGACCCATGCACAATAGAACAGAACACTGCCCAGTCCTCTGTCATGCTCACAACTACTGCTATGTATAAGCCTACTGTTGCAGTCACTGTTGACATTCCATCTTATTGAGTGTTTTCTTCTTTTTTGCTGACCTTCTACTTTACCCAGCATGTTGTCCTTCTTCAATGACTGGTTCCTCTTGATAACATGTCCAAAGCACATGAGACAAAGTCTCACCATCCTTACTTCCAAGGAACATTCTGGCTCTACTTCTTTCCAGAGAGATTAGTTCATTCTTCTGGCAGTCCATGGTGTATTCCATATTCAACATATATATTGCATTGGACAAATCTGCAGCAAAAGATTTCTTTAAAGCGTTAAGCAAAGATACCATTTTCAGGACTAAGCTGCGCCTAACACAAGTCATGGTGTTTTCAATCATCTCATAGGCACGTGAAAGCTAGACAATGAATAAGGAAGACCAATGAAGAAATAATGCCTTTGAATTATGATTTTGTATAAGAATGTTGAATATATTATGGACTGCCGGAAAAACAAGCTGTTTTACAGGAGAAAGATCTTTTTTTTATAATTGAAAATGTATTGTTTCACAATCTGCAAAGAGCTCTCATATTCTGCTTCTAAAAATGTTATTGCCTAAACCATTTCTAGGGACTAATTATTACATGATTTGCTATGACTAAAAAATCTTATAGAGGCTGACGCAAATATGAAAATGATTTTGAAAGCCTACATTTAGAAAGATTTATATAAAAACTGACAGAAAACAGGAATGCAAAAATGTAAATGAGTGAGTGACCTTCTATGGAAAATCAACTTAATGTATATCTCGGCATGCCTAGTTCTTACACATTTTATCAGAGCATTTTCCATTGGTAGGGAAGCAATGTTACCAAAGCTCAAACTGAGGAGAAAAAATTTCCTTCTCTGGCCAAATATGGTAAGTGATATATTTAGTTTTCCCATTTTATATGTAAGTGAATTATTTTAATAGACAAATGTGCTATTCATGACAGTCACTTGAAAATCATATCATGCCATATATTTACATTTCTGGGGGAAAAAGTGTATTTTTTCCTGTAAATGCTTCACCTTTTACATGTGTCCAGAACCCTACACTACTGAAGATGTCAAAGCTACTTTTATAAATGCCATCAGATGGCAAAAACTAAAGAACTCAGATAAAAAGTGTATTTTTTCCTGTAAATGCTTCACCTTTTACATGTGTCCAGAACCCTACACTATTGAAGATGTCAAAGCTACTTTTATAAATGCCATCAGATGGCAAAAACTAAAGAACTCAGATAATTTCTCACTTATTGTGGGGTATTTATTTAACCCTTACCACATGGGTAAGGAGTTGTTATTGTTGGGCCTCGTAGAGTTGTTTTCAACTCAAAGCAACCCAAACCAATGTGACAGAGTAGAACCACCCAAAAGGGTTTTTCTTGGCTGTAATCATTATGGAAGCAGATCACCAGGTCTTTCTCCTGTGGAGATGCTGTGTGGGTTCTAACTGCCAACCTTTTGGCAAGCATTTAACCATTGTGCCACCTTAAGAAGAAAGAAAAAAATACCAAAACCAGACTCACTGCCATCGAGTTGGATCCGACTTATAGCGACCCCTCCTTGGGTTACCAAGACAGTATCACTACAGAAGTAGATTGCCCAACCTTCTTTCTGATGAGTGCCTGGTGGGTTTGAACTGCCAGCCTTCTGGTTAGCAGTCAAGTGCCTTAGGCACTATGCTACCAGAGCTCCCAATAAGAATGAAAGGGGATGGTATTTGTGTCCAGTACATGGGGAGAAGGAACCCTGTTTCAGTTGCTAACAGAAAGGTCAGCATCAAACCCACCAGATGCTCCATGGAAGAAAGATGTGGTAGTCTGTTTCCACAATGATTACAGCCTTGGAAACCGTTTGGGGTAGTTCTACTCTGCCCTTAGAGGGTCACTGTGAATCGTAACTGACAGAATGGCAACAGGAAAAAGATGTGGGGAGAGTTATGCTACAAAAATCTAAATAAATTATTCTAGAAAGTGATTAAAACCAAACTGGCAGAAGCCTCCTCCCGTCTAATCCCTACATGCTGCTATTCACATGAACAACTGTTATCTAGCATCTAACCAATTTGATAATATATTGACAGTTGAGATTATTTTTTGTTACTTACAAAAATCTTGACAACAATATTTGTTGTTTTAGGAGCCTATTATATGTTAAGAAAGTATTATGTAAAATTTAACACTGTTAATCTCAGGCCAGAAGTAATAAAAAGCAAATGTAGTAACATTTTATTTATAATAAGGGCTGACATGATGATAAATGGCATCATTCATACAGTTTCATCTTTAAGTCAGAAGCCAGGACAAAATGACACAAATTCATGGCTGGAAAAAGAATGACAGAATTTTATGAAGAGAACTGTCTTTAGAAAGGAGAAAAACTGATAAATCAATTTGTTAGATGGGTAAAACCAATGCCAAATAAGAAAATATTCTTTATGCCAAAACATAACTTTAGAAGATAAAGGTAAAATTGTTTCTTAAAAGTTTAAAATTCTAAGGAGCTGAAATGTTCTAAATCTGTTTAAACATAATGATTACCATATCCGTCTGGTTATCTTCCTAGATATAAACTCAGTGTTTTAAAATGGTTATGCTTGTTTGCAATTCCATGAAGTCAAGGAATGAAAAAAATGTGATCAATTTATTGCAATACAAAATATCTCACCTGATTTCTTTCGTAACAAATGTTATCTATTGCACAGGCACTGGATTAGCAATTTTTTTAGGCATGGAGTGTCCATACATGAAGCACTAACAAAATGATTTTTCAGCTCAGTAAGAAGCCATTAATTCATTATCAATAACACTGCTCCTGTGCAATTGGAAACAGAGTATTTTTCAGACATGAGCAGGAACAACTCTTAATTTAGGTGGCTACCCACATGGAACAGTATTAGTTTTATAAGGCCCATTTGCTCCAGAATGTCTTTGGTGGCATTTTAAAATTAACAATAAACTTATGGGCATTGTCCCAAAAGACTATTGTAAAATATGCTTATTTCACTCTGGAATAAGATAATGTGATAGAGAACAAGTAAAAGTGGACTAGGAGACAGAGAAGGAGAACACAGTCAAGCTTTATTGCCTATGTTATTCATATATTGGCCCAGGTTCAGTCATCAGATTATCCAGGAATAACCTGAGGAAGAGCAAGAAGATAGACAAGAACAAGATAGAAGACAACAAGATAGGTGGTGGGTGTAGCACACAGAACCAGCAATGTGTCTGTATGACGAGTCAGTCGGAAAGGAAAATGATCACAAAGTAAGGAGCTGTGTGAGCAAACAGAGGGTAATATGAAGTTCTGGATTAGAGGGCAGGCCCCATAACAATGGGAGAAAGGTTGAGAGAAGCATGCCAAATACAAGGGTCCTATGTTGAGTTTTGCACTGGAGGTTAGGGCTCTGTGGTATAGGAGAAAGAAAGTCAGCCCACAGTGTGTAGAAAAATGAAGTAGCATAGATTTAAATGCACCTCTTAGGGATATTTAGCCAGTCCATGGATTGGTCTGGAAAAAATATCAAAGTACATATACTGTTGAGATAAAACTCTATCACTATGTCTAAGAGTCAGATATAGCTCTTAAGATTTTAGTTTGTAACACAAAAACACTAAATAATTCACTTTTCCATGACATGGAATGAGAGATATCATTGCTGATGTCAGATGGATCTTGGCTGAAAGCAAAGAATCCCAGAAAGATGTTTACTTGTGTTTTATTGACTACTCAAAAGCATTCGATTGTGTAGATTATAACAAATTACGGATAACAATGAGAAGAATAAGAATTCTAGAACACTTAATTGTGCTCATGAGGAACCAGTACATAGACCAGGAGGCTGTCATTTGAACAGAACAAGGGGATACTGCATGGTTTAAAATCAGGAGGGAAGTGCATTAGAGTTGTATCCTTTCACCACACTTATTCAATTTGTATGCTGAGCAAATAATCCAAGAAGCTGGACTATATGAAGAAGAGTGTGGCATAAAGATTGGAAGAAGACACATTAACAACCTGCAATATGCAGACGATACAACCTCGTTTGCTGAAAGTGAAGATAACTTGAAGCACTTAATGATGAAGATTAAACACTACAGTCTGCAATTTGGATTGCACCCGAACACAAAGAAAACAAAAATCCTCTCAACTGGACCAATAAGCAGCATCATGATAAATGGAGAGCAGATTGAAATTGTCAAAGATTTTGTATTACTTGGATCCACAATCAACACCAATGGAAGCATCAAGAAATCAGACTACACATTGCACTGGGCAAATCTGCTACAAAAGACCCCTTTAAAGTGCTGAAGAGCAAAGATGTCTCTTTGAAGACTAAGGTGTGCCTAACCCAAGCCGTGGTATGAATAACGAAGACCTAAGAAGAGTTGATGCTTTGAGCTGTGGTGTTGGCGAAGAATACCGAAAGTACCATGAACTGCCAGAAGAACTAACAAATCTGTCCTGGAAGAAGTGCAGCCGGAATGGTCCTTGGAAGCCAGAATGGCCAGACTTCATCTCACTACTTTTGGTCACGTTGTCGGAAGGGGGCATTCCCTGGAGAAAGATATCATGCTTTGTATAGTGGAAGGTCAATGCAAAAGGGGAAGGCCCTCAACAAGATGGATTGACACAGTGGCTACAATAATGGGCTAGGTATAGCAAGGACTGTGAGGCTGGCACAGGACTGGGCAGTGTTTCATTCTGCTGTACACAGGGTCACTGTGAGTCGGAGCTGACCTGACAGAGCCTAACAATGACAACAACAGTTCTTTCTTTACATCAGATCTTAGCTTAAAAATTATGTCTTTAGATGTGTTTTCTCCAAATACCCAGCACTTCTCTCTATCACAGCATCCTTCTCTTACTCTATAACATTTTATACCACCTGGTGTTTTTCTTATTTATCTATATGTCTCCGATCTTTAGAATGTTAGCTCCATAAGAGTGGAACTTTTCCTATTTATTCACCACTCAAAACCAAAACAAATTCGCTGTCATCAAGTGGATTCTGACTCATAATGACCCCATCTTTACGGAAGCAGATCGCTCCATCCTTCTTCCTCAGAGCAGCCTCTGGGTTTGAACCACTAATCTTTTAGCAAGCAGCCAAGAGCTTAACCCTACACCACCAGAGCTCCTTTTTTCCCATTGTTGTTGTTATGTGCCGTTGAGTCAAACCCGACTCATAGCGACCCCTCCTTGGGTTTCCAAGGCAGTATCACTACGGAAGTAGGATTGCCCAACCTTCCTAGATTTCCTAATATAAGCCTATAAAACTCAAACGCACTGCCATCAAGTTGATTCTAATTCATAGTGACCCTTTAGCACAGAGTCAAACTGCCCTAGAGAGTTTCCAAGGTTGCAAATCTATGGGAAGAGACTGCTTCATGTTTCTCTGGAGAAGTGGCTGGTAAGTTGGAAGCTCCAACGTTTTGGTTTGCAGCTGAATGCTTCAACCACTGCACCACCAGAGCTCCTTAGAATAAGCTTATTTTTGTTAGGCGCTAATGAAGTGGCTCTAGCTCATAAGGATCCTATGTACAAAAAGACAAAACACTGCCCTGTCCTGTGCCATCCTCATATTCCTTGCTATGCTTGAGCCCATCACTATAGCCACTGTGTTAATCCATCTTGTTGAGAGTCTTCCCCTTTTTTGCTAATCCTTTCTTTACTTTACCAAGCATGATATCCCTCTCCAGAGACTGGTCCCTTCTGACATGCCCAAAGTAGGTGAGATGAAGTCTGGCCATTCTCTCTTCTAAGGAGCATCCAGGCTGCACTTCTTCCAGGACAGATTTGTTCCTTCTTCTGGCAGTCCGTGGTATTTTCATCAACTCCTCTTTGGTTTTCCTTATTCATCGTCCAGCTTTTACATGTATATGAGGCAACTGAAAATATCACGGCTTGTGTTAGGCCACCCTAGTCTTCAAAGTGATGTCTTTTCTTCTTAACACTTTAAAGAGGTCTTTTGCAGCAAATTCTCCCAGTGTAAGATGATATCTGATTTCTTGACTGCTGCTTCCATGGGTGTTGATTGTGAATCCCAGTAAAATGAAATCCCTGACAACTTCAATCTTTTCTCCAATTATCATGATGTTGCTTATTGGTCTGGTTGTGAGGGTTTCTGTTTTCTTTATGTTGAGGTGTAATCCATAGTGCAGAATGTAGTCTTTGACCTTTATCAGTAAGTGCATTAAGTCATCTACACTTTCAGCAGGGAAGGTTGTGTCATCTGTATATTGCAGGTTGTTAATGAATCTTCCTCTAATCCTGATGCCACGTTCTTCTTCATATTGTCCAGCTTCTTGGATTCTCGACATACAAATTGAATAAATATGGTAAAATGTTATAACCCTGTGGCATACTTTTCCTAAATGCTCATAAACAAACAAACAAACAAAAAAAAACCCTTTGCCATCACTTCAATTCCAACTCATAGGACAGAACAAAACTGCCCATAGGATTCCCAAGGCTGTAAGTCTTTCGGCTCTTCTTTCTCCCACAGAGCAGCTGGTAAGTTTAAAGTGCTGACCTTTTGGTTAGCAGCCCAATGCTCTAACCATGGTGTCACCAGAGCTCCTTTAAATCCTCATAGTAGACACTAAATGAATTTTGCTGAGTAGACAAATGGGCAAGTGAATGTCAGATGGATGAAAACAGTGATTTCAGTAGGTCCTCAATAAATATTTGCTGGTTTATTGTACTCTGAAAATAACTGTAATTTAACCCAGACTATATACTACAGATATGGTTTTCATATCTATCTAGAAAGGTCCATGCATCATATACTAGCTGTATTTCTTTTAAATCAATGCTTTGATCTCTCAGCATTCACCTCCTGTCAACTTTCATTTTGAGTTAACCTGCCACAGGAACCTTATTTTTTTAAATCTCTCTAAGGTAATGCTATCAAACTTTCAAAACACTGGAGAAAAGAATAAACTAGTTTATTATTTTTTTTTTTTCACATGGAGGGAGTAAAAATAGATTGTAAACATGAATATTTCTCCATTAAAAACTTCATGGCTAGGATTCAGCATTCTTCAGGGAAATAAGCTCCTAAATACTATTCTCTGAGAAATACCAAGAGTACCACCAGATCACAATAGAGACATCAAAGACTCACCCTAACTCACAGTCACACACATCTATCCAATGTTTCCATTGCCTGTGACACCAAAATGAACAGTCTCATTGAAGTAACACTTTCCCTTTGGGCATCCACCAAGTTATGTCTCTCCCCCAACCAAGTATAACTTTAATATTTTAAACAAAACAAAACCCTCAACTTTAATACACTTGATGAGTGGTCAAACTAAGCAAAACAAAAATGAAGTTTAGAAAAGTTTATTATGTGCTATGAATAAATATAACACTAGCCCACAGAATGTTTCTCATTCTTTTAATTGATACACTGTTAATCAAAATTTTTCCATGTCCACAATTATTTTGTTAATCACTGAATAGAGATTAGATTATATTTGGTATGGGTTTATTGCTATATATTGCAATACAGTAATAATTTTGAAGACTGCTCATCTATGGATGGACTGGCTATATCAGAAATTAATTTAACTATCTTAAATATCTCAATGACAAAAGAATTTCAGGTAACAAACTATTTATAGCATCCACTGCTGGAGGAACCCTGGTGGTGCAGTGATTAAGTACTCAGCTGCCAACAAAACTGTCAGCAGTTTAAAACCCACCAGCTGCTCTGTGGGAGAAAGATGTGGTAGTCTGCTTCTGTAAAGATTTATTTGTAGTCTTGGAAATTCTATGTGGCAGCTCTATTTTGTCCTATAGGATTGCTATGAGTCAGTCGACTCGATGGCGATGGTTTATTTTTCTTGGTTTATCTACAGCTGGAATTTTACATGTAATTACTGAAGTAAAAACTGATGATTTACATATTATAGTATTATTTACATATCATAAAACTTTTAAGTTTTTAAAAGTATTTTCATTTTTGGATTTTGTTGGTTTAGTAAGAAAATATGTTGGTTCTGAGAAAGCATCATTCTGAAACATCAAAATATATCTTTTTATCAGAAAAAAATTTCAAGTATCTTAAAAGTAGAAAAAAAATAGTATATAATGAATACTCATGTCCCATAACCCAGGTCAGCAGTGATCAATTCACAGCTAATCTTATTTCATTTATGTGCGGACCTATTTCTCCCTCCTCTCCTCCCCAATTAAAATTGTTTTAAACAAATTCAAGAAATTATTGTAATTGTATTTGTAAATATTTCAGAATGTATTTGTAACAGATCATCAGATTTTTAATATGCACATAATTCAGGTTCTGCATAGTTTTATTTAACTGTTTATACCCTACCAGGAGTCTGGTTTTAAAAACAGAATCTAATACGCTTTAGGACTCTTAAGAGACTCTTGTTATTTTACACTATCAACAAGAGATTTAATACATTTAACCTAAGATTGTGTTACCCAAATATGCCTGGCTTCTTCAACTATTTTCTGGAAGACTCTGACTACAAATTTTTTGTTTTTAAAAACAAAAATTAAGAAGGAAAAGCAAATTATAATGTCATAGTTTTAATCAATCATTAGTTTAGTTTTCCCTTTCTCTGTTTTCAAGGTAAAACTGCTCATAAGAAGATCAATTCATTCTTGGAATCGAGATGTACTGAGACAAATTTAGACATTTCACTCCAAATACAGATGTAGTTGTAAATATAAAATTTCAGAACATCAGAAGTTCCATAGCAAAAATCTGTGGCAAATTTCCACAGGTTTTGGAAGGGAAGACATTTTAGGGAAAGAAACACAGTGAATATCTACACTGCTCTCCAGCTTAAAGAGTTTGTCCTTCAAGCCTTTGATGTGAATTTGGAAAAGCTATCAAATAAAGGGTAGTGCTATGTCGTTTTTGCATGAGGCACTTGTTTCTGGGCATACTCAGAAGAGAGGCATTCAAGAAGCTCTTCAGAACTTTGCTTTCAAAGTTTAATTATGAACGGCATAGCATAGCAGGAAGACAGAGAAATTCAATGTGTGTACACAGACCTCTGTCCACAGGCCAAGATTTTATTTCCAAAAGGATACAGGGCCTTCTCATTGAATAATGCCTTGGTTATCTCATCACACCAACATAGGGCTTGTGCCAGGACATTTAAGCCATTCGATGTTCCACTATTCATTACCCTCTGATCCTTGCCAAGGACTAGACTGAGCTCATTCAGTATAAACTCAGCATTGGGCTCAATCAAAGGAGTTCAAGCAAAACAAGAACAAGTGTTTTGTATGCAGAATTCAGCTACTAGCAGTGTCTATTAACATAAGACTGTTCCCAGCTAATTCCTCTCATTTAGAAAATGGGTTTTGAACTAAATTGAGTTACCTCTTTGCTGTATTTCAATATTAACTGATACATGAAAGATAAAATGTTTATAATTAGTCATGTAAAAATATACTTTGTGACAATCATTTTCCAATCATCTTCCTCACTTCACAATGTTGTAAGAGCAGGAAGCATGGACAAAGAGTACCAACTTTTGGTCTATTATTTTTAATTAATAAATCTACACTACTCTGTTCCTGTTATTTTTATTTTAATAAACAAAAATACTTCAAAACTCTTAAAAATATAGAATTTACAGTGCAGAGTATGCCATTTCATGTGGGGAAGATGTTAAGGAAACTGCAAAAATTTCAAAATAGCTATCTCTCCATCACAGAAGCAAAGCACATGAGAAAATTGCTTATTTGACAAGAGACCTACGTGAAGAGGGTCACTGGTTCTCGGGGCAGCTGTGCTCCAGGCGGGGGGACACTCAATTCATGTGGGATGTAAGTGGTTAGGACTCAAGTGAGATAAGTTGAAACAGTTTTGGCAGTTTATACTTTGCCTCAAGGAATGGGAATTAAACACAGATTTTTAGTGGGGGAGAAGGGATCCTGTGGTGGCTGTTACAAACTAAAGGGTTTCTTGTCTCCACCGAGTAAAATTCATGTAAATGGAAGATGGAGAGATAGATATAGGGCGAATCAGAGATCCAGGTCCGAAAAGAAAACAAACTCATAACAGATAGCTAAGGTGCATGGAGATAACATATGTTTGAAGAAATCAGCACTTTTGTTTAACATTTGGATTTTTAAATACTAAATGTTTTAGTGCAAGTTAATTTTCAGTCTCAAATTAGGAAAATAAGTTATTTACCAGATTTAATTTTCTTTGACAAAAAATGGCTTTATTTCTGCCAAATTTTTAGAATTAAGGAAACAAGAAACTTTAAGTATTATAATTAAGAAGATTGGTAATCAGATGCACCTGAGTTCTATTCTAATCCTGATTTAACCATTTAATGGGTCCTCTGGCAAATTATTTCATCTTTTTGAGCCTCTGGTTCCATATCTGTTAAATGGAAATAATGCCTACATGTTGCTGTGAATTCAGAATGTGTGTGTGTGTTTGTGCTGTGCAGGGGGGAAAAGGATATCTTTCAATTTCAGCTTAGTTCACTCTGCTGATAAGAAGTGTTAACTTTGCCCTTCTCTTTGGTTTTGCTTCCATTTTACTCATCATTGCACAATGTGCACTGACATAAGGCACCAAAAACAACAACAACAAAAAAAACATTTTTATGAGACAACACTTCTGTAAAGACAACAGTCAGGCATAATTTTCCCTGTGTGTCACTAAACGTTTAACTGTCTAAAGAATTCCTGGTGTAAGAAATATTTAAATTGTAGCTTTTATAGGACTGAAAATCTTATAACTAAGTAGTGTTTTCATGACTTTTTTTCTACCAATAACATTTACTGTTTTACATAGTGTCAAGTGAGCATGGAGAGATTAAATCAAAAATGTAGCTCTGACTAACAGGAAAAGGTAAATACATTATAAAAACCACAACAAAGCCAATCAAAGGGGAGAAAGCTTTTTGGTCATCTGAATTATAACATATTGTGAAGCTGTAGGACTATTTCACCTTTCTGTCTGTAAAGGTTTTATTTTACGTGAGCCAATTAATCTTTCCTCTGCTTAAAATCATCAGCTGTGAATTCACTTGGGTAGAATTTGGAAAACAATCAGAGCAAAAACGACCCATTTCATCAGCTTTATACAATTATTCTAAAGGTAATGTTTTTACTAGTTCATTTTCTAAAACTTCAGAAAACTTTCTGCAGCTTATAGTTTTAAGCTGCATGCATTTTGTTTCCAGTGGCATGCAAAACTTTAAATTCAAACAGCATTTGCTATGCATTGCACAAGACCAGGTCACTGCCTTAAGTTAAAAAAACAGTGTATTTGTTGTTTCAATGATCATTGGTCAGTGAATCCTATCACTGATATTTTCAATGTGAACCTTTAGTACAAAACATTACTTACGGAATTTAGGAAAAAGTAAAATATAGCACTGATCAGCAGAGATTTAAGAAAATGAAAACATTCATACAAAGATTAATTTTGACTTTTTATGTCATGTCATGTATGTATCAGACCATCTTATACTCTGGGAGCAAAGCATTTCATTTTTCAAATGTAAAGAAAAGGAAGATATTTTCTCTTTCACAAATCTTATTATCTCTTTGTCTTTGATGGAAGAGATATTTTGGAGGTCAGTGGAGCTCTTATTATAGTTAAAAGGATAATGTAGTTCTTTTCCAGTTTTTGTATTGACTAAATGTTTCTTCTTAAAAAGTCTCCTTGCTTTTGTTCATTTTTCCTTTTTCTCCCCCTCCAGCTGCTGTCCTTTTCATTCATTTTACAAAGCAAATTGTGCCAGATACCGTGCCTTGTGCTTAGCCTTCTGAAATTTCTTTCAACAGTTTTCTTTCCTCTTCCCATAATATTAGTTACACATGTAAATTAATTTCTAAATGTTATTTTCATTAGAAAGATTATTTACATTGAAAATAAGGACATTAATCTTATCAGAATTCTCCTAAACTGGAAATCATACTAAGGTACAATTCGATTAACAATAATTGTCTTTTACAGGATAGGCCTTGGTGCTGCCCTGATGGGAAAGAATAAAAGGTTAAGATAATGTTTATGTCCCCAAGATGCCCCTGTTTTAGTTGGAAGAGTAGGACTAACACATGAAATGTCAAATAAAAACAGATACAAGAAAGGAAGGTGCGGAGTTATTGCTTACTGGGCATAGAGTTTCTTTTTGGGATGATAAAAACAGTAACTCAAAAGATTACATGAGAACTTTAGAAGACAGTGAGTTTATGTTAATGGCAAGGAATAATTGAGAAAAGGAGAGTGAGAATGAATGCACATCTCAGAGAATGCAATCAATGTCACTAGATTGCGCATGTACAAATTGTTGAATTGCTGTGTTTTGCTGTGTATATTCTCAACAACAACAAATAAATTACAAAAACTAACTGGATGTAAACAGTGGTGATAGTTGCATAACATTGTGAATGTGCCTGTTGTTGTTAGGTGCTGTGGAGTTGCTTATGACTGATAATGACCTTATGGTCAACAGAACACAGCATTGCCTGGTCCTGTGCCATCTTCACAATCCTTGCTATGCTTGAGCCCGCTGTAGCAGCCACTGTGCCAATCCACCTCATTGAGGGTCTTCCTCTTTTTTGCCGACTCTCTACTCTACCTCACATGACTGGTACCTTCTTAACAACATGACCAAAGTATGAGAGATAAAGTCTGGTTATTCTTCCTTCTAAAGAGCATTTTGGCTGTACTTTAAGACAGATTTGTTTGTTCTTATAGCAGTATGACCTGAGTGTGTTTAATGTCAATGAACTGTACACTTAAAATGTTAAAATGGTAAATTTTATGTATATTTACCACAATTAAAAAAATATATATATATAAAAAGTAAAGGACTCATTGTAAAGGGCCTAATGCAATAAGCACAAAAGATGAGTCACGGTTTTGTGGGCAAGTGCAAAACAGAAAGAATAGGCTGTTCCTATTTGCGCTAAAAATACACACAAATACGCAATCAAAAATGACTGGAATTATACCTACAGAGAACTCTGAAGAGTGGAAAAGAATGATTCAGATTTTTTTTTTTCTTAAATATGAATTCTTTTTGCATGAAAAAAATAACAAATAGTAAATAAAGTGGATCAGACAAGGATGAGAAGAGAAGGTTCTTGGAGGAGGTATATGCAGAGCTGGACCTTGACAGGGCAGACAGGGAGTGACGGGCCAGGCTGGCAGCCCAGAAAAGGCGAGCACAGTAGTACAATAGCTGTTGGCACTTAAAGAAGACTGTAGTTGAGCCAATTTGGCTTCAGAAGGCGATGCAGGTAAAATTGCAGTAAAAACACTGGCTGTTGCAAACTTGAAATGGCTTTGAAGTTAGTAATAACACCATACATTCTCAATGTAGCTTTTAAACTACAAAGTGAATAAAAGAGAAAATAAAGCTTTCCCTTGATATATACTAAATTTATGAGTACAAATAAGAAGAAAAAAGTGGGAGAACATTTAAAATACTAGAAAAGAAAGCCACATTCAATTTTTAATTATCTCTATATGTAGATTATCTGCTTTATTTTTGTCTTATACAAATTATAAAACACTTCTCAAAGGAAAAGGATAGGAGTCAGCTTTACTTTCAACTTTTCTGAAATAATTACTTGTATTAATCCTACCACTCGTCTATCAGTGTGTCATACAGCAGTAGCTTGTGTATTGCTATGATACTGGAAGTTATGCCACAGGTATTTCAAAGTCACCCATAGTGGCCAGGTTTTGGTTGGGCTTCCAGACTAAGACAGATTAGAAGCAGGATGTGGCCAGAGCTATTTCTGACAACACTGGCCACCGAAAACCTTAAGAATAGCAAGGAAACGATGTCGGATATATTGCTAGAAGATGAGCCCCTCAGGTTGGAGGGCACTTGTAATATGACTGGGGAAGAGCTGCTTCCTCAAAGTAGAGTCAATTCTAATGATGTCGATGGAGTAAAGCTCTTGAGACCTTCATTCGCTGATGGGGCATGACTCAAAATGAGAAGAAACCGCTACAAACATTCATTAATAATTAGAACATGCAATGTATGGAGTATGAATATAGGAAACTTAGAAGTTGTCAAGGGAGCTCTGGTGGCATAGTGCCTAAGTCTGACTGCCAACCACAAGGCTGGCAGAAATCAGAATGCATAAAGATCAATATCCTAGGCATTAGTGAGCTGAAATGGACTGGTATAGTCCACTTTGAATTGGATATTCATATGATCTCCTAGGCCAGGTATGACAAATTGAAGAGGAATGGCATTGCATTCATCATCTTAAAGAACATTTCAAGATCTATGCTGAAGTACAATGCTGTCAGTGATAGGGTAATACCCATACACCTACAAGTAAGACCAGTTAATACTATTATTATTCAAATTTTGTACCAACCACAAAAGCCAAAGATGAAGAAACTGAAGATCTACACTAACTTCTGCAGTCTGAAATTGACCAAACATACAAAAAAATGTACTGATAATTACTGGTGATTGGAATGTAAAAACTGGAAACAAAGAAGAACAATCAGCAGGTGGAAAATATGGTCTTGGTGATAGAAATGACACTGAGATCATATTAAAGAATTTTGCATAACCGACTTAATCCTTGCAAATACCACTTTTAAACAACATAAATGGAAACTATATGTGGACCTCACCAGATGTAGTACACAGGATGAAATCAACTACATCAGTGTAAGGAGACAATATCATCAGTCAGAAAGAGGCCAGGGAACAACTGTAGAACACACAATCAATTGCTCGTGTACAAGTTGAAGCTGAAGAAAATTTTTAAAAGTCCAAAAGAACAAAAGTATGACCTAGAGTATATCCCATCTGAATGTAGAGATCACTTAAAGAACATATTTGATGCACTGAACACCAATGACCGAAGACCAGACGAGTTGTGGAATGACACCAAGAACATCATACATGAAGAAAGCAAAAGTTCATTTAGAAGACAGGAAAGGAAGAAAATAATAAAAGGGATGTCGGAAGAGACTCAGAAACTTGCTTTTGAATGGAGAATAGTTAAAGCAAATGGAAGAAATGATGAAGTAAATGAGCTTAACAGAAGATTTCAATGGGCAGCTCAGGAAGACAAAGTGAAGAATTACAACAAAATCTGTACAGACCTAGAGCTGGAAAAATAAAAGAAGAAGAACATGCTTGCCATTTCTCAACTGAAGGATTCTATGAGCAAAATATTGAACGATGCAGGAAGTATCTAAAGAAGATGGAGGGACTAGAGAGTCACTGTACCAAAAAGAATTGGTCAATGTTCAACCATTTCAGGTGGCAGCATATGATCAAGAACTTATGACATCGAAGGAAGAAGTCCAAGATGCAGTGAAGGAATTGGCAAAAAACAAAGTTCTGGAAATTGATGGACTATCCACTGAGATGTTTCAACAAATGGATGCAGTGCTAAAGGCATTCTCTTGTTTATGCCAAGAAATGTAGAAGATGGTTAAATGACCACCCAACTGGACGAGATCTGTATTTGTGTCCACTATAAAGAAAGGGAGGAGCTCTGGTAGCATAGTGGCTAAGACACTTGCCTGCTAACCAGACGGCTGGCGGTTCAAACCCACCAGCCACTCCTCGGAAGGAAGGTGGGCAATCTACTTCCATA
Source organism: Orycteropus afer afer (assembly GCF_000298275.1). Taxonomy (NCBI): domain Eukaryota; kingdom Metazoa; phylum Chordata; class Mammalia; order Tubulidentata; family Orycteropodidae; genus Orycteropus; species Orycteropus afer. The sequence continues at coordinate 550,704 of NW_006921937.1, forward strand.
GTGATACTGCCTCGGAAACCCAAGGAGGGGTCGCTATGAGTCGGGACCGACTCGACGGCACATAACAACAACAACAACAACATAAAGAAAGGGGAGCTCTGGTAGCATAGTGGCTAAGGCACTTGACTGCTAACTAGAAGACTGGAGGTTCAAACCCACCAGCCACTCCTCGGAAGGAAGATGGGGCAATCTACCTCCACAGTGATACTGCCTCAGAAACCCAAGGAGGGGTCGCTATGAGTCGGGTCTGACTCGATGGCACATAACAACAACAACATAAAGAAAGGGGATCCAACAGAATGTGAAATTATTAAACAGTATCACTAATATCACACACAAGTAAAATTTTGCTGATGATAACTCAAAAATGATTGCTGTAGTACATTGACAGGGAACTGCTAAAAATTCAAATAAGATTCAGAAGAGGATGTAATATGAGGGATATCATTGCTGATGTCAGATGGATCTTGGCTGAAAGCAAAAAATACCAGGAAGATGTTTTCCTGTGTTTTATTGACTATGCAAAGGCATTTGACTGCATGGATCATAACAAATTATGGATAACATAGTGAAGAATGAGACTTCCAGAAAACTTACTGTGCTGATGAGGAACTTGCACATAGATCAAGAGGTTGTCGTTCAAACAGAACAAGGGGATATTCCATGGTTTAAAATCAGGAAAGGTGTATGTCAGTGCTGTATCCTTTCCTGTATGTATTCAGTCTATATGCTGAATAAATAATCTGAGAAGCTGGACTATATGAAAAAGAAGGTGACGTTAGGATTGGAGGAAGACTCATCAACAACCTATGATATGCAGATGACACAACGTTGACAAAAATGAAGAACACTTGAAGAACTTACTGATGAAGATGAAAGGCAACAGCTTTCAGTATGGATTACACCGCAACATAAAGAAAACAAAAATTCTCACAACTGGACCAATAAGCAACATCATAATAAACGGAAAAAAGATTACAGTTGTCCATGATTTCATTTTACTTGGATCCACAATCAGCACCCATGGAAGCAGCAGTGAAGAAATCAAATGACATATTGCATTGGAAAAATCTGCAGCAATAGACTCTTTAAAGTGTTTAAGAGCAAAGATGTCACTTTGAAGACTAAGGTGCATTTAACCCAAGCCACAGTATTTTCAGTAGCCTCATATTCATGTGAGAAATGGACAATGAATAAGGAAGACTGCATTTGAATTGTGGTTTTGCTGAAGAATATTGAACATACCATGGACTGCTAGAAGAATGAACAAAGCTGTCTTGAAGGAAGTACAGCTGGAATGCTCCTTAGAAACCAGAATGGACAGACTTCGTCTCTCCTCCTTTGGGCATGTTGTCAGAAGGGACCAGTCCCTAAAGAAGGATATCATGCTTGGTTAAGCAGACAGTCAGTGAAAAAAGGGAAGACCCTTAACAAGGTGGACTGAGTGGCTGCAACGATGGGGGAGAAAAAAAACCAAAAAACATAATAATGATTGTGAGGATGGTGCAGGACCAGGCATTGTTTCATTTTGTTGATGTACGTAGGGTCTATGTTTTGAAACCAACTTGACAGCATCTAACAACAGCGATTCATTACCACTACTAGTTTGTTAGGATGTCATAATGAGGTGATTTGAATGTCACTATGATGTTCGAAGCTGTGCCACCAGAATTTCTTATACCGGTGGGGTCAACCATGATGGACAGGTTTCAGTGGGCCTTCTAGACTAAAACAGATTAGGAAGAAAGGCTTGTTGATCTTCTTCTGAGAATTAGTCGATGAATACTGTAAGAATCACAACATAAAATCTGACATAGTGCTGGAAAATGAACCCCTACATTGGAAGGCACTCAAAATACCCAGTGGTCACAATGAACTTGAGCATGCCAGTGATCATGAAGATGGCAACGGAATGGGCACAATTTTGTTCTTTTGTATGTGGTGTCACCACAAGTCGAAGCCAAGTCTATGCAACTGACAACAACAACAACATTAACTCGCAATTGCAAAGGCAAGATAGAAACTTAATGTTGCTTGAGGGTTTATGTTCTATTAGACAAAGCCCATTAAAATAAAAAATACTTAACTCTCCTCTCTCCCATTACTTGAGACATATGCATCAAAGAGTGGGGAAAAAAGTAAGTGACAGAGAAGATATAAGGAGAAGTGTTTGATGCTCCACATTTTGCAAATTGCTTCCACATATTCCTGTATTGAAATAGCACCAGAAAGCAAGGCATTATTTATTCTATTTGAAATAGTGGGAACTGAGGCTCACAGAAGCAAAGTGATTGATTTACTCAAGATCACTTGGGCGGGAAGCCATAAGCCAGGGCTCAGAGCTAATTCTTTCCTCAGAGCTCTTTCTCCTACAGCAAGACTATAAACTCCACCATATGAAGTTCCAGTATGAAGCAGAAGAAAAAGCAGAGTTTAGAATAAGCATCAGGTCAGGATTCTAGTTCTTCTAGATATAAAAACTAAAGGAAACAAAACTAAAAAGACAATAAAAAGTGTTAGCAAGGATGTGAAGAAATTGGAACCTTCATAAACTGCTGGTGGGATTGTAAAATGATGCAATCATTTTTGGAAACAGTTTTAAGTTTGTCAAAACTTAAAACACAGTTATTATATGACCTAGTCATTTCATTGTTAAGTATATACCCAAGAACTGAAAACATACATCTACACAACTTGTGCAGGATTGTTCACTGTTTTTATGATGTTGTCTGATACTGTTGATTTGTTTCTGACTGTTAGCGACCCTTTGTACAATAGAACAAAACACTGCCTGGTCCTGTGCCATCCTCACAATCACTGTTATATTTGTTCCCATAGTTGCAGCCACTGTGTCAGTCCATCCTGTTGAGAGTCTTCTTTTACACTGACCCTCTACTTTACCGAGCAGGATGCCCTTCTCCAGGGACTGATCTTTCCTGATAATGTGTCCAAGTATGGGAGATGAAGTCTCACCATCCTTGCTTCCAAAGAGCATTCTAACTCTCCTTCCAGGACAGATTTGTTCTTTCTGCCAATAGTCCTTGGTATATTCAATATTCTTTGCCAACACCATCATTCATAGCACCATTATTTATTATAGCCATAAGATGGAAAAAACCCAAATCTCTCTCAACAGATGAATGAATTAACAAAATGTGGTCTATGCATAAAATGGAGTATTATTAGGCCATGAAAAGGAATGAAGTACTGAGAGAAGTTACAACATGGAAAAACACTGAGCATTGTTGTTAGGTGCCATTCAGTCATCTCTGACTCATAAGGACCCTATGTCCAACAGAACAAACCACTGTCATAACGACCCTATGTCCAACAGAACAAAATACTGTTTGGTCCTTTGTCATCCTCACAATCCTTGCTATGCTTGAGCCCATCACTGCAGTCACTGGGTCAATCCATCTTATTAGAGACTTTGCCTTCTTTGCTGACCCTTTACTTTGTTGTTGTTGTTGTTATGTGCCGTCGAGTCAAACTCGACTCATAGCGACCCCTCCTTGAGTTTCCGAAGCAGTATCACTACGGAAGTAGGATTGCCCAACCTTCCTTCCGAGGAGTGGCTGGTGGGTTTGAACCGCCAGCCATCTGGTTAGCAGGCAAGTGTCTTAGCCACTATGCTACCAGAGCTCCCACCCTTTACTTTACTAAGTATGATATCCTTCTTCAGGAAATGGTGTCTTCTGATAACATAACTAGAGAATGTGAAACAAAGTCTGAGCATTCTCACTTCCAAGGAGCATTCCAGCTGCACTTCTCCCACCACAGAGTTTATTCTTCTGGCAGTCCATGGTACTTTCAGTCTTCTTTGCCAACACCATAATTCAAAGGCATCAAACTCTTCTTCGGTCTTCCTTATTCACTGTCCAGCTTTCACATAGCATACGAGGCGACTGAAAATACCATGGTTTAGGTCTGGTGCACCTTAGTCTTCAAAGTGACATCTTTGCTTCTTAACACTTTAAAGAGGTCGTTACAGCAGATTTTCCCAGTGCAATACAATATCTGATTTCTTCACTGCTGCTTCCATGGGTGTTGACAGTGAATCCAAGTAAAATGAAATCCCTGACAACTTCAATCTGTTCTCCATTTATCATGATGTTGCTTATTGGTCCAGATGTGAGGATTTTCATTTTCTTTATGTTTAAGTGTAATCCATACTGAAGGCTATCGTCTGTGATCTTCATCAGTAAATGCCTCAAGTACTCTTCATTAAAGCAAGCAAGATTGTGTCATCTGCATATCACAGGTTGTTAATGAGTCTTCCTCAAATCCTGATGCCACATTCTTCTTCATATAGTCCAGCTTCTTGGATTCTTTGCTCAGTATACATACTGAATAAGTATGGTGAAAGGATGCAACACTGACGCACACCCTTCTTGATTTTAAACCATGCAGTATCCCCTTGTTCTGTTTGAATGACAGCATCTTGGTCTATGTACAGGTTCCTCATGAGAACAATTAAATGTCCTGGAATTCCCATTCACAATGTTGTTGTTGTTGTTATGTGATGTCGAATCAGACCTGACTCATCATGACCCTTCCTTGGGTTTCTGAGGTGGTATTTGCAATATTTATCCATAATTTCTTATGAGCCACACAGTCTAAAGTCTTTTAGTCAATAAAATACAGATAGACATCTTTCTGGTATTCTTTGCTTTCAGCTAAAATCCATCTGACATCAGCAATGATATCCTTCGTTCCATGTCCTCTGCTTAATCCAGCTTGCATTATTAGAAGTTCCCCAGAAATGTACTGATGCAACCATTTTTAATTATGTTCAGCATAATTTTACTTGCATGTGATATTAATGATACTGTTCAATAATTTCCACATTCAGCTGGGTTATCTTTGTTTTGGTTACTTCATGTCACTCTAACAGAAAATACCACAAATGGGGTGGTTTTAACAAACAGGAGTTTATTCTCTTACAGTTCTGGAGGCTAGAAGTCTGAGTTCAAAGTGCCAGGCTCTGCTCCCAGCCCACGGAAACTGGAGGCATTCTTCACTCAGGCACCAGCTGGCTGCTGAGGTTGATAAACCCAAAGTCGACAAGTAAAAAGGCATAGTCCAAATATTATGAAACCACAGGGCAGGCCATTAATTCAAGTTCATTAAGAGTCCCAAGATCAGCAGACAACATGGCACACTGCTCAAAAATGACTCAGCAGCACGCAGGATTCAAGCATGCCAAAAGCTACGGACCATTCCTAAAGCTCCTCCTTATATACTGAGAGCAGACCACATCCCTAAAGCAGCTACTCAGCTGCTCACAGTAGATTCCACCATGGAGCTGATTACCAGTCCCTTCAGGGGGAATGCTGTCTAGCCACTCAAAACCAGGCCCAGCCAAGTTGACACATAACATTAACTACCACAACCTTTCTTTGGAATGGGTGCAAATATTACTCTCTTCCAGTCAGGTGGCCAGTAGCTGTCTTCCAAGTGTCTTGTCATAAACAAGTAAGTTAAACAAGTAAGTGCCTCCAGCACTGCATCTGGTGTTTTTTTTTTTTTTTTAAACCCATCTCAATGGATATTCTGTCAATTCCTGGAACCTTGTTTTTCACCAACTCCTTCAGTGCAGCTTGGACTTCTTCCTTCAATAATACTGGTTCTTAATCGTATGCTACCTCCAGAAATAGTTGGACATTGACCAATTCTTTTTGGTATAGTGACTGTGTAATCCTTCCATCTTTTTTTTTGATGCTTCCTGCATTGTTCAATATTTTGCCCATAGAATTCTTCAATATTGCAACTTGAAATTTGAATTTTTTCTTCAGTTCTTCTAGTTTGAGAAATGCTGAGTGTGTTCTTTCCTTTTGGTTTTCTAACTCCAGGTCTTTGCACACTGCAATATAATACTTTGTCTTTGATATACAGGTGATAGATGAGTGGACAGCCTGAATGATTAGGTATGTGTATGCAGGGGGGAGTGTGCCCACGACCATGTATAGAGTTGGCAGACAATGTTTCTACAAGTGTATTTCTATGTTCTGTAAGAATTTCCAGGTATATAGTAGAGCTCACAAGGGACAGGTTGTAGTAACTTCTTGGCCACAGCCAGCTACCCAGAGGAAGCAAGTAGTTGGACCCGTGGCCTCGGGACCATGGTTGCAGGGGACATCAAGCTCAATTGGCATAAACTACTACACAAAAATATTGTTCCACATCCTACTTTGGCAAGTCACAACTGGGATCTTAAAAGCTTGCAATGGCCATCTAGATGCAACAATAGATCTCTCCTCATCCAGAGCAAAGAAGAATGAAGAAAAACCAAAGATGCATGGAAACAATTAGTCCAAGCAACTGGTATACCATGAAATCCTCAGCGGATATGACTATGAGACCAGAAAAACTAGATGGTGCCTGGGTACCACTGTCAACCACTCGGAGGGGGATCTATGGAGGAAATCCTGGATAGAGTGGGAGAACAATGTGAAGCAAAACTCAAAATCATTAAAAAAAAAAAAAAAAAAAAAAGGGACCAGGTTTGCTGGTCTGTTGGAGCCTGGTGAAACCCCTGAGACTATGGCCCCTAGCTGCCCTTCAGGTCTGGAACTAAACCCATTCCTGTGGCTTCCAGCCAAACAAGACAAGCATATGAGCTGAACATTTACATTAGGTAGATACACTCTTTGGAGAGATCAATCATGGGAGAATAGAAGGACTGTGTATGTACAGGGAGACAGCTCAGGAGCAGGAGTGCACAGTAGAGAAGGACACAGGGAAGAGGTAATTGTGGGGAGGAAGTGGGAAGAGATCTGTTGCACTGTAGGAAATTGCAGTCAATGTTATGAGACAAAGTGTATGTGAACTCCTGTATGGAAAATGAATTTGCTCTGTAAACTTTCACCCAGATGACAAAAAAAAAAAGAGTTAGCTAATGTCTTCACAATGAAAACATGAATAATCTGCAGTCCCCTACTTCATTCTAATTTAGACTACTGTCAGCCTTAAGCCAGCTGGAAAGCCAGGCTGAGAGCACAGGGTAAGGGGTTGGACTGCTGTCCTCGTCTCTACTCTGCCTGCATTGCTGAAACTACACAAATCATCCTTTGCCTCAGTGGGTAGGTACCAGAAAGAAGAAGTGGTACTGTGTCTATCACTATATTTTGTTGTTGTTGTTTGCTGTTATGTGCTGTCGAGTCGCATTTGACTCACAGCAACCCGTTCTTGGGTTTCTGAGGCAGTATCACTACGGAAGGAGATTGCCCAACCTTCCTTCTGAGGAGTGGCTGGTGGATTTAAACCTCAAGCCTTCTGGTTAGCAGCCAAATGCCTTAGGCACTATGCTACCAATGGAACAGAAATAATCCACAAATAAATGAGTTATTTTAATCTTTAATGTTCCTTTTTACCATTCCCTTATTAAGTCTTTTTTTTCTATTTGGGTTTTATTTTATTTCTCTATTTTATTTTCTGCTTTGCAAGAGTGCTTCTGTAAATATTCCTTTCTACCTCTGAAATTTTAAGTGGCTGTCAGTCATTCAATGCTGTCCTACTTATTAAACACTATCTGTAATGGAAGGGAGGAAACAATCAAAGAAATCGATCTACAATTTCAAATGTGTGGTTTAAAAATTATAATGATATTTTCTGCAATCATTATGGTAATAAAGCATTAATAAAAGTATTCATTATATTCACAGCACTGATATCCTGAATACTGTCTCCTTATCCAAACACAAAATGGTCTTACTTTTCTAAATAGAAAGAAATAGAAAAATAATGGGCTAGAGAATATTACTTTTAAATTTGCAAAGCTAGACCAGGTTCCGAAACAGAACAAGTTTTATGAAAGTACTTACCACCTTGAAACCTCCACTCCTTAGCTACAGAATAGCTCTGTTCCTTAGCTCTAGCCTCCTCACATAATTGTGTGTGTCAAGAGGAGTTATTCCCAATTTGCTTGTATGCCACATTGAGTCCAGCAGCATAAGCTGTTGGCTCCATCCTGACAATATGTACTAAACTTGATCACTTACCACAACCTAGAATATAATCACCCAAGTTCACACCACCATTATATTTCAGACTTCTATAATACCTCCTGAATAATTTCTCTACTTCTATCCTTTCCCTAGTACTTTCTATTTACTACACATCAACCAGCATGATCATTTTAAACCATAAATGATATCATGTCTTTCTCTTATTCAAAACCTTATGACAGTTTTCTATCACATCTAAAATAAAACCCAGTCTCCTTTGCATGACATACAAGACTCAGCATAATGTGCCTACTGGTTAACACCCCAACAGTATTTCCTACCACTCCCTCCTCTTAGCTGACTTTTCTCTGGTTACACTGCCCTCATTTCTGTTTCTCAAACACATCAATGTGTTCCTTCTCCAAGGAATTTATATTTGCTGTTTCTTCAGTTATTCACATGTCTTACTACTTGACTTCACTCAAGTCTCTGCTTAAGTGTTAGCTTCTTGAAGCATACTCCCATCATCCTATGGAAAACTGCAGACAATAACCCTACACACATCCCCTACAGTTTTCTACCCACTTAATTTATTCCATTTTTCTGTTTGCTATCTGACATAAAGAATATTTTTACTTGTTTATTATCCATTTGTCCTACCAGAATAACTACCCTAAGGCAGGGACTCTTTTGTTCACTTTTGTAACTCCAGTGCCAAGAATAGTGAATTCAGCAAATATTTATTAAATAAGTGAATAAGCAATCAGGTGAACCTAAGTGAGAGTGCTTAGACCACTATGAGGCATCATGAGCTCTTTGGACCTAAGAATCACCTTTGTATAGTTAGAGCTGAAGACCTTAGTAGGTTTGAAGTGTGCATGAACAATTTTATAAATGAACAAAGTTGTTATGTTTAAGGATAATCATTTTAGGATAGACCTATATATTTTATTAAAGACATGGTGGCTATCTAAAGATTTTCTTTGACTTCTCTGATGTAAAATCTAATTTGGTAAAACTCTCCATTTTTTATCACTAAATAGAGTACTCCTTAGAAATTCTGGAAATCTATGAAATCCTCACTTAAAACAAGAGAAGTTGAAGCAAAGTACCCTAAGTATATTTGGTTCCCCAGAGGGCCAAATGTCTCAGACATCAGGGAGAGGCTATTGGAAAGCAAAAAAGAAGAGGAGCTAGGGGAAACCATGGGTTTGGCAAAAGGAAGGACAAAGGACATTGGAGAGACTTGAAAACTCCCTAGTGCTCCAACCCCTGGCCCTTAGAATTTCCAACCATAATTATTTTATTTTATATGCTTAATGTAAACAGTATATATGAATGTGAGCATAATACATGACTAAGAGATTTCTGTATATATTTGATAATAAAACTATTTTATCTGACTCACTTTCAAACATCAAATATATTAAGCCCATAGATATGGGGAGAATATACACCCCACACTGTACAAATCAGAGAAAGAAGAATTCTTTGTCTTTATAATGAAGATTTTCTTTGCAAAAATCTGTCACATATAATCTCTTCTGAGTTATAGGTCAATAAAGCAATTAACATCATAGTTTATAAGCACTAAAGATGCCACTGTTGTTCCTCACACAGCTCCTGGATAGAATGTGTGTGCCTTTAGCTCACACTGGCTTCTTTGCCGGCTGAGCAAAACCCTCCCTGCTGTCAGCTCTCCTTCTCATTCACTTGCTTTAAAATGGATATGAGAAAAAACACTGGATTCAAGAACACCCAAGCAGAACCTGAAGCATAATTCTGAATTAATCTCTTATAAGATTCTCTCTTCAAGTTTAATTTGAAACAAATTCTTCAGTAATGCAAGCTATTTATTTATATTAACCATTGAAATGGACTAAAATAAGTATTTTCAAATATTGTTGTTGTTGTTGTTGTTGTTATGTGCCGTCGAGTCGACCCCGACTCAGATTTCTGATATTTCTTAACTGAATAATAATCGAAATAATTACAGTGCATTATAACTGTGTCATTCAAAAAAGAAAAACAAACCAATAAATTAATGCATGTATTCATAAAACAAAATTGCCACTTGACTGTGGGAATTACATTTTAATTAATGGGCCCTTTATCAAGTTTGTAAATAAAGTTTACTGCTTGGAACTAGTTTCCTATTTCGAGCCCTAATTTTCACACAGAGGAAAAGAAAGCACAGGATTAAATTATTTTAATTTCCATATATGCTGAGTAATGTGTAATTTTTTTAAAGTATTCTTTATTTTCCTATTTAAAAATTTGGTTTTATTATGAGAACTATTCCTTGTCAATCCTACTGTGGTTTTCTATCATTTTCAGTATACTGACATGCTTTAACAAAACAAAACAAAAAAAAGCAGATTTGTGTCTGAAAAATTTCACAGTACTATTTGTTCTACATTAATCTTCTTTTAAGAAGAAAAATACCCTTCCCCCTCAATTTAAATTAGGAAGCCATTTTAGAGTTTCCTTGTATCTAATGAGTGGTTCAAATAAAATATCCTAATAGGATGTTAGATCCGCTAACTTGAGACCTACGCCACTCTCCTCCTCCCAATACACTGAAGAGTCCATATTCATCAGCATGGGGACTCTTTCACTGGGACAATGGCAACAAGAAATCTTCAACAAGTGCTGGCTTGACCCCTTTTCTTCTTCTACAGATCCAGCTGAGCAGCAAAAACTGCTTGAAATTCAGCAATCACATTTCTCACTGTTCCAGAATGACCTATTTCGCACTAGAATGAACCAGTGAATTCATACATATAAATAACTATCTGCAGACACTGCTTTTCAAAATATGAACAGGAATAAGCAAAAAAAAAAAAAAAAAAGAGGAGGGGGCAGTAGTTAAAAACAAAGGTTTGAATGAACCTGTACTTTTCAACTATTTGTTATGACAATTAGAAATAAAGCAAAGTCTATTTAACTTAGACATTAATGCTACATTTAAAGCCTTTTAGACTTGTCAATAAATAATATTCATGATAGTGCAAGCTAAAATAAATTAGACTTTTTCTTAAAGATACATCATCATATTCTTATTGCATATTTATCTAAACTTCTTAAGGCACCAAGCAAAAAACAAGTTGTAATATATTTCTCAGTAGAATGAAAAAAAAAAAAACTCATTGCCATCGAGTCATTTCCACCTCATAGTGGTCCCCCATCATGTTTCCAAGGCTGGAAATCTTTATGGAAGCAGATCACCCAGTCTTCCTTCCACGGAGCAGCTGGTGGTTTGAACCGCTGACCTTCCAGTTACAGCCAAGTGCCTTATCCATTACACCACCAGAGCTTCCAAAACTCACTGCTATCAAGTCAATTCCCATTGGGTTTCCAAGGTGGTAAATCTTTACAGAAATAGGTTGCCCCATCTTCCTTCCTCAGAGCAGCTGGTGGATTTGAACCACCAACCTTCTGGTTAGCAGTCAAATGCAGAATATGCCTACGAATTTAGTTGTAGTCTCCTCCATCCACATTTATTACATGCTTATTATATACAAAATCTAATTATATGCTGCTAAAGTATTTGGATACAAAGTTTTCTAAGGTTAATTTTTCAGGAATGGTCTTTCCCATTCTTACCGTCTTTATTATTAAAAAAAAAATCATACATGCTAGTTCTGGTGGTTAAGTTTGTGTGTCTTGGCAGGGCTTGGTTGAGTGGCTGGGCAGCTGAATGTAGTTATTCCCCATAGTGAGACTGATAATTAATTCCATGGTGAAATCTATTGGAGCAGCTGAGCAGCTGCTTTGGGTATGTGGTCTGCTTCTGTATATAAGAAACAGTTTTGGGAATGGTCTCCGGCTTATGGCACGCTTGAACCCTGAATGTGGCTGAGTCATCCAGTAGCCTGCCATGCTCTGCTAATCTTGGGACTTTTAATGGACTTGAATTAATGGCTTACCGTAATGTGGTTTGGTAATATCAAGACTGTGCCTTATCACTTGTCAATCTTGGGCTTGTCAGCCTTAGCAGCCAGCAGCCAAGTGAAGAAAAGCCTCCAGCTTCAGTGGACCGGGAGCAGGAGGCAGAGCTGAAGCACAAGGTTGAGGGGCTTTCAGCCAGCCCCTAGAGGCAGCACTTTGAACTCAGACTTAAAGCCTCCAAATTGTAAGAATAAACTTCTGTTTGTTAAAGTCATCTTGTTCGTGGTATATTCCTGTCAGAATGGCACTAGGTAACCAAAACATTAGTTTTCTGCACTTAGGCTACTGGACTATATTCATCTCTGTATCCCCAATGACTTATAAAAAATTCTATCTCATAATGGATTCTCAATGAGTATTTGCTGAATGGATTGATTACTTAGTCCCTGCACTTGAGGAGTTTACCTAAGGTTAGGCAATGTTCAGGCCAAGTTCAGAGAAAATCCACTACATGCCATATATCTGTGCTTGGTATGTTATATCTTAAGCTGATCAAATGATCCCATTTTCAGGTTTTGGTTAAATGACTGAAAAACTAAGATTAATTAAATCAAAGTTAAAGATTTTTATGACTTCTAACAATAAAGTTTCAAAGCAGACTGGAACTTTTGCTTCTAGCCATAATGAAATAATGACAGGAACCAGATTTATCCTCCTATTTCATAAAACTACTAAACAAGATAAAACAACAGGCAATGCGGGACAGTGATCTCTGAGAAAAAGGAAACATTGAGGTGAACACTATGCTCACTGCCCAGAAACAGTTTCCAGCTTGCTGCATTGTCTAATAGGCTTGCTTAATTCAGGATCTGGAGCTCAGAGTTCCAGGATACTGTTGTTGTTGTTATGTGCCGTCAAGTCAGACCTGACTCATAGTGACCCCTCTTTGGGTTTCTGAGGTGGTGTCACTATGGAAGTAGATTGCCCAACTTTCCTTCCAAGGAGTGGCTGGTGGATTTGAACCATCAGCCTTCTGGTTAGCAGTCAAGTGCCTTAGGTACTATGCTATCAGAGATCCTTCCAGGATAATAGGCAGTATCCTCAGAGCCTCTGGTGGATTTGAACCACTAACCTTCTGGTTAGCAGTCTAGAATTTGCTGAACAGTAAATAAGGAGTTTCATAGAAAAAACAAATGAACAAGTCTGGAGATAGGCAGAGAGGTCCATTAGAGTTTCTGGGTAAATACTGGCTTAATTGTGGATCAAGATAAAACTATGGAGTCTTAAGAAAAAAAAAAAATCATCATTAAAAACTAAGTGGAACAACATCTAGAGCTCACAAGGCCTGGAAATACTTGGCATTTCCACAGCCAGAAGAGAAAGACCTCCTAATTCACATGACTCCCTGCCAAGTGCTCACTAGGGTAATCCCTTACTAATGGGAAGATAATAACTCACTTCTGAGGTTAAATTAGCCTTTGATGAAGAGTTGTTCTGGATCTACCTAACAAAGTTTAATAGCAAAGCACAGACAATGCAACTATGTCCAAATAACTTAACTGCATTCCAAAACAAAGCCTAGAATATCTAAGCACCAAAAAAAAAAAAAAAAAACCCACAGAATGCAACAATTTATTATTCACAATGTCTGACATCCAATAAAAAAAATTGCTAGGCGTGAAAAGAAGCAAGAAAATACATCCCATATTCAGGAGAAACATAAGTCAACACAAACAGACCCAGAAATTGCAGATGATAGAATTATTGGACAAGCACATTTGATCAGCTGTTATAAATATACTCCTGTTCAAAGAAAAGGAAAGAATTATCACGATGAAGAAAAAAAAACAGAAGGCATAAAGACCCAAATCAAACCTCTAGAGATGAGACAGGATGCTGATATGATTCAAGGTCAAAATAGTCTACATTCAATAAATAATATATTTTCATATATCTTTCATTTCTTCTAATTTCTTCTGATATTTTAACTCTAAAATAAGGTAAAGTGGGAGCAGATATTGTGTCACACTTCACTGGTTTAAAACTTTTTCTTAATCTCCCATTCATAGTTTCAAGTAACCTTTCTAGTATTTCTCATGTGTTCTACTCCCATTTGCAAATACTTTCTCCTAAAATTGTCTAGCATGAAGAGATCAATTTGATTGCAATGTAGATTTTACTAATAATTCATTTTATCTTTCTCATATTTTCACTCATTTAGCCTTCTTTTCTCCACATGTCGCTATAGTAGAGAAAGCATGGGCAGGTCACCAGAAGACATGAGTTCTCACCTGGGCTCTGCCTCTGTTTGAAGATTTTAAGGACGTGTGTTTAACTTAGCTGGATCTCATTCTGTTTATCTTCTAAATTAAAGGATGATGGGATTTGATCTGCAATTTTTAAACACAGTTTAGCTGAGTCCTTTAAGTGCAATATACAAAATAGATAAATGTTAGCTACTCTGGTGGAGGTGTGTTTGTATTTGTGTGTGTACTGCAGAGGAGACAGGAAAAAAAGATAAAACTGATCACCTTTCTCATTTTCCACCTTCTGATCTAGCACAAAGGAGCTCTGGTGGTATAGTGGGTAAGGCATTTGATTGCTAACCAGAAGGTCAGTGGTTTGAATGCATCAGTTGCTTGGCAAGAGGAAGATGAGGCAATCTATTTCCGTAAAGATTTACAGCCTTGGAAAACCAGTGGTGGTCACTCTGGTTTGAATTGACTTGATGGCAGTGGTTTGAATTTTTGGTTTTTGGTCTTGCACAGCCAGCTTAAAAACAACTGACTGTTTTTTACCAGTCACCTCCAATGTTAGAATTATTTACTCATTCATTTAACAAGTATTTATTTATTGAGTATCTGCTATATGTCCGTTACTGGGTGAGACACTGGGAATATAATGTTGGACATAACAGAGCACAGATGAGTGAAGGCCTCTATAAGGAAAGTTGGGAAGGGGGAACAACACACTATCTTTTAATAGAGTAGTATGAGCTAGTGTTTATTAGTATCAAATATGAATACATGATATTTCCTTTGAATTCAGAAAAATGTAACTGCACTGTCCTAATCTAGGTTCTATACATATAGGAAAGTTACCAATAATAAAGTCAAAAGTTTACCAAATAGTGTGTGTTATAATAACCAGTAGTTTTAAGAACATGATTAAGGTTGTTAGCTATAAATATAAAACAAAACCAATAAGTATTGCAAGGAAGATAAAATTATATGGTAGGAAAATTCTGTTTTCTTAAATTTTAATGTACCGAGGATGGCAAGAAACTATGAATGGGGTAATATATGTTAGCAACTCATTAAAGTAAATAAGAAATACAGGCAAGTGGTAGGGAAGGGAACCTCAGAGATGTCTTTCTTAGAGGCAAGACAACTTCTGAGGGATTACCACAATAAACATTGAGACACTATCAAATGGTGAGTTTCTCTGAGAAATGTCCCCTTAGAAACTAAATACTCCTCACATTAAAAGTATCCAAATCTAGTGACACCTATTTTTAAATCTTCCTCTCTTGTGAACCTGGACAATCTGTCTCCAGAATTTCTCTACACAATATATCTAAATATCTTGAAATAATACTTGGACTACACCTGAAATGGTTATCCTGGAATAGCCATCCCAGGAATGAGGCTGTTCCTGCCCTCTCCCCAAAAAAATTGGTTTTCAAAAGAAAATGAGAAACAGAATTAAGGCATGGATACTAATTAAGAAGTAACTAGTTGTTTTCTTTCTTTCATTTTTTTTTTTTATTTTAGAGTTTTAGCACACAGATGAAATTTTAAATTATTAATTTTGTGAGTCATTTAAATAGAACAATCCATTGTATTTCTTTCTCAGTTATAGAAATCGACTTGTGATAACTGTTTGGATTACACAGCTGTGCTGGATATGAAGGTCATAAACTAATCTTGTTCATCATTACCTGTAATAAGTAAGCAAAACAACAACAGCAACCAATTAAAAACATTCCAAAAGAGTTTGTACTCCATTTTGTGAAGGCAGCATTTTGTGAAGACAGCAAGTATACATCTTACATACTCCAGCTCCAGAACTTCACAAATGCTTATGGATTTATTATGCATTGTAACATTTACAATTTGCCTACTCTTAAAGTCATTTCAATTTGTTAGTATCTTGGTGAATTCATTTCATTCAATTCCTTGTAAGTTATCATCTCTGGTTTCCAAATTATTGTAGATTCAGTATGATATCCAGCATAAATCATCATCTATGTTAAATGAGTTTTATTGCTATTGAAAGACAATTATGTACACATCACTAAATGTCTGATGGAAACAAATTAGGCAAGAAAATAATTTTATAGTCAATAATGAGAAATAAAGTTGTTGTATGTACTTTGTTTGTGGTTGTATAGGATATTGTGACTTTTATATTCTTCTCTCCGGACATTTGTTTTTCTAACTATGTATATCAGAAAGACATTCAATGGGCAAAATTTACCCTGATCCTGAACAGAGCACACAAACGCTTGGCACATTGCAAAATGTTTCAAGCTTGGTTGCCTTTTCGATGCATGAAAAGGGAATTAGAGATAGACTACTGAATGCTAATCACACTGCTATATCTACTCACCACATTTAAATTCTTAGGGTGAACATATTTATCATTGACTTGTGATGCTACATCATTTTTTAATATTGCTCTCAAGCTGCTGTATAGAATTTCATGTCCTAAGTCCAGAGAACCAAGGTAAATGACAAACATGTTGTAGATTTCATTTCTTATCTGGAATATTAACAGAAGTGCCTCAAATCCTATACAGAAATGTAGTCAAAAACCATAGTCATTTCAATGTGGTTTATACTCTTTTAAGTGTCTACAAGATTGTAATCCCTAAGCAATTTTTTAAATGAATCCATCAATCACATGACAGGAAAATTCAAGACATATTTGAAAGGAAAAAAGAAAGAATCATAATCAGAAAATATACAATATACTCAGATGCAATAACCAGGCAAACAGTAAGTATCCAAGTTGTGCAAACAAAAATATTTATCCCTTCCTAGTATCCATGGAATGGAGCTCTGGTGGCGTAGTGGGTAAGGCATTTGGGTGCTACAGAAGGTTGGCAGCTCAAACCCACCAGCTGCTGTGCGGGAGGAAGATGAAGCAATCTACTTCCATAAAGGTTTACAGCTTGGAAACTCAATGGAAGTTGATATGAGTTGGCAACAACTCGACAGCAATGTTTGGCTTTTTTATTTATTTTTTTAAAGAATCCATGGAAAGAACACTGGTGGCACGGTGGTTAAAGCATTTAGCTGCTAACCAAAAGGTCAGTGATTTGAACCCACAAGTGGCTCTGAAGGAGAAAGATGTGGCAGTCAGCTTCCATAAAGATTTACAGTCTTAGAACCATATAGGGCATTTCTACTCTGTCCTATAGAGTTACTATGACTGAAAATCAAGTTGATGGCAATGAGTTTGAGATTTTTTGGGGTTTAGTATCCATGGAAGGCAATTATTTTTCTTTGCACAACTTGGAAACTAGTAACCATGAAAGAGCCCTTGGTGGTGAAGTGTTTAAGCACTCAGCTGCTAGCTGAAAGTGCTGGTTCACACTCACCAGTCACTCTGGGAGAAAGATGTGGCAGTCTATTTCCATAAAGATTACAGCCTTGAAAACCCTACGAGGTAGTTATACTGTGTCCCATAGGGTCACTGTGAGTAGGTTTTTAGTATTCATGGCAAAATCAAGAAGTTTTTTTTAGGAAACAAAGCATGGACTTCCTTCATTGATTTTTATGTTAACAATATTAGCTTTTAAATAGAAAATTTAATGCCTGTATGTGTTGAATCTAGTATACAAAAATATATTTTAAATGTATTTTTCTTTAAAATGTTTGTACTACCATATACATAAACATTAACTCCTCAATACTAGACTGAATTTAAAATTCAAAAATTTAAAATTTAGCAACTAATTCAAAATATTTTTGAGTAGTTCTACAAAATGGCCCACACCCGTGAAGAGCAACTGAGCAAGGCAAAGAGGAATAAGAATTAGCACTGTTATTACTGTATATCATAGAGTGAATTCCAACTCAGTGACCCCACATGATGGAGTAGAAGTGGTTTCCTAGGCTGTAATATTTATGGAGTAAATAATCCATTTTTTTTTTCTCTTGTGGAGCCAATTAACTTTTAACCCAACAGTTTGTGGGTTAAAACTGCTGACCTTTAGGTTAGTAGCCTAGCTGTTAACCATTGTGCAAGCAGTGCTCCTTGGAATGAGCACTACCAGAGATGAAATGAAGAGAAGGCCCACAATACCCTCCAATATGGTCCCCTGCCTTCAGACAGGTAAGATATTTGTCTGTTTTAAAAGCTGAGGCAGCCAATGTTTCAAAGAGATTAAAATGAACTTGTTCAAAATCACAGTGCAATTAAATGACATAATAAAGGTTGACTACCTTCCATGACAATTTTTGTTTATGTGCATCCTTGTCTATTTGTAAGGAGCTCTGGTGGTGTACTGCCTAAGGCATTAGACTGCTAACCTGAGGGTTGGTGGTTCAAAACCATCAGCCACTCTGCAGAAGGAAGACTGGGCAATCTACTTCCGTGAAGATTTACCACCTCAGAAACCCAAATGGGGTCACTACTGAGTCAGAATCAACTCGATAGCAGTGAGTTTGTTTATTTTTTCTTTTTGGTTGTCTATTTATTTTTAAGCTAAATAACCACTGGCTTGGAAATTTTATTGGTAAGTCATGGTTCAATAAAAGATGAAAAGATAGTGACAGGAATCTTGAAATGAAGAAGTTAGTGAATAAAATCTCCTTCAAAGGCATGGAATAAGAAAGAAATAAGAGAAATCCTATAATCTAGGAACATAGTAAGGACCTCAGTCTTATTTCAGTAAAATGACTACAGAATGGAGGTCTAGGAGAAAGACAGGAAAGCAAAATATAAAGTGAGCACATGACGAAGCTAGGTCCTGAAGAGATTACCCATAATCCATGGAGGGATAAAGAATGTTATCAATTCAAATTGAACAGTTAAAACTAATAAAAAGGTTAAGATAAAGAATAACGAGATGACAGATGCATACTACAGTTTCCAAGAAAAAGTTATGGGCCTAAGAAATCTCTTCATTCTAAAAAGCATTTCAAATAGATTCATTCTGGAATGGACACTGGGTATGTCATGCTCAATCTGACCAATACTTTGTAATCCTTAGCTTCAGCAGGCCTGAGGTAGCAATTCTCTGAGCTTTGTTGGGTAAGTAATACTGCAACCCCAAAGAGGGAAGGAATACATACAAAAATAATGAAGTAGATCTAAATAATAGTTTTCATACTTTTGTTAAGGGTTAGGAATGTTGTATTTGGTATTTAAAGTGTTTGACATATATAAGAGAATCTGACACAGTAGGAGATCAGATCTCTTAGGTTTGAGATTATAATTTGAAATATTTAAGGAAAGTTTGACTAAGTTAACAAGTAATGTTTGAAAGCTGACTGACTAATGTATACATTTAGACTTTCAGTTTCTAAGAAGTAGTAACGTCTCAGATTTCTGTTCGATTTGTAAAGGCTACTTTGCTAGAGGTTTAAAGTGCCTGAGAAAAATAAGTATATTGGGAATTACAGTGTGAGATATTTAAAGGAATTTAATTAATCAAGTTTGGAAATGGTGTTAAATGTTTAGGAGAATTTACTCTGTCAAATTCAGAAGCAAAATGATCATAAATCAAGGAACAAGTGAAAATGTTTTAAATATAATCTAAAATTACTGGATTTATGGATAAAAACTAAACCCACTATCACTGAGTCGTTTCCAACTCCTAGCAACCCCTCCTTGGGTTTCTGAGGCGGTATCTCTACGGAAGTAGATTGCCCAACCTTCCTTCCAAGGAGTGGCTGGTGGGTTTGAACCGTTAGCCTTCTGGTTAGCAGTCAAACACCTTAGGCACTATGCCACCAAAGCTCCGGGATTTATGACTACAATGGTAAATTTCATAAACTGAACAGAGGCTTTAAGATTTAAAACATTTAAAAAATGAATATTAATTAAAACATAAGGAGTTATGAATATTCCTTTAATATATAAAAGACTCTCAGAGTTTAAAAGCCTAAATGACTCTAAGAAGATGTCATTAACTTCTCTAAATTAAAGATGAGCATTTTTCAAAATACCTTGAGATATTATTAAACATTCTATGAAGAAAAAGGGTTTGTAGTTTACAAAAAAAAAAAAAAAAAAAGTTTAGGAAAGAGCTACTAACTACATTCCCCTCTTGGAGATTCCCACTGTATGGTATTAAAGGCTTTGAGAAGTCCTGAAATAAAGAAATGTTTAGCTTTTCTTTTTTGGGGACACAGGACCATTTCCTTACCTGTTTTATTCTAACTCTCAGAAACTTCAAAAGAAATGTCCATCTCACATCTCTATCTATTCCTTCCATTTTTTTCCCCTTTTCGTTTCTTTTCAGCCAAGAGTAAATGTTAAACGTTCCCTTCTATCTTTTCCCACTCACTTCTGTAACTAAAGCACAAAATAAATATAGGCAAGTTTCAAATATCCTAATCTTAATAAGAGTCTCTCTTAGTTACAAATCTGTGCACCTGCAGGTCATGAGAATCTGAAAGGCTTGGATTGAGTCTGCTGACAATGTCAGAGACCCCAGTCTCAATTCCCCTGAGGAGAAAACTGATTCACTTCAACAAATATTTACTGAGTAACCATTACTGTAGAAGTCATTCTGTTAGGAAAGATGTGACCCAGCTAAGAAGTCACCAGTTTTCCCTACCTGGCAAAAACTACTCATGACAGCTAGTCTTCCATTCTTTTGTACCCTATTTAAACATTTCAGAAATTAGTAAAATCTGCTGCTTCTGTGAAATCTTTCCTAATCACCTTTATCACTCTGATATTTGTCTTTGTTTTTAAAACATAAGATAGGTATTTGGTTAGACAGCAGTACATACAATTTTATTTCTCAACAGGTTTCCTTCTGCTTGCTCCTCAAGTGCTCCATATCACTAGGTTTTTTTCTTGTCTTTGGAGTAGGGCCATTATCTTGTTTTATTTCTGTTGTCGCAGATAGGACGGACCAAGTGCAGTACCCTGCGTATATTATGAATTCGACAAACACCTGTGTTCTAGAAGGAAAATTTTCAGGATTATGATTTTCTGTGATCCATGTATTAATATGTTATTCATTGAGTGGGCAGATATTTGTAATTAAGTAACAAGGAAGGCTCAAATTAAAGTAAAAGAGGATGTCAGTACCTTATTAAAAATATAAATAAATGTGAAAAAATGTGACATTCCAACAACCTTTTATCACTCTTGCTAAGTACCCAGGCTAAGAACTGCACTGGGTCAGATGGGAAGCTCCCACCTGACCCTGGTACAGATAATCATGTCCTGAGGTTGTGCAAGGGGAATGACACTAATCCCAAACCAACAAGCTCATTCTATTCATAGCCTGGAATAAATTAGGCACTTCAGGGACTGGAAGCTGCTATTTTCCCCAGGAGGAACTAGAGCTATACAAGCAGGTCAGAGTACCTGCCTTGGGCATGTCAGGTGTCCAGCCAGCTGTGAAGTTCTTCCTAGCCTGGCTCAGTTGGAAGCAGCATAATAGGCCCATTGTTAACACTGAGAAAATCAGGAGCCTCAACATTAGAAATGGTGTATTTCCTTTATCTCCAAAACAATGCAGAAAGGTCTGGAATATAGACCTTAAGGATCACCGAAATTCTAGCACTCTTATTTTTGTCAGAAAATTAAATAAGTACATCTAATACTCTAACGAGGGGATGGTTGTATGGCAACTTGTTAACTGAATTAGACATTTTGCAGATGGTTCTATATAATGAGAACACAGGCCAGCACAGTCTACTCATTTTGAGATTAACTTAGTTCCCTAAAATATAATAAAAACAGTTCTTGACCATTACTTTGTGTTTCCAAATAATCCCAGGGAATAAAACTTAATAAAAATTAACCTTGTGATTGGATTTCCATGGTACAGAACAACAGGAAATAAAGAAGGTGGCCCACAAATAATGGTATCGCATAATGAGCCACCCACCACCTTCCAGAATATTGCTTGATCAGACCCTGGCATTAGTCTTGTTTCACACTGTGCATTCACCATTAATCTGCTATAACGTGAATAATGCTGTATTTTTCCTACTAGTATTGCCTTCACAATTAGCATTTATCTACCCTTTTCTTCCTACCTACCTACCTACCTATCTGTCTGTCTGTCTGTCTATCTATCTATCCCATTCTAAGTGAAGGGAAATTTACTTGAAAGTGAAACCTAACTTCATCAAGACTAGTAACTCCTTGTGGAGAGAGAGGAGGGCAGAAAACCCTCCTGGTTCCAGGTCCTTAGATTTTTGAAACAAAGAAGTTGATCCACAGTCTATAATAATCAGTTTAAATCAGGGAGCAAAATAACACTTTCATCCAAACTGAAAAAAAAAAAGGTGATTTATATCAAAACAATTTTCAAATTCATAGTTTCTGACTGATGGTTTCAGATTCGGTTCTTCACTGTTAAATAATCTGTAATGGAATAAACTACAACATTAAAATAATATTACTGATTTTTTTTTGACAAAAGAAATATATAAAATGATGACAGACAGACACACAAATATACCTCACATACACAAAGGTTTTACAAAAATGGAAAACAGACCAAATGGAAAAGGAAATATTTCTAAGTTATACAGAAAGATCTTACATTTTAATATAACTCTTCATTATACAGAAGGAAAAAGATACATAATTCTACTGAATACAAAAATGTGGTTGCAATTTAAGTGTTACACTGAATACAAAAATGTGGTTGCAATTTAAGTGTTTCCTTTAAGTATTCAATAAACAATTCCATTGTGTTTAATCTCACTATAAAGCATCTTTGGTGTTTCAAATTTGACCACTGCATACAAGAACTAAGGTATTTTCATGGATGAGACTAAAAGCTCTTTTAACTACATAAGACAGATAAAGTTTTTGTAAACGAAACATTTACTTAGATGTTATTAACAATTATGATCAAAATGTTTCTGTATCACAAAGGAAGAAAACTTATGACCTTATTATCTCATTTCAAAGTTTTACTAATGTATCATCCTTAGTGCCTAAAACGGTGTCTGGAAGTACAGTCAACAGTCAAATATTGAATGAACAAATAAATGAAAGAATGGGTGTATGAGTAAGTGATCTTTATCAATATATTTATTATGTTCTTTATATTACCAAAAAGCTCAAAAGAACAAAGGGGTTTCAGGTTTAGTCCTTCACCGCTGCTGTTTTCCTTATTGATTTGTGACTTATGGTGATTCCACGTTACAGACTAGAACTGTACCATAGAGTTTTCCTGGCTGTAATCTTTTTGCAGGGAGCTGTGGGAGCATAGTGCCTAAAGCACATGACTGCTAACCAGAAGGCTGGCGGTTCAAACCCACCAGCCACACCTCGGAAGGAAGGTTGGGCAATCTACTTCTGTAGTGATACCACCTCGGAAACCCAAGGAAGGATCGCTATGAGTCGGGTCTGACTTGACGGCACACCACCACCGCCACAATCTTTTTGCAAGCCGACTGTCAGGCCTGTTTCTTCCACAGTGCCAATGGCTGAATTCCAGACCCCATCTGGATAACCAACTGAGTGCAAACTACTTGTGCCACCCAGGGACCTTTCATTCTTTCACTTTTAAATACTTCCCAAGAGAATTAAGTATAATATTAAGAAAATCTTGTTAATGTTTTCGGTAACAAGAATATGTTAAAATGATGATAAACAGACAGGTGAACACACACATACACAAACCAAAAAAACCAAACCTACTGCCATTGAATCAATTCCAACTCTTAGCTACCCTCTAGCACAGAGTAGAAGGAGCTCTGGTGGCATAGTGGTTAAGGCATTTGTCTGCTAACCAGAAGGTGGCAGGTTTAAGCCACCAACTACTCTATGGGAGGAAGATGAGGCAATCTACTTCCGTAAAGATATACAGCCTTGGAAACCCTCTGTATACACACACACACACACACACACGTGCACGCATCACTTAATATCTGTTTGGGCAACATCAGAATGCATATTTGTGGTCCCATAAATAGCTTCCCTTTTGTTTATTATTTCCCCCTAATGTTTTAATATTCCAAACCTAGACTTCTCTAGCCTTGGACCATGGATGATATATACGCAGATGAGGCAGGGGACATGGCCCTGGGTGTGGGCTCTGGATTTTGTCTGGTGAGCTGATAAGCGGTGGCAGCAGGGGCTGTGGAGCCCAGGCTGGTCCTGCTGCTCAGGCAGGCAGAAGAGCAGACATGGCTGGGCATGTTCTACTCCCTTCTGCTTACTTCCTCTGACTCTGCTCCTGCTCCTGCCCTCTCAGTCACCACACTTCACTCCTTCAGCCTGTAGTAGTTCTAATGAGCAGCAGCAGTGGCAGCAGCAGCAAGGGTGGCAGGGCCAACTGTAAGAGGGCTCCCTTAAGGTTTAAACATGGTCTTCACATAAATGTCAAAATCACGTAACATCCTATTTCACAGAACTTATTGTGGACATTCAGTGATGCATACTTGTATATGTAAATTTTCTCATTCATTTGAAGTCAGTACTATCATTTCTTCTATTTTGAACATGAGGAAACTGGGGCACAGAGAGGTTAATTAATTTGTTAATAAATCTCACAGCTTATAACTAACACAGGATTCAAGTTCAGACAGTTTGGCTCCAGAGTCCATGCTCTTAACCACTATGATATATTGCATCAAACCAAAAACCAAACTCACTGCCATCGAGTCAGATCTGACTCATAGTGACCCCTCCTTGGGTTTCCAAGGCAGTATCACTACAGAAGTAGATTGCCCAATGATTTAGGTATGTTGTTGAAAAAGATGAGTATTTGCATTTAATAAATTCACTTATGAATCTGCCTTAAATGTGAGCCTAACTTATATTATCAGTAATAGGAGCTACATGGATACAGAAGGAAATAAAACAGAAACAACCCCTAAGGTGAAATCCTAAAATTAGAAAACCAATGTTATAGGAATTTAAAAGTATATGGCAGTTTTGCATTCGCACAATGCAAAACCTCTGTGTAACATATACTCAAAGTCAGTGAGGCAAATACAAATGGCTCTCAATAATGTCTTCTGCGTTATTTGTCTACAAACAGCTTTGCAGAAAATGCTCCAAAGAAGCTACCCAGACAGTGCAGCCCCAGCTTCATCCTGTGGCATACCCTCATTCCTACAGTGTTTCAGGAAAGTGTGCGCAAGAAAACTACATGTTCTTCATGGTGACCTCTGATTATTGGTGGGTCTAAAGCACTCATTGTACTAACATTTAGTTCACCACAGCATCTCCTCCTGCCTCCACTAATATATGACCTTAAATTTGTGATCAGAGACTGGAGCTGAGAGATAGAAACATTATTATTTCTCACCTTCTATTGCCATTTTTAACTTTTTATTCTTTAGCTGCATATAAGACTTCCTACCAAAGCATGCTGAATCTTTTAGGAAAAGAAAGGTTTTTTTTTTTTTTTTTTTTTTTTTTGTGACAGTAGTTGTGTGTATGTGTTTAAGTGATTTTTTTTGCCTTTTTAATTGCCACCACACAGTCACGGCAAAAGCTTTCCCAGGAAAGCAACAGTTTCTAGGAACAGCTACATATCTCTATTTTTAATATAACTCTCTCCTGGAAGAAGTACATTAGCCTATTAATTCCCCCAGCTCCACATTTTTCTCTTCTTTTAGTCCTGGACAAGAAAGCTACAAAAGATAGCATCAAGCAACTCTTAAAATAACTGAGGTGGCTACCTAAGGATCAGCAATCATATATATATAAGCCAATTCCCAAAGACAAATCCTAAAATAAATATCACTGTAGGTACTGAAACATATTCAGCTACTAGGTTAACATTTCTATTTGATAACTTTAATGTAAACTACTTACATTATTGTATTATTATTGAATTTTCATAGAAAATATATCATGTCTTTTCTTTAGAGCTTCCTTTCCAGGATGAAAGAAAAACAAACAAACAACAACAACAAAAATAACAACCCAGCAGTCTGAGTGAAAGCAAACACTGTTGTTGTTGTTATGTGCCATCAAGTCGGCCCCAACTCATAGTGACCCCTCCTTGGGTTTCCGAGGCAGTATCACTACGGAAGTAGGATTGCCCAACCTTCCTTCCGAGGAAGCAAACACTAGTTCATCCTATTTCAGCACACTTCAAGCTGTCATCTTAATGTTACCTTTCATTAGCTGATGCTCCTATTCCTGTTTCTTTTCTATATTTCAATAGAGGGAAAAAAAATCATGGCTGAATTTGGGATTTCCTAGATTCTGCTATTGGAAAAAAGTATAGCAAAACCAAGAACTTATCCTTCTAAATGGTCAAAGTTAGTTCCTTCATATGGAAAACATAACACATTACTATGAGAAGTCATTCACAAAATAAAGATTTGAAATTGTTGTATAAACCTTAGGCTGTGAGCCCCCTATCTTAAGTCCCAAAGACAGAGCACCTACCAAGTGGCATTCATTTTGGAACGAAATAAAGGATTCACCAATTTTGAGTGAATTAATTTTGGGGCGTGAAAGAATCATTTCACACTCCTGATGTTGACATTACCAATCACCAGCCACTCCTTGGAAGGAAGATGGGGCAATACAACAACAACAAAACAAATAAGGTAAGTATTTGTTTGCTCATGTTTCTTTTAATCTAAAATGTGTTTAAAGTTTTGCCAATTTCACCAAATGAGTCCTAGAGAATCATGTTAAACACTATACATTTCAGGTCAGCTGGAGGTTAACTGTAAACTGGTAAGAAGAAAAGGTGTTTACGTTCCTGAAAGGAAAGCATATTAGGTACAACAACTTCCTAAGATATGAGGTATGTCAGAAAAGGAGCAAAGTGATGTGATGCAAAAAAAACACATAGTTTTAGTCTCATTCCTGCAAATGTCTAGGTCTTTGACCTTGGCATACTCTTTAACTGCTCTGGGCCTCAGTTTCTTCATATGTAAAAACAAGAAAGCTGGCCCAGATAAACTCTATGGCTCCTTATAATTCTAAAACTCCAAATTTAAGTAAATTTATTTGAATTCTAAAGAACAAACATAATTTAGGTATTTAAGCCCTGGAATGACTAAAATGGCCTACTACATAATATGCAATGGTACTGAAAACATTTTACTTTGGCTCAAAATGGTATTCTACTTTAATAGGAATGCTACCCAGCTAGTAAGCAAATACCTGTACATTGAAAATATTTTTACAGCAAGCATAAACAGTTTGACAGTAATTTGTATCATTCTCACGGGAAAATAACTTCTCCAATCTCATCTTTCTAGTCTATGTAGCAGTGCCAATTTATAGGCATATAAAATTCGAAATCTCTTCTGTGCATCAATTATAACTTACGCAGCTCCCTGAGCAGCATTTAAAAAGCAAAGAAGTGCAAACAATATTCTACTTGCTGACATAGTAAAAAATTTAGCTAACATAGCTGCAGAACTTCACAATTTAACTGCAATCAAATATCCCCTTTTTGAGAAAGGAAAATGACTAGGGCAATATCTCAGGTATACAACTTCATGTCCAACTAAAGCATCTCTGAAATTAACTAACTACTTGCCCAAGGAAGACAGGGAAGATTGCAGGTTAGAAATCTGGTTAATAATATTTTACCTTGATACCAAGTAACTAGAAGCTATAAATTCTATGTTTAGTTATTTTTTTTTAAATAATACATTTTAAACCACAGACATGTATTTCTAAATAACATACAAGAAAAATAAAATATAATGAAACATAAATAAGCAATTTGAAAGATTCAGGTATTTTTGCTTGTACTACACAAAAAGACAAGATAAATCTAAATAAAAACAAACTTGAAAAACTCAAAAGTTTTAAGAACCTTTCAAAGGAATCAATGAAAGCAGGTCAAGGTCAAAACTGAGTAATGGGAATAAGATTTAAACATCAATTAACTATCAGAATTCCCTGAATGAGATATTTAGAATTTATATCTACCGAGTAACTACGGGAATCTGCAGAAAGGGGACTTTAAAAGTAGCAGATAGTCTTTAACAACAGTGATAGCTTTGGTTGGCTATGCTAATAGTATTTTAGCTGGTATTTGCATGTAATTTTCATCAGTGTTACTAAAACTATGTTACAGTTTATATGTGTGTGGAGGGAATACTTTTTAAGCTGGACAAGCTTAGGGTACTCAGTGATCATTCAAATAATATCTAAACCCCAAAATGAACTAAAAAAGGTTTTCTTAGTCTACATTTGCCCTTCTATTTTTGTGAGGAATGTAAGTAAGTGAAACACACCATCTGTACGTTCTTACAGTTCAAAGGGCCCAAAGAGTCAACAAAATTCTAAAAGCCAAAAAGAGTAAAAATTCTATTTCTCAATTCCTTAATTTCAGATTGCTCTGATGGAATTGGGCTTTTGAAAATTTCCTGTAGAGCAATCATGTGCAGTTATGAGAGGGGCAAAGGCAAGTAGTTTCTGGTCAGCTGTAGACCAGAGATAGTCCTAGGGCGCTCTGCTAATAGCACATGGCTTAACTAAAATGCAGCGCATGATTTAGCCTCTAATTTGATCAGTTTAAAATCTGGCGGGTGAAAAAAATCAGGTCCTATGCTAGAACCTGGCATATGAGATATCAACCCAAGGGCACATTTTCTTAGAAACTATTTTGGAGGTTTTGTAGTTGAAACTAGATAAGGTTCACTCATGTCTCTCTCTTTTCATTTAAGATTCAGTTTCTTTTGTTAAACCACTAAGCATTTTTCTTTTACATTTGGCAGCTAAAAGTGATAAACCTTAAAATTCATCTAATTCAAATCAAACTTTTTGGTTCAGATATAAAATGATTTCATTAACATTCTAACAGCTAAGACCATAAAAGAGACTGCCAGTTTCTATTTTAACATCAGGCACAGATATTTTAAAAAATTAAATAAATATTAATACATATATTAATGAACAGTCATTAAGCTTTAGAGAAAATGTTTAGGATAGGTCAGCTAATGGTCTATATTTAAGTGTTAGAAGAAAAAGCTTACTGACTTTGAAAGATATATCACAGCACAACATTTTAGGTAACTGGTTTAGTCTATTCTTTGGTTCACTGAAAGACACATTTATAATCATTGAGAGTTAAGAATCAGAGGAAAATATCTCAGGGGTTAGTGAAGAAAATATTACATTTAAACATCACAGAGATTCCATTCAAATTCACCAGAAGCCTGGGGGTACCTAAAATCTTGAAATCTATGAAATGTCCATCTTGTCTTTGCTTCTCTGTATTATGCTGGATGTGGGTTTTTGCTTGTGACAAAAAGAATAAGGAGGAAGATATAAATATGACATTTTAAAAGCCAGTTTTGTTTAAGAAGGTAATTATAAATTTCTGTATTTTTATAATTTTTATAAACACAGACATTTATGTCTTTGTAGAAGTTAGCTTTCAAATTGCCTATCATCTTCACTATAGTACAAATTGAGCCTTATTCTTATGGGGAGGCCATAAGAATAAATTCTGATACTCAAGAACTACAATGATGACTAATACCAAACTGATGTCATTGTCCTGGCCAAAATATAATAAAATAATAATAGTAATAAACAGCGTAGAAAAGCTGTACAGGCACAAGTGAGTTATGAATCATGACTGCCTTTTTAAATTGCATCAATGTTCACGTGTACTCATATAAGTGAAATGCATAGTCAACATGGAACCTTTGAGTTTCAAAGATTATTGACACATAACACTTGTTTCCTTGGGGAAATCAAGGTGCTTTTGGTTAGAAAGATGATGAGGAATGGGGTGCTTAGGCAGTATAAGGAACTAAGAAGAGGAAAATTATGTAACAGGCCACTGTTTCCAATAAAGAAATGTCTCTGCTTAATGCATTTTTTAAATTCTGCCTCAAAAAACTAAGTAATATTTATGAACTGGAAAGCAGATTTTAATTAAAAAGGAAAAAAAAAACCAACCTTCTTCTCTAAGGTCAATTTCATTTAATGAAATATATCTAACAAAAAATAAATACGGATTACAAATTGTTTCTTAAATATGCTATGTGTAAATTCACCTTGAAAAAATGCTTGAATATTAAGTGTACCCGGGGTTTTCAATTAAGAGTTGAAAGTTTTCGTGAAATAACCTTATTTTTTCTGCTTTCTCTACTATCTGTTATGAATTTTCTCCTTAATCCTCAATTCACCACCTAATCTAGTCATCACTGAGTTGCAACTTATTGATTTCACTGTATGTCTACCATCGCAATGTCTCAAGTGATGATTCATGATTTATTTTCTGTAACGGAACCAGTGTTTTATGCTCTTCATTTCAGGTAGGAGATAATCCCTTGTTTTCTCTAATATTAAGAGTCAGTCATGCTACTGGGGATTCTTTAGTCAACCAGCTTAGGTCAGCTTCAATGCTAAAAATGTTATTAAAATAAGAAGTAAGCTATGAAATAGATGAAAAAAATGAATGGTTAATAAATCAACAATAATTTGTCACCTTATTATAACTTGCCCTGTGGTACAAAGAAACTCTATGATAAAAACAACCAAGAGAGCTTCCCTTAACATGACACTTCTGATTGCGTATCAATAGCAGATTAAAATACCAAAATTAACAAGTAGACACTAAGCACAGCTAAAAATTATGTGAAGATCCATAGCACAATTTTATTTCAGGCACTCTGAAATTTTAATGAGATATAGATCGCTCAGCGCTAGCTAAAGAAAGCAACTGGGAAGCACTGGGGAGTGCAGCTACCAATGTTCATTTCTGCAGAGAATGCCAACTGTAAGGTAAAATAAATTTTAAAAATGATGTATGATTTCAGCAGGAACATCTGGATATTTACATATCTGTAATAGAAAAAATTTCCAACCAAGCTCAATTATGTGATATTCATAGTATGTAGGAATCTAATTCCCCATTTACTTTTTAAATAGAATATTTCCTGGCTGACGTAATTTTTAAGTTAATGTGATACCAACTGCGACAAAGATAACTGCATCTAGACTGACTTAAAAACTCACTCAACATTCTGATTATTGTTAGAAGAAAATCTGAATTTAAGTATTTTCTTTCAACTGTAAGCAATCAATCTACCTATGTCGCAACCTGATGGAACACATGAAAACCAAAAGAAATGCTCTTTTAGCACCATCTTTTCGTGAAGTAGGATTCTACCAATTTGTTCTGCAGCTGTATAGGCTGTCAAGTATTATGAAATCAATGCAACGTATTCACTAGTTGTCAGTCATGGATGACAGTATTGTAAATTAAAGGAATGCATCTTCAAGCAAGTGTGCGTACACATATTTCTAAGGAATCTATTTGCAGTCTGATTTATGTTCCCAAAATAGACAACCTACCACTAACTGCTGAAATGTCTCACAGGTATGAAATTGTCTAATTGAATATCATTTTCCTTTATAATCAAAGTAGGCTCCCATTTAGCTTCAATCACTTTGCAGTTTTAACCTTAATATTTTCTATACTGTAAAAAGGAGTCAAAAGACTTCAGGAGTAGTTTTGAATAACATCACTTACTTAAATATGTCTCTACTGAGATGAAAATTACTGAGTAAAAATATGTCATGGTAGTTACATAACTCCTGAGAATATATCAAATAGCATTCCTTAAAACAGTAATTCATTACCATGATAAGATTACTAAAATCTATTTTAAAACCTCAATATGACAAAGATTGTTCAAAGTAAATAAAAATAATTATTGGCTGGGATATTAAGATCTTTTAAATTTGAAATAATGTTTAATTACCATTTTTCTTGGATAACCTTTTTAGGAGACTACTTCATCTTCTTTCATCTAATAAGCTATCTCTTTTAACCACATATATTAAATAATCTAATAAAAATGACCAACCAATGTAACATATTTGATACAAATTTTGATAATTCTATGTAAACAAGTCTTTTTCATGATTTTGCTTATTAATAACATTTTAACAGGAAACATTGCTTTAAAGTAAAATACTTACACATAAATGTTTTATATTTTTCATGTTCTCTTCTAGGCTTCGTCATACAATTTTATATAACCATGAATGTAACAATAAATATAACTAACTTTTAACATATAGTTTTTATTATAGGTGAGAAAAGGAACACTAAAAAGATTTTGTGAAGTCAAAACTGAGACTTGGATTAGGAAAGAAACGAGAGAAAGAAAAATCTCTCTCTCTCTCTCAAAGACACACATAAACTTGCCTTCTATCCTAAGAATCACAAACCTTAAGACTAACAAAAAAATCACACATCTTGGTAATAAAGAAGCTGTGGGTGGGAGTGGGAAAGAATAAAGCTATTGATAAATATCTGGATCTAATCATTTAATTTTGGGAGATGCTTCTAAAACTACAATTAAATGATTATGTGTCAATGTAATCATTAGGTCTGTGGATAGGATGCCAGATGCTATTATTGTATGTGGATTCATTTAAATGGGTAAAAAAAAAAGAAAAAAAGGATATCTGCTCAAGATTCTTCTCCAGGTAGCAAAAGTAAAACATGAAAAATCCAGAACAAGTTCACTTGTAAAGACTTCTTCAGCATGCCGAAAATTTCTCAAACCAACTGTCTATTTCTTCTTTGTAGGTACATTTAGCAACTTTAGTTTTTAAAGTGTTGAAATCTACTGTGATTATCACACTTTCTGTTTTTAACTTTACAGAGTTTCAACTGTGGTCTAAACACATAATAAGAATTATGGGCTCAAAGACGCTACAATCACATTAGCCAGATGTGTTTATTCAATAGTGTGATGCAAATTGCTGAGTTTAGGATAGCTCTTTTAAATTCAATTAATGGCACCAATATTGTTGTGACCTAACCTATAAAGCTGACTTGAAATTCTAGTCCTGATTGGTAACATTTTTCTCATTTAGATTTATTTCTGGGAAATGAAGACAGAATAAGGAATCTTTTTCATTAGGTTGGATTTTTCAAGTCTTTCCAAATCTTCAAGTTTAAAAAAAACAGCAAAACTCAAGAGACATACTATCCACATAAAGCTCTATGCAATTCTCAACTCAGCTACTGAAATAAATAACATATTTCAAACAGGAATAGGAACAATTTTGCTGGTTTAGATCTACCCCTGTTTTATGTCTATTTTGACACAAACTTCTTGGTTCAAGTTATTTCTGACACCAGTAAATTATTACTTCATGGCTGCATTAAAAGGCTCCTTGAGCATCTAATGAATCTTAAATAATAAATGTGTTTCCTTGACTATTCACCATTGGAAGTTCTGAATTCTATTATAAATAAATCCATGAGTTTGGTAACAATATTCTGCTACAAGAGTGATTTGTGAAAGATTTGCAAGCAGCCCAAGAATACAGGTACCAAAATCACAAATGAGGAGACCCCCAGAGTCCTCATTAATAGGACGACTATAAATGATTTAAAATTGTAGTGAGACAGATGTTTCTATGGAAAGATGACTTACATGGGCATTATTGGTTTTAATAATGAGAACCAACATCTTTGAAGGAAAATTCTAATAAAACATTCCATTAAGAAAAAAGGGGGAGGGAGAATACTCCTTACCAGCTAATCACCACTGTGAATTCCCTTATATTCTCAGAGCAGTGAGAGACCCCATTTTCATCAAAATATAAATCCTTCCTACCGAGGGAATTTAGAACACTGATTGGTTAGTAAGAAAGTAATAATAATTACTATAGTATTTGTTATAATTATGATTGCTAATTAGTGTATGATTTTAATAATTATAGTTCCATTATAACTTCTGGACTTCTTTTATAATTTCTAAAACTCATCTCAATAATACAAAGGTTGCATTTTAGGGACTTTTTCCATGAAATCATTTCAGTTATTTAAGAGTAACTGCCACACAAATTTACATGGACAATCATATTCAATCTAGTATTCTACTACAAGAATCATGTATTTTTTCAAAAAAACTATTTCATGCAATCTTTTATTGAAGGCAGTATTTTTTAAGAAATGCAGTTTATACACAGCTATGAAATCTCAAAATTATCTTTTACATGCAGATAAAAATGACCACAATATACTAAAATTGTGTGCTGTTATTAGTGTTAAATACAAAAACATGGAAAAACCCTAAATAGTTAATACACTAATGTTCACTCCTTAACAGGTACTAGCCAAAGTGAACACTTTATCTAGGAATAATGTGTATGTGTCCTTTAAAAATGAATAAACTATCCTTTGCTTTGCATACTATATTGTATGTATAACAAATACTCAAAAACTAAATAATGTTTTCTCTTTAAAGATTACTTCAAAAGGACTTCATTTTCTAACTGATTTGATTGGCAAATTCAATAAAGTTTACATTTCAGTAGCTTCTCATTCAAATAGTGATCTACAATATTCTTCTTACTTTTGTCCTTACCTCTTTTTAACAGACATTTTATTAACAGAGTAGTGTTTATTTAACTATTTAATAATGACGGTCATACATACAAAAAGAAAAAAAGGAATCTGATTCTCTAGAGCAAGCTGCATAAATATCAAGCACAACTCCCTGAAGTTTACTTTGCCAGCCCTCACCCACACTCCATATTTCCAAACATGAATAGAACATCTTCATTTACATGTTCTGACATCAATTTACCTCAAACTTGGCACAATAACATGGAACCGAAAGAAAGGAAATGCAACATGAATAAAGTGGTTACCTGCAGTGTTAATGGTAGGGAAACAATTAGAACTAACTTTAAGTGCCATCAAAGAGGAAATGGTTAAGTAAACTGTGGTATATATCCACGCAGAGGCACACTGGACAGCAATCTAGTTACAAATATTATCACTTTGAAAATTCTAGAGGAACATGGAGGCAAACACTGGTGAAACTGTACAAGCACTGTGATTACCACTTAAAAAGCATTATTAAACTACCCCCCTTAGAGCTATCACCTTGCTGTGTGCCAGTATGTCTAAAATTTTTTACATCCAAATTAGCTTTGCTTCTTTGAGGAATCCCTAACTAGTAGTTCTGTGGGGGAAGTTGACTACTATACACTGATTGTATTTAAATATTTCCTACTAGTTAAAACACTACAGTTAAAACTTCCATCTGCCAATTATGTCTTTGTTAAACCCTTATTTGTTGTTGTTAAGAAATTACACAGCCATATACCAATTCAACAGTTTTCTACATGTACAATTCAGTAACAATGATTACTGCTAATTTAGCCTTATTTATTAATAGCAATAGCAAACCATTTGACATGATGAGAAATTTGAAGTTCCTATTTTATTTTCTCCATTCATTCACTGATACACTCTCTTTCATTCACAGCACAAATGAATCCTGGAGACTTGCATTTTAAACTCCCAGAGGGTAATACTGAATCCCCCAGTGCCAAGCACAGTGTTAAGAATCCAGACAGCAAGCAGAGATTTATTGGGAGAGAGGAAGAAAGAAAGAAATGGAGGAGTGATAGGGGAAAAAAGGAAAAGAGGGTGGTTCATATGGAGCAAATATATGGAAGGAAAATGGATAGTAGCAAGATAAAGAAAGAGTTAAAAAATGATTAGGCGCTAGAGTCTACCATCTCTGCTTGAATTCTGTCTTTACCTTTTACTAGCTATAAAATCTTTAATGTATTCAAATATTTTGATCCTCTTTTGCTGCCAGAAAAAAAAAACGAGAATGAAAATGAGGTGGCATATGTGAAATGTTTAACAAAGGTCCAACCCCTAGTAGGCGCTCACTGTTAATACCTCGGTACACTTTGAGGAATATATATATGTTTAAATATATATATTTATATGTTGTTGTTGTTATGTGCCATCGAGTTGGATCCAGCTCATAGCGACCCCTCCTTGGGTTTCCGAGGCGGTATCACTACGGAAGTAGGTTGCCCAACCTTCCTCCCGAGGAGTGACTGGTGGGTTTGAACCGCCAGCCTTCTGGTTAGCAGTCAAGTGCCTTTGGCACTGTGCTACCAGTGCACTGCCTTTCTCTCTCTATATATATGATAAATTTAATAATGCTGTAATATTACAATTTTAAGCACTACCAGTAAAGCTGAGCTGAACACTGCTTGTCCTCATTAGCTGTTTTGAAGACACATAACTATTATTTATGAAGACCAAAAATTTAGCTTCATTTTTACCCCAAAATGGCAAAAAAAAATAAATAGTAATTCTCAAGATAATTTCAATACAAACAACTATAGTATTTGTTATACGACCACAATAGGCCACTGAGGGGAAATTATGTGTAAGAATCAACCTCGAATTTCATCTCAAAATTAGAGTTGGTAGCAAATATACGAATATATATGTGGTAATAAATATAGAAAATATATCAGGGGAGCCAAAGACTGAATCCACTTTTTTCCTTTTTTAAAGAAAATCACTTTATAAGGCAAATAATCTCCTCTTAACTTTGTCTGGCTTTTAAGTTTATAATTTAATACATCAGATTTTCTTAAACTGGTATTTCTACCCATAAAATTTAAAATAACAGATAGATGCAATTTCAGAAAACTCAAAAAATGCAACTAATTTTTCTTCAAAACCACATAATCAACCTAGCCATGTCTTTCTGGGAAAACAGTGGTGTCCTCTTTCAGAGTCCCTGGCACAATATGGTAAAATTGTAAAAGAAAAGCACACTGTATCAGAGGCACCAGAGGGGAGAGACATTGTGACAAGAGTAAATACTGCAAGAAGTTCTGCATGAAAGAGCACATTTGAAAATCACACATATGTGTAAGAAGTGTACTATACTGATACGTCCATTGATTTTTAGTACTAATTCCAACAATGCCCTGGATCCAGAGGTCACCCACAGGCTAGCAGCTTTTTCTGTAGAAATTCTCAGATTATGATTGCTTACCTTCAACTTCTGCTATACACGTTAAGACTCTACTGCATTTCCTTCTATTCCCTTCCTTATAGACAAAAAAGATCTGCTATGAATGCAAAAGGAGCTCTGGTGGTGCAGTACCTAAGGCATCTGACTGCTAACCAGAAGACTGGCGGTTCAAACCCACCAGCTGCTCTGTGGAAGGAACATGAGGCAGTCTACTTCCATAAAGATTTAAAGCCTTGGAAACCCAATGGGGGTCGCTGTGAGCTGGAACTGACTGGATGGCAATGGGTTTTCTGGTTTTTGTATGAAGGCAACAGGAGTCCCTGAGTGGTACAAAAGTTAATATATTCCGCTACTAACTCAAAAGTTGGAGGTTTGCATCTACACAGAGGTGCCCTGGAAGATCTAGTGTTCCACTTTCAAAAAATTAGCATTGAAAACCCAATGGAGCACAGCTCTCCTACACATGAGGTTGCAATGAGTCAAAATCAACAGTAACTGGTGTTGGTGTAAGTGCAGTAAAAAGTTTAATAAATGGATATACTAATTATACATCATGTAAATATATTTCTGTCATTATCTGTTTTTTAAAAAATTATTACTCAAAAAGGTTAGCAACCACCTGTCTAATATTTCTACATATTTAGTGGTAGCTTTAGCCTTTCAGAAAAAGAGCCCTGGTGCCATAGTAGTTAAATGCTCAGCTGTTATTTGAAAGGTGGGTGGTTCAAACCTACCAGACATTCTGTGACAGAAAGATGTGGAAACAGCCTTGGAAACCCTACGGGGCAGCTGTATTCTGTGCTATACAGTTAGCTTCTATAGGGTTGCTACAAGTCAGAATTGACTCCACAGAAACAAGTTTCTCATTTCAATAGAAGAGGAGTCTGGGAGTGTCAATCAGATGGCAAGAGGAACACCTATCGAAATCATCTTAACGCTGTGCTTATATACCTGGCCCACAACTTTTACACGTTACCTGTTCATTTAGCATAGAGTTGGGGGAAAGCTGGTGGTGATTCAGAGGGGAGTCAAGATCCCTCCAAACCACTACTTGGGAAACCCCTTTTGAAAAGTTTCTTATTATTTTTCTAGAATCTTTGTGCCTTTTTTTTTTTTTTTTTTGGCAAACCACTTCATATTTTAAAGAAATGGTTTCAATGAGGAATGGAGAAAAGGTAGGAGATGAGAGAATATTTATTCACAATGTCCTGTTTGTTTTTGGTAATTTTACCCTAACATTCAAAAGGGTAATAATTATGCATGCATTTGAATCT
Source organism: Orycteropus afer afer (assembly GCF_000298275.1). Classification (NCBI taxonomy): domain Eukaryota; kingdom Metazoa; phylum Chordata; class Mammalia; order Tubulidentata; family Orycteropodidae; genus Orycteropus; species Orycteropus afer. The sequence continues at coordinate 588,747 of NW_006921937.1, forward strand.
TGGTGGGAAAAGGCCTGGGCTAACTTCACTTTTCCTTGAGACTGAAACCAGCTTTGTACCGATGCCATAAGAATCCATCAACAGTGAACTGAACATGTGTAGATTTTTCTAATGTCTATATTCCTTCACAATTCCTCACACTCTTAAAATTTCCACTCTTAACAAACAGCAAGGAACTTAGGCTAAGCATGGCTTTTTCAAAAAACAGAGAAAGCAAGGGGCCAAAGAAAAAGGCCTTTGTTTCAAAAGAGATTTCTATGTTTGGCATTTCCCTTTATTCTCAAATTTGGGTGTGGGGGTTAAGGGGTTCAAAGCAAGGAAGGAAAGATAGTTACTTCTCTTCTAATCAATCACTCTTATTGCTTCAAGAAATTTGACATTTCGGGAGGCGGGGCAAGATGGCGGACTAGGCAGAAGGATTGCACAGACCCTCTTCAACAAAGAAAAGGGAAACCAATTAACACAGACACAGAAGATA
>NW_006921937.1:596644-620662 GCF_000298275.1 Orycteropus afer afer
CTCCTCGGAAGGAAGATGGGGCAATCTACTTCCGTAGTGATACTGCCTCGGAAACCCAAGGAGGGGTCGCTATGAGTCTGGTCTGACTCGACGGCACATAACAACAAACAACAACAACAATTTTCAAATACAGGAGAAAACTGAGGATTGCCTTTGAGGACAAACATTTCATCTTCATACCTAAATATGTGCTATGTATATATAAAAGAAAAATACTGTAAAAGGGCATCTCTTTGATTGGGAGTTTGGAAGACTCTTTTTTTAAAATAAATAAATAAATAAACATACAAGCTTAACTTCAGAGCTAATTCAAATTAAAAAAATAATAATAAATAACCTCACTGCCATCAAGTCCATTCTGACTCACAGTGACCGCCACCATGTTTGCAAGGCTGTAAGTCTTTACGCAAGAAGACTGCCTCATCTTCCTTCTGAGTAGTGGCTGATGGTTTCGAATGACTGACCTTCTGGTTTGCAGTCAAATGCCTTAACAACAGAGCTCTTTTTTAATTCAAACTACTACTGCTTAATGTTACTTGAACCACTCATTTCTCCCTGAATAAATTCTGTTCACTTGCACATAAAGGAAAATAGGTTAACACATTTTAAACCTGATAAATGTAAAAAATTTAACTATTCAAATAATAGATCCAAAACCATTAAGTCCCAGTAATAGCAAGTTTCTGTACCAGATTCTACAATGCCAACTTTAAACAGTGGTATTTCTTGCCACACTGTAGGCTGCGGACATAAGAACTAGCTTTTCTTGCCAGTCAAATGATACAGAAGGATCACAGTCAAAGAATTAGCTATAAAAGGTACCGCAGCCAGTTCATACATATACACAATGTGTTATCTAGTTGTACTTGGCTCAAGAAAAGTTATATGCACACACTAACACATAAAACTGATCCTTTAAAAGAAAAGTTTATAATTGTAATAACTTTGCACTGCAAGAAGAGCCCAACTATGAAAATTTAGAAGAATTGGTAATCCCAGAAATTTGTGTGGCAATTATTAGTAGAAATGTGGTCTCAACTCATAGAAAACCTGTTTCTAAGTTAGTATGAAAAATTGTTTTGACCACTTCACATTTTCTTAATATAGAAAAAAAAGTTAATGATGATGGTTGTTATTTTGAAATTGTATATATATAATTATATATATATTAGAAAAGGTAACATTTATTTTAAATTCTAAGAAAACTCATTCTTTAAACCAGGAGTAATACGAATTAAAAACTAGAGTCATTAGAATGCTATGTTAACCTGTAATAGCATAAAAGTTACCACTAACTGAAATTCTCTATGAAATAAATACATCTCTTCTACAATGATAATCATGATGTTAATCAGGAAACAGAAAAATCTTGAAATGTCTTGGCATTTTTAAAGAAAGATAATTACATTCAGTGTAATCTCTTGAGAGTATTTTATTTCATTCTAACTCTATGGAAATTGGTTATCTGCACATGATATATAGCACATGTTGGCAACCTAAGGCTGTGTTTTTTGGAGGGGTGAGGGAGACTATGAGGATCAGCCACTGTTCCCTCTTTTGCATTACTTGGAAGAGACTCCTCTCTGCTTTTTGTCTCTACTTCATGACATGTTGTTCCTTATCTCCCCACCACCCACATTCACAAAATCAGGAAGGTTACCCATAAACTGTGTGTTTTTGAAAACTGGCATGATCACATGCTGGTAATCATGCATGAGTGTAAAGTGGTATGCCACTGTTGAAAAAGCTGTTATAGATGATAACTGCACACTGATGAGATTATTTAATTATTCCAGAGCTTATCACTGCCCTACCATTCTCTGCTTCAGAAAATGCACTATACTTGTGAATTATCTATTTCTAATGAAAGAGCCACGAAATCAGTTTTTTAATCAAACTTTCTGGACAGGCATTTTAGTAGCCTACTTCTTCATAATAATAATAATGGTCTAACCTGACTAGTTCTACATTTATTTAATACAGTGTTGCTGAAGGTAAAACTTTAGAGGCTGGGAAAAAGAAGAACATCATATTAAACTTTAGGTTCAATGAGAACTGGATAAGTTGCTAAGAAATAAACTATCTATGCCTGTTGTTGTTGTTGTTGTTATGTGCCATTGAGTCGGACCCGACTCATAGCGACGACTCCTTGGGTTTCCGAGGCAGTATCACTACGGAAGTAGATTGCCCCATCTTCCTTCCGAGGAGTGGCTGGTGGGTTTGAACCGCTAGACTTCTGGTTAGCAGTCAAGTGCCTGAGCCACTGCTATTAATAATCTGTGCACAACACTTCCAAGATAAAAGCCCAAATGCTATTAAAACTATTTACAACTGCTTACTATCTGCATTTTAAGTTAATTCATCTTGTTTTTCTAGAATCTTTGTATCTATTTTCTGTAATTTCCCATGAAAGTTCTAAAGATTAGGATGTTGATGATGCAAACAAACCTTCACAATTCTCAATCAAAATGGTAACAGGGTCTGTCAGCAAGAAAATGTATTATCAGTACCATATTTTTACTTCAATAATGGTTTCTGGTTTTTTCTTTTTGCAAACTGTGCACTGCCCTCGCCTGCTAGTTTCCTATTCACACTATGCATGTCATATGCATGTCAGCATATAACAAGTTATGTACATGGATGCATTATATATGAAAAATATGGTACTTTGTCCAAAGTTATTTTAAAAACAGACCCTAGCTAACTGGGGGATGGAGTCTTATAAGCAAAAGTAAAATGAGGTCAAGCAAAGAAAGTATGTTTTCAGACTACAAACATCAAGATTACTGACAGCTATGTAACCTTTACTCCCCCCGACTCCCATTTTTCCTTCTCCCCTCATGTCTGGTAGAGAATCACTGAAAATGAAGGAACCCTCATGAAATGGACTGATACAGTGGCTGCAATAATGGGCTCAAACAATACAAGGGGGCAAAGTACTGAAAACTTAGCCATAACTCGCACACCCTGAGGGAATGGCTCACTGGGTTGGGGACTTGGGACCACAGTCTCTGGGGAAAAATTAGGTCTGTTGGTATAACATGGTCCACAAAGACAAAGTTCTACATCTTGCTTTGGTGAGTAGTGACTGGAGTTTTAAAAGCTTGTAAACAGCCATCTAAGATGCACTACTGGTCTCTCTTCATCAGTGCAAAGAAGAGTATAGGAAACCAAAGAGTCAAGGAAACAACCAGTCCAAATGACTAATGGATTATGTGAAAGAAAGCCTCAACTATCCAAAGACCAAAATAACTAGATGGTACTCAGCTACCACTACTAACTGCTCAGAAAGGATTATAATAGAAAGTCTTGGACACAGAGAAAAAAAAAATGTAGAATAAAATTCAAAAACATTAGAAAGAATAGACTTGCTGATCTAATAAAGACTAGTGGAACCTTCCACACTGCAGCCCTTATACCCTTCAAGTCTGGAGAACCCATTCCCAGGGATCAATTTTCAGCCAAACGATAGGCCTCTAAGTGAGTAGTAACCCCAGGGAGGAATGTACTCCTCAGTACAATCAACCATAAGAGACCAAAAGGGTTTGCCCAAAAACAAAGCTCAGAAAGCAGGAAGGGGCAGGACAGAAGGATGAATAGAAACAGGGAACCTAGGGAGGAAGTTGGAAGAGTGCTGTTACAATAAAGGAACTGCAACCAATGCCATGAAACAAATATAAACTGTTTAATGGAAAATTAATGTGCTCTGTAAACTTTTACCCAAACTACAATTAAAAAAAAAAAAAGCCTCAAATGTACAAGGGACTGTGAGGATGATGCAGGAGTGTGTAATGTTTCCTCCTGTTATACATTAGGTAGCCATTAGTTACAACTGACTCATGAGCAACTAATAACATGTGTTGGACTAACTTTCCATTGTCTTCACCCTAAATTTGTATAATCCATAGAAATTAACATAGAGAATAATAAAATAGTATAAAGTCTACTTTTTTTGAGGGGAACTATTAGTAACTTAGGTAAAAGACTGTTGTGAGGACTTTGGGTTGTGGGTAGATTTCATGTTTTTCTCCTATCCCAATGCCTAGAATAACTGGGCTTGATACCACACATACAAGTAAATATCTCCTGTTCTTAAGATGGTTAAAGGTAAAAAAAAGGTAGACAAAAGCATACTTTGGGTAGAGAAATAGGACAAGAAAAGTTAGAGATAACCACAAATATTTCTTTCTCTCTAACTCATGCAATGAGTGAATATGTCATTCATGCATTTGTTTACTCTTAACTTACTATTGACTACTGACTTCATGTAATTTGTTTGAGGAGGTAAAGCTTTACAGAAGTAGACTGCCCAGTCTTCCTTCTGTAGAGTGGCTGGTGGGTTTGACCTGCCAACCTCTGGTTAGCAGTCAAATGCCTTAGGCACTATGCCACCAAAGCCCCATGCAATATGGAGGTAATGAAAATCCATAAATGAGTACGAATTAGTTCCTGCCCTCATGAAACTCAAAAATGTACAACAAAAGGCATGAAATTCTGTGATAACTCTTTTAAGGACATGTTATGAAAAACAAGCTATGAAAAAAGGGAAAAAGAATTCACCGAGTACCTGCCAAAAAGTAGAGAAAAGAAAAAAAAAAAAAAAACTGGAGAGGAAGGGCCATAAAAGACCTAGGGTCTGATTTAAGAATTGCCTCAGATTTACTAACTCTTTGGGAACAAGCTATAATCTCCCTTCGAGGGATATCATTCAACAAGGACTAATGTTACATTGTTACATACTCAATTTAAAACTCTTTAATACTCAAATGGAATGATCTGACTGAAAAAGGCATAAAATAATTAAGGACCAATTAAGACCACATTTTACTTAATATATATGTGTGCATGTACGTGTGTGTGTGTGATGTTTTATGTGTGTGTGGGGTGATTATCTACAGTATTTAATTAGCTGTGGATATTCTTAAATACTGCAGCTACATGTACTGTGGTTTGTCTCTAAATTATGCCCATTTACCACCTGAAACACAGCATATACTAATTTTAGAAATCACAAAATTATTCACCCTATTCTTTCATGTGCAAATTTGAATTTATGAAATTTGATGGCTGTCTCATACCATTCTGGTTTAACAGCACCTCCAGATTCTGTTTCGATCAACATTTTTTGAGCTTTTATATCTGGGCTGCTGGGGAAAATACAAAAATCATGTGGATTGGTGCCACTACAAATTTATGGTTTCCAAACTCTCAAAACCACTCAGTAATTTTACATTTTGCTGGCCAGCTCCCTTTTCCACTTTCCATGGCAGCTCTTCCAAATTTTAGTTTCCATCCTTAAGGGACCATTTCCCTTCCTTGCTTCAGGCTTTTACCTCATACCTGTATCAGCTGTAGGAGTTCAAAGAACAATTAGGTGTCATCAAGCCTGTACTCTCTACTTCTGACAGTTCACAAGCCCTGTTGCTGTTGTTGTTAGGTGCCCTCGAGTCCTTTCCGACTCATAGCAACTGCATGCACAGCAGAACGAAACACTGTCCGATCCCACGCCAGCTCCACGATCCCTGCTATACTTGAGCCCATCATTGAGCCCATCATCGCAGCCACCGTGTCAATCCATCTCGTTGAAGGCCTCCCCCTTTTTTGTCGACCCTCCACCCTACCAAGCATGACATCCTTCTTCAAGGAATGGTCCCTTCTGACAACATGACCAAAATAGGTGAGACAAAGTCTGGCCATTCTCACTTCCAAGGAGCATTTTTGGTGTACTTCCTCCAGGACAGATCTGTTAGTTCTTTTAACAGTCCATGGTACTTTCAGCATTCTTCGCCAGCACCACAACTCAAAAGCATCAACTCTTCTTCAGTCTTCCTTATTCATCATTGTTCAGCTCTCACAGGCATACGAGGCAACTGGAAATATCATGGCTTGTGTCAGGCGCACCTTAATCCTCAAGGAGACATCCTTGTTCCTCAGCACTTGAAACAGTTCCTTTGCAGTTGACTTTCCCAATGCTACACGTCGTCTAATGTCCTGACTGCTACTTCCATTGGCATTGATCGTAGAACCAAGCAACGTGAATTCTTTGACAACCTCAATCTTCTCTCCATTTATTGTGATGCTGCTCATTGGTCCAGTTGGGAGGATTTTTGTTTTCTTTATATTGAGACATAATCCATACTGCAGACTGTATTCTTCAACTTTCATCAGCAAGTGCCTCAAGTCATCCTACTTTCAGCAAGCAAAGTTGTATCATCTGCGTATCTCAGGTTGTTAATGATTCTTCCTCCAATCCTGATGCCATGTTTTTCTTCATATAGTCCAGCTTCTTGGATTATTTGCTCAGCATATAGATTGAATAAGTATGGGGAAAGGATACAACCCTGACACACTTCCTTCCTGATTTTAAACCATGCAGTGTCCCCTTGTTCCATTCGAACGACAGCCTCCTGGTCACGGTACAGGTTCCTCATGTGTACGATCAACTGCATGGGAATTCCCATTCTTCTCAATGTTATCCATAATTTGTCATGATCCACACAATCAAAAGCCTTTGCATAGTCAATAAAGCACAAGTAGACATCTTTCTGGTATTCTTTGCCTTGAGCCAAGATCCATCTGACAGCAGCTATGATATCCCTTGTTCCATGTTCTCTTCTGAATCCAGCTTGCAACTCTGGATGTTCTCTATCAATATACTGCTACAACCATTTTTGAATTATTTTCAGCAAGATTTTATTTGTGTATGATATTAATGATATTGTTCTACAATCACCACATTCTGTGGGATCACCTTTCTTTGGAATGGGTACAAATAGGGATCTCTTCCAGTCAGTTGGCCAGGTAGCTGTCTTCCAAATCTCTTGGCATAACCAAGTGAGTGCCTCCAATGGGGTATCCATTTGTTGAAATATCTCAATGGGTATTCCGTCAATTCCCGGAGCCTTGTTCTTTGCCAATTCTTTCATTGCAGCTTTGACTTCCTCCTTCAGTACCATTGGTTCTAGATCATATGCCACTTCCTGAAATGGATGAACATCGACCAGTTCTTTTTGGTACAGTGATTCTGTGTATTCCTGCCGTCTTCTCTTGATGTTTCCTGCATCATTCAATATTTTGCCCATAGAATCTCTCAATATTGCAACTCAAGGCTTAAATTTTTCTTCAATTCTTTCAGCTTGAGAAATGTTGAGTGTGTTCTTCCCTTTTGGTTTTCAAACTCCACATCTTTGCACACACAAATCACAAGCCCTAGAAGTGTTTAATTAATATCCATCCTTGATTCTCAGAGCTTGAAGATATCTATCCCTCATGTGCCTCAAGGGTAATTCCTCCTAATATTCCCTTAATCCTAACCATGCACCTTGTATTCCTCCTAGACTTTGCTCATTTCCTCTAATACTTTCTCTCTGTCACTGCCATAAGTCTAGGTGTCATCATTCTTACCAGAGTCACAAAATTACCTCCCTAAGTCAATTTTTTTGAACTTTGATTTTGGCCGTCTCCCATTTGTCTTCCACACTGCTCCCAGAATGATCTCACATGGAAGTACGATGACTCTACTCCTCTACTCAGATTCTTCTTCTGTACTTCAAGATGGCATCCAAATTACTGCACGACTCAATCCCTGTCTGATTCTCCACAATCAACTTCTAACACTTCATCCTCAAATCAGACATTCAATAACAGACCAAATGTTACTTTATGCTTCCAGGCCTGTACTGTACTCCTCCACTGTCCACATGGGAAAACCTTTCAAGCTGCAGTTTAGAAGTCACCTGTATGGATAAATTCTAATGTTAACACTGCGATCTCACCACCCACCCTCTGGTGTACCCCTAACCAAACAGTATTTTCCATTCACCTAATATATTTTAATTATTTCTTTCAAAGTATGTTTCTCTTCACAGAAGGTCAGGTCCCTCTGAGTAGGAGACATTACATTTACCTTTATATCTCCAGCACTTAGAAGCATATCTTTCAAGTGCTAGTAGGATGAATAAGAAGTATTTATAAACACAAAAATAATACTCCAACACAGTTTGTTGTTGTTGAAAGGTTAGTTGAGTAAGTTCCAACTCATAATGACCCCATGTACCAAAGAATGAAACAATTCCCAGTCCTGTGCCACCATCACAATCATTGCTATGTTTAGCCCCACTGTTGCAGCCGTTGTGTTAATTTATCTCTTTGAGGGACTTCTCCTTTTTCCATAACCCTCTACTTTATCAAACATGATTTTTTCTTCACAGACTGGTTCCTCCTTTTAACATGTCCAAAATACAACATCCTCACTTCTAAGGGTCAATTTGCCTGTACTTCTTCCAAGACAGATTTGTTCCTTCTTCTGGAAGTCCACGGTACATTCAATATTCTTTCCAACACCGTAATTCAAAAGTATTAATTGTTCTTCACTCTTCTTTATTCACTGACCAGCTCTGAATGCATATGAGGCTATTGAAAATACCATGGCTTGGGTCAGGCACACCTTAGTCTTCAGAGCGACATCTTTGCTCTTAAACACTTTGAAGAGCTCTTTTGAAGCAGGTTTATGCAACGCAATTTGTCACCTGCTTTCTTGACTTCTGTTTCCATGGGCATTCAGTATAGATCCAAGTAAAATGAAATCCCTGAAACATCAATATTTTTTCCATTTATCAAGATGTTACTTATTGGTCTAATTGTGAGGACTTTTGTTTTCTTTATGTTGAGGTGTAATCCACACAAAAGGCTGTAGTCTTTGATCTTAATCACAAAGAGCTTCAAGTCTTCTTCACTTTCAGCAAGCAAGATGTGTCATACACATGTTGCTGTTTGTTAATAAGTCTTCCTCCAGTCCTGAAGCAGTGTTCTTCATATAGTCCAGCTTCTCAGATTATTTGCTCAGCATACAAACTGAAAAACTATAGTGAAAAGATATAATCTTGACACACATCTTTCCTGATTTTAAACCATGCAGTATCACCTTGTTATAGACAAGACTGCCTCTTGGTCTATGTACAGGTTCTGCATGAGCACAATTAAGTGTTCTGGCATTCCCATTCTTTGCAATGTTATCCATAATCTGTTATGATCCACAGTCAAATGTCTTTGCATATCAGGTCCCTCCTGATAACATGTCCAATTACACGAGACAAGTCTCACCATCCTTGACTTTAAGGAGCATTCTGGCTATCACCATCCTTGATTTTAAGGAGCATTCTGGCTATACTTCATTCAAACTGTAATGGTTCATAATAAACTGTAATGGTTATGTCTGTATGTCAACTCTAGGCCTGGTTGAGTGCCTGGGCAGCTGGATGTAGTATTCTCCATAATGAGACCAGTAATCAACTCCATGGTGGAATCTACTGGGAGCAGCTAAGTAGCTGCCTTTGGGTATGTGGTCTGCTTCCTGTATATAAGGAGAAGCTTTGAGAATGGTCTCTAGCCTATGGCATGCTTGGACCCTGCATGTAGCAGTGTCGTTGCTCAGCAGCCTGCTATGCTCTGTTGACCTTGGGACTTACAATGGACTTCAGTCAATGGCCTGCCGTGTGGTAACATTGGGACTGTGCCTTTTTACTTGTCAACCTTGGGGTTTCTCAGCCTCAGCAGCCAGCAGCTGTTTGACTGAAGAAAAGCCTCTAGCTCCAGTGAGCCAGGAGCAGGAGGCAGAGCCGGTCCCCAAGGTTGAGGGGCTTTTACTCAGCCCCTAAAGCCTGGCACTTTGAACTTGGACTTAAAGCCTCCAAATTGTAAGAATAAACTCCTGTTTGTTAAGGCCATCCCATTTGTGGTATATTCTTGTCAGAGCAGCACTAGATAACCAGAACACACACTTTCCTTGGCATTAATTTGTCTACACTTAAAGTATCCTCTCACTCTATTCTCATTATTTTTGCACCGGCACTTCAGGAACTAAAAGAGGCTATCTTCTAATTATAATATTTTGAATTCAATCTTCTGCTTCCCCTGTAATCTTTTTTTGCAAACAGTTAATTTTTCAAAGACTGTTTGGGGAATTTTTTCCCACTCTACTTCCAGCAAAAGGATTCTTAAAAGGTGTTTAATGAACTAAATCTGTATAAAGCCAAAATGATACCACAAATAGTAATCAGTTGAGCCTGAATTTACAGATGCCCCTCATTATTTCCTTAACTCAACTGAAAGTAGCAGAGCTCTGGCATTCGTAAGAACACCCCTATCCAAAAATGCTATCTGTTTAGAAATAAATATCAATTTAATAATTTGTTTTTCTCCTGGAACTTATATATAGAATACTAATCAGTAAAACTAATCGTTGCATGCAAGAATTAATTGGGAACAAGAAACCATAAGAAAAAAAATGTTGATAAGCAGTTGAATTTTCTTTAAACTATAACAAGTCCTTACATGATGAATTTAAGAGCTAAAATGAGAAAATCTCACATTACAGGTACCCCCTGTAGAATTATCCAGATACTAAATACATTCTTCATTAAATGAACATGGACTGTCAATATGTTTTTTTTCCAGAAGAACAGTATTAATATATACATTTTAAAAATGCTATAAAAAGTTATTCATTTGCTGTAGTATTTTATAAAGAATAATAAGTGCAACCTTCACATCTCTTTATGCCCAGACTACCCACAAGAGATGGTCAGTTGTACTGGAATACCCCTTCTTTTGACTGTACCCTCTTCTCTCCTATCTCTGCTTTGACCCACACCTGCATCTAAAATGTCCCTTTCCCCATATAAATATTTCATCTTTAAACATATTTTACAGCTCAGACAGCTACAATAAAGATCCAATCAAGCTTCCTTGAGCCCCTCAACTGAAGTGAAGGTGCTTCTTTTGCTTTTCCTATCTGGTAGTGTAGTGCCTAAGGCACTTGACTGCTAACCAGAAGGCTGGTGGTTCAAACCCACCAGCCACTTCTCGGAAGGAAGATGGAGCAATCTACTTCCATAGTGATACCGCCTCGGAAACCCAAGGAAGGGTCGCTATGAGTTGGGTCTGACTCGACAGCACATAACAACAACAGCAGCAACACCTGTGAATTTGCATTTTCCATTGGGGAAAAAGAAAAAAAGATTCAAGCCTGCTTTTTTAGGCTGATACTCAATCTGGCTATAGGTACTTCTGCCATTTGGTTCTATGTGAAATTGGGAGAAGACTCCACTTCAGTAGGAAAAATGCAACTCACATTCCTTCATTCTTTAATTTATGTTACAGTAAAGAGATTTATGTTATTAGTAAAAAGATCTTGATTATTTAAAAAAAAGAAAAAACAACCTGAGCTAATGGAAGGAATCTACCACTGAAAAGCTGGATGCTGTAGCATAACTTCACCTGCAGCTTTTAAAAAAACAGACTAGCAACTTATATTTCTAAAACGATAGAAGCAAGGGCATGCAATTCTCCTGGAAGCCTCTCATTTATAATTCTGTGGCATTTCCACACATTTAGACTAAGTTAAAAAGACGCAGAAGTTAAATAAAAGTTTTTCCATTTGAATTATTTCTCAAATGCTACTTCCAGAGGGTACTCTCATGCCCTCAAAGAGTTAATGTATGTGTTATTTAGGGAAAGTGAACCTTAAAAGGTGTTTAATGAGCTAATTCTCACTACAGAAGTAGATTGCCCCATCTTCCTTCCGAGGACTGGCTGGTGGGTTTGAACCGCCAGCCTTCTGGTTAGCAGTCAAGTGCCTTAGCCACTATGCTACCAGAGCTCCCTAATTCTATAGGGATCCAAAATGATAAGATAAATGGTAAATTATGTGGGCTTGAATTTATGTACTCTCATGGACCAATATAAATACACTGGAATTATTTCTAACACAAAAAGGCCCTCACTTCATCATTTGTCAACTGGAGAAAGCAATTTCCCACAGCTAAAAATATTTAAAAATCTGATATAGGACTAAAATTTTATTAAAATGCCATAATGCATGGATGTGGCAACTTGCCAAGGGAAGATACAGACGTTTACAGATTTCTCTTTGAAAATATACCAAGCATCCTAACATTTTTAATCATTTGATAGTCAACTCCTGTAGGCAAAAAATTGTACTTAGTATTTCTGTACTGCCAATATATTTTAAACTATTCCATAAACATTGCTCATACAGTATGTCTAATAGATTTTGCATACTTTTTCTTATCAGAAACTTCTTTAACACATATAATCTACTGAAATTCTCAAACTAAATTAAATCATAATAGGAACGAAAGTGACAAAATCTTTTACTTGGCCTATTCTACCTGGAGAACCTAGTAAAATTAATCTCATGACTCTGAATCTCCATATAGATTAAAAATAAACATGTTTAATAGTCAAGTAATTTAAGTAGAAGAAGCCCTGGTGGCATAGTGGTTAAGTGCTGAGCTGCTAACCAAAAGGTCAGCAGTTAGAACCCACTAGCAGCCCCATAGAGAAAGATGTGTGATTCCATAGTGATTTATTTATAACCTTGGAAACCCATGGGGGCAGTTTTACTCTGTCCTGCAGGGTTGTTATAAGTCAGAATTGACTTTAAAGCAATGAGTTTAGTTTTTGGATTTTATTTAGGTAACTTGTCACAGACTGATTATTTTGCTAACTTTCCAATGTTTTAAAATGCAAATATGATAAATAAGCACATTTCAAACACATTGTTTTTGAATTGTGTGCTTTCAATCCAAGCCTACCAGTACCAAGAAACAATGGCATTACATTAAAAATAAATAAATAAGAAGAAGGGGAAAAAGGACTTCGTTCTACATATATTCTGATAATATTCAAGTTTATGGCACTTGTCAATTATGGAGTGAGGAATATAATTTGTCATTTTAAAAAAGGATACATACAGTTTATTTAATGGATCCTTTCCTACTTCTGTCATCATACATTAAGAAATATATTTAGGATAAATGCATCAAGAACAAAACAATCAATTAAAGGAAATTTATAGGTGACACTTGGCTACAAGCATAACACCATACTTCAAGGACTTCAGCATCTCAGAACTGTATCACCTCTCTATCAGAACTGTAGAGCTAGATAGAACCTTTAAATTCATATAATCCAATGTCAGATATGTTGAGATATGCTCCATTTTATATCCCCACCAAATGAGCTTACTTAATAATTTCCTTTTTTAAACATATGCTAACTTGCCAATTTTCTTCATTCTCCCACTTACTTTCATTAACTAACACTTACCTAATTGTTAAGAGGTATCTTGCAATGTTTACTGTGGCAAAGTCAAGGACATGAAATGGTTATATTTTTAGTACCAGATCTGCAAATAAACAGTGACTTAGCAGATAAAGGGAATTATTCTAAACAGTAGAGTTATTAAAAAAAAATTTGGTGCCTCCACTAGTTCTCAAAAGGCATTTTTAAAAGACAGAGAAGGAACCACTTCATTAATAGAATATAGCACTAATTCTCAGTTGCCTAAAAAAAAAAAAAATCTTTATGATTTAGAGACAAACACTATCAAAACAAAGAGAAACAGCGATAGTAGTAGTAAGCATCAAATATTAAGCCTTATCGCCAAGGTTAAAAAAGAATCTTAGTATCTGAATCAAACTGTCATCTTTTTGGCACAAAAAAAAGGAATTTATATCCCATATTATATATTATTTTAATTCATGGTTTATAAAACAATAGTACCTGATCAATGACTGGAAGAAATTAATATATGGCCCATTCCAAAGAAAGGTGATCCAACAGAATGCAGAAATTATCTAACAATATCAATAATATTACACACAACTAAACTTTGTTGAAGGTAATTCAAAAACAGGTGCAGCAATATATCAACAAGGAACTGCCAGAAATTCAAGCTGGATTCAGAAGAGGACATAGAATGAGAGATATTACTGCTGATGTCACACAAATCTTGGATAAAAGCAAAGAATACCAGAAAGATGTTTAGCTGTGTTTTATTGACTATGCAAAGGCATTTACTGTGTGGAACATAGCAAATTATGGATAACACTGCAAAGAATGGGAATTCCAGAACATTTAATTGTGCTCATGAGGAAGCTGTACATAGACCAGGAGGCTGTCATTCAAACAGAACAAGGGGATACTGCAGGTTTTAAAATCAGGAAAGGTGTGTGTCAGGGTTGTATCCTTTCACCATACTTACTCAATCTGTATGCTGAGCAAATAATCTGAGAAGACGGACTATATGAAAAAGAATGCAGCATCAGGATTAGAGGAAGACTCACTAACAACCTGCGATAAGCAGATGACACAACCTTGCTTGCTGAAAGTAAAGAACACTTGAAGCACTTAGTGATTAAAATCAAAGACTACAGCCTCCAGTATGGGTTACACCTCAGCATAAAGAAAACAAAAATCCTCACAACTGGACCCATAAGCAGCATCCCAATAAATGGAAAAAAGATTGAATTTGCCAGGGGTTTAATTTCCTTTGGATCCACAATCCACACCCATAGAAGCAGCAGTCAAGAAATCAGATGTAATACTAGGCTGAGAAAATCTGTTGCAAAAGATCTCTTTAAAGTGTCAAGGAGCAAAGATGTCACTATGAAAACTAAGGTACATCTAACCCAAACCACCAGGATTAGAAGTGCTTTCAATTACCTCATATGTATGTGAAAGCTGGACAAAGAAGACTGAAAAAGAGCTGGTGCCTTTGAATTATGGTGTTGGCAAAGAATACGAAAAACACTATGGACTGCCAGAAGAACAACAACAAAAAAAATCTGTCCTGGAAGAACTGCAGCCAGAATGCTCCTTGGAAGTGAGAATGGCCAGACTTCATCTCACCTACTTTGGTCATGTTGTCAGAAGGGACCATTGCCTGGAGAAGAATATCATCCTTGGTAAAATAGAAGGTCAGTGAACAAAGGCAAGACCTTCAAATAGATGGATTGACACAGTGGCTGCAATGATGGACTCAAGTATAGCAAGGATCATGAGGCTGGCACCGGACTGGGCAGTGTTTTGTGTGACACAGGGTCACTATGAGTTGCAGCTGACCCAATGGCACCTAACAACAACTCTAGAGTTACCTTCTGCTTCATACTCACTGTGGTGGGATGTAGTAAGAAGAGTTTCCCTACCCCCACTCAGTTCCTGGTATGCTGTGTCCCTTCCCACAGTTTAAAAGGCCAGGACAAGCCACCACACTGCCTCAGAAAAACAATCTTAAGAAAACATCAATCAAAGACCAAACTTCTGACTTGCAATAAATTGACTTTTAAACTTCAAAAGATTTAAAGACTATATGGCTTATCCCATCAACCAATGACCTAGAAGACTACTGAAGAGTCAGTCATTCCTCTCATCACCCAGAAGAGGAGGAAAGATAAATTCAGAGAAGCCATATTCTGCGGTGGGCCCACTGGAACTATAGCCTAGAGAATCCAAGACAGGTTCAAGCAGAAAATAATGTGTGAAGCCTTATCTAGCCAAGGCCATAAAAGCAGTGAGAACACAGAGATTTCTGACATCCACCATGAAGTGAGAGTAAGTATCTGCTGAAGAAACAACATCCTCCTCTCTCATCTTCTTACACTCCCTCTCCCCAGTCACACACAAACCAAAAAAACCCCACTGCCCTCAAGTCAATTTCAATGCATAGCAACCCTCTAGGACAGAGTAAAGGAGCTCTGTTTGGCGTAGTGAGTATGGCATTTATCTGCTAACCAGAAGGTCAGTAGTTCAAACCCAGATGCTGTTGTGCAGGAGGAAGATGGGGTAATCTACTTCCATAAAGATTTACAGCCTTGAAATCCCAGTGGGGGTCACTATGAGTTGGAATCAACTCCATGGCAGTTTGAGGACAGAGTAGAACTGCCTTGTAGAGTTTCCAAGGCTACAAATCCTTTGGGAAGCAGAATGCCTCCTCTTTCTCCCATAGACTAGGTGGTGGGTTCGAACTGCAGAACTTTTGGTTAGCAGCTAGATGTTATAAACACTGTATCACCAAAGCTCATTAATTACAAACAGTCAACTGGAAATACTGTGTGTTAAAAGAAAATAGAAACATCATGATTTGTCATTTTTTCTCTTATACAACTAATTATCTTACAGGTGTTTCCTTTTTCAATATTATAAAACTATATCAAATAAGAGGTTGATTCTTGTTTTCATAAAATTGCTTTTCCGAGACAGTGAGGTACATTTTCCTAGCCACCTGAGTTGCATAAACAGCCATGGCATACCAGAAACTGAGGAACTGTTGTTATTATTGTTTGGTGCCACTGGGTCGGCACTGACTCATAGCAACCCTATGTACAACAGAAAGAAAAACTGCCCGGTCCTGTGCCAGCCTCACAACCATTGCTATACCTGAGCCCATTGTCGCAGCCACTGCATCAATCCATCTCACTGAGGGCCTTCACCTTCTTCGCTGACCCTTGACTTTACCAAGCATGATATGCATCTCCAGGGAATTATCCCTCCTGACAACATAACCAAAGTAGGTCAGACAAAGTCTGGGCATTCTCACTTCCAAGGAGCACTCCGGCTGCACTTCTTCCAGGACAGATTTGTTCATTTTTTTTGGCAGTCCATGGTACTTCAGTATCCTTTGCCAACACCACATATCAAAAGCATCAGTTCTTCAGTCTTACTTGTTCACTGTCCACCTCTCACATGCATATGAGGCGATTGAAAATACCAAGACTTGGGTTAGGTGCACCTTAGTCTTCAAGAAGACATCTTTGCTCTTCAGCACTTGAAAGAGGTATTTTGCAGCAGATCTGCCCGGAGCAATACGTCATCTGGTGTCTTGACTGGTGCTTCTATTGGTGTTGATTTGGAACCAACTAATATGAGATCTTTAACAACTTCAATCTTTTCCTCATTTATTATGATGCTGCTATATTGGTCCACTTGTAAGGATTTTTGTTTTCTTTATGTTGACATGTAATCCATTCTGCACTCAACTTTTTAATCTTCATCAGTAAGTGCTTCAAGTCATCTTCACTTTCAGCAACCAAAGTTATGTTGTCTGCATATCATAGCTGTTAATGAGTCTTCTTCCAATCTTGATGCCATGTTCTTCTTCATATAGTCCAGCTTCTCAAGATTATTTGCTCAGCATATAGATTGAATAAGTATGGTGAAAGGACACACTCCCTTCCTGATTTGAAACCATGCACTATCCCCTTGTTCTGTTTGAACAACAGCCTCCTGGTCTATGTACAGGTTCCTGATGAGCACAATTAAGGGTTTGGGAATTCCCATTCTTCTCAATGTTATCTATAATTCATTATGAACCACACAATTGATGTCTTTGCATAGTCAATGAAACACAAGTAAACATCTTTCTGATGTTCTTTGCCTTGAGCCAAGATCCATCTGACATCAGCAATGATATCCCTCATTCCACGTCCTCTTCTGAATCCAGCTTGAAGTTCTGGAAGGACTCTGTCAATATATTGCTGTAACCATTTTTTGAATTATCTTCACCAACATTTTACTTGCATGTGATATTAATGATATTGTTTGATAATTTCCACATTCTGTGTGATCACCTTTCTTTGGAATGGGTAGAAATATGGATCTTTTCCAGTCAGTTGGCCACGTAGCTGTTCTTCCAAATTTCTTGGCATAGACAAGTGAGTGCCTCCAGCACAGCATCCCTTTGTTGAAACATCTTAATTCTGTCAATTCTTGGAGCCATGTTCTTTGCCAATTCCTTCAGTGAAGCTTCAACTGCTTCCTTCAATACAATCGGTTCCTGATTATATGCCACCTCCTGAAATGGATGAACATCGAAGAATTCTTTGTGGTACAGTGACTGTGTATTTCTTCCATCTCTTTTGATGTTCCTGCATCATTCAATATTTTGCCTACAGAAGCTTTCAATACTGCAACTCAGTGCTTGAGTTTTTTCTTTAGTTCTTTCAAGCTTGAGAAATGCCAAGCTTGTTCTTCTCTTTTGGTTTTCTAACTCCAGGTCTTTGCACATTTCATTATAATAATTGACTTTGTCTCCTTGAGCTGCCCTTTGAAATCTTCTGCTCATTTCTTTTATCTTGTCATTCCTTCCACTTGCTTTAGCTACTCTCTGTTCAAGGACAAGTTTCAGAGTCCCTTCTGGCATCCATTGGGGTCTTTTCTTCCTTTTCTGTCTTTTTAATCACCTTTTGTTTTCTTCATGGAAGATGTTCTTGATGTCATCTCACAATTCTTGTGGTTTTCAGTCACTGGTGTTCAAAGCATCAAATCTATTCTTTAGATGGTCTCTAAATTCAGGAGGGATATAATCAAGGTCATATTTTGGCTCTAGTGGACTTCTTTTAATTGTCTTCAGCTTCAACTTAAACTTACATATGGGCAGGTGATGGTCTGTTCCTCAGCTCCTGGCCTTGTTTTGGCTGATGATATTGAGCTTCTCCATTGCCTCTTTCCACAAATGTAGTCAATCTGATTCCTGTGTATTCCATCTGGTGAAGTCCACATGTATAGCTGTTGTTTGTGTTGTTGAAACAAAGTATTTGCAATGAATAAGTCATTGGTATTTGCAATGAATAAGTCACTGGTCGTACAAAATTCTATCATGCAATCTCTTTCATCATTTCTATCACCAAGGCCTTATTCTCCAACTGCCAGTGATTCATCTTTGAACTTTCTCATTCCAGTCAGCAGTAATAATCAATATATCTTATTTTCATGTTTGGTCAATTTCAGACTGAAGAAGCTGGTAAAAATCTTCAATTTCCTCATCTTTGGCTTTGACGGTTGGTGCATAAATTTGAATAATAATAGTATTAACTGGTCTTCCTTGGAGGCATATTACTCACAGCACTGTACTTTAGGACAGATCTTGAAACATTCTCTGTGACAATGAATGCCAAGCCATTCCTCTTTGTCTTTCCCAAAATAGTAGATCATATGGCTGTCTGATCCAAAATAGCCAAAACCAGTCCATTTTAGCTCATTAATGCCTAGGATACTGATCTTTATGCATTCCATTTCATTTTTGACAACTTCCAATTTTCCTAGATTCATACTTTATACATTCATGTTCCGATTATTAATGGATGTTTTCAGCTGTTTCTTCCCATTTTGAGTCATGCCACATCAGCAAATGTTGGTCCTGAAAGCTCTACTCCACCCACATCTTTAAGGTTGGCTCTACTCTGAGGAGGCAGCTCTCCCCTAGTCATATTTTGAGTGCCTTCCAACCTCAGGGGCTCATCTTCTGGCACTATACCGGACAATGTTTCAGGGCTATTTACCAAGTTTTCCAGTGATATATCAGACAGTGTTTCACTGCTGCTCATTAGGTTTTCACTGGCCAATTCTTTAAGAAGTGGATGGTCCCTTCCTTCTTCTGAGTCTGTCTTAGTGTAGAACCTCCGCTAAAACCTGTCCACTATGGGTGTCCCTGCCGATACTTGAAATACCAGTGGCATAGCCTCCAGACTCACAGCAACATGCAAGCCACCACAGTATGATAAACTGACAGATGAGTGGTGGAACTGAACATACTCCTTGTGAGTATGTCCCACTACAGTGATAATGATGCCATTTTGATCTTTTTCATACTGTTACATTTTCACATAATTTTAAAATTAATGTTTAAATACTGTACTGTTGTTTTTTTATTTTTTTTTCTTTTCTATTTTTCCCCCTTTTAAAAGAACTTCCCTTAAAATCTATGACCAGCATCTTTTTCTCTTTTCAGTCTTCTTGTTTTATTCATTATGTGCCTTCTTGAAACATGATGGGATTTTAAAAGGATTATTAACTTCTTTAGCAACTCAAATTCAAATGAATATAAAAATGTTTTCAATTGTAAATAAAATGGTTAAAGTTTATTAGTGTAATCAGAGTATATCAAATAAATAGCGCATTGGTTTAAATATTTTTTTTAAATGATAAATACTCCAAAATATGTTAGGGAACTACTTTTCCATAACATGATCATTGAAAATTCTGAATGAAAATGAAAGGAAAAAAAGATGTAGAAAAATGTATAAAGTATACATCTTATTGGAGGGGTAGTTTAAAAAGAGATTTCTTTTAAATTTCTGTTAAATTCATACTGTTTTTGTTGTTGTTGTTAGATGCTGTTAAGTCAACTCTGACTCATAGCGACTCTATATAAAACAGAATGAAATACTGCCTGGTCCTGCACCACCAGCCTCACAATCCTTGTTACGCCTGAGCCTATCATTGCAATCCATCTTGTTGACGGCCTTCTCCTCTTTTGCTGACCCGCCAGTTTACCAAGCACAGTCCCTTCTGACATGAACAGTTTGATACAGATGTCAGCTAAATGAAAGGTAAAAGATGTAAATAAAACCTTGCAGATATTCTTGATTCTAAAATCACTACTACATATCTTTGAAAATAAAAGCATATGATTTGCTTTTCCAATTAAGAAATGATGTAGAGTGCTTTTAATTGGGATTGCTTATAGACATAGTAAATATGAATCTCAATCCAATGGTTACTTGTATAAGAAGTTTAATTTACTCACTTTTCTATTGGATTATGTGATTATTTGACTGGAGTAAGCCTTGGAGAGAGCAGTAGCACATCAATATCAAGACCAAAATGTTCAAGATAGATCTGAGGAAATTATCCAAAATGCAGCACCAAACCAAACCAAACCGAATCCAGTACCACTGAGTCAATTCCAATTCACAGTGACCCCCACTGGGTTTCCAAGGTGATAAATCTTTATGGAAGTAGATCGCCTCATCTTCCTTCCAAGGAGAGGCTTTAAAATGCAGCACAGACGCATTGAAAAAGAAAAAGGCAACAACATAAACATAGGAGTTCTGGTGACATAGTGCCTAAGGGATTTGACTGCTAACCAGAAGGCTGGAGGTTCAAACCCACCAGCCACTCCTCAGAAGGAAGACTAAATAAATGTTATATTAATCCAATCAAATCCCAGACAACTCTTAACTCCAACTACATACAACAAGATATTTGGGTCTTACAAAATAACTTTGACTGAAAGAAGTCATGGAAGAATATATACAGTGTGATTCCATTGATATAAAGATACAAAAATAGGTCAAATTAAATTATTTATTTACAATTACATACACAGATGATGGGAGCTCTGGTAGCATAGTGCCTAAGGCACTTGACTGCTAAGCAGAAGGCTGGCGGTTCAAATCCACCAGCTACTCCTCAGAAGGAAGGTTGGGGCAATCTACTTCCATAGTGATACCACCTTGGAAACCCAAGGAGGGGTCATATGAGTTGAATCTGACTCGACATCGCACAACAACAACATATAGATGATTGATAAAATCTATGATAAAACGTCCCAGTCTAAGAGCCTGGTGAGGTGGACTCTGACACAACCAAAGATTACATTCAAAGATCACAGTTTAATAGACTCATGGGAATCTCAAAGGGTATATGTGATTTCATCCTAAACACGGACATATGTAATTCTGACAGTTGCCACCGGGTGGCAGTTGGTGCTACACATTCTGGAAAAAATAAAGAATGCTGAAATAGAAAAATGGGTAACACCTCAACAACATCAAAATAAAATTTAGGGATAAAAATGTAGCAAGATCATTAATATTATCACTTATTAAGTGCTAAGCACTTGTCAAACACTGTGGTATGAAAGACATAGTGAGTCCTCATGAGTCATAAGCAAAGCAAGCTTTCTCACTTTGCTAATGATTAAAACCAACACTAGGAGCCTTAGATCACATGGTCAAGGTAAAACAGCATGTGGCAAATGACAGGATTTTAACTGAGTAACTTCAAAGCCTATTCCCTTTTCACCCCTGTTTTGTGGTACATACCACAGTGCACTTTGTAGGATGACAGCTATTTAGAGACATATCCTATCTTATTCAACAAACTATAAATTTCTAGACAGTGGGATCTATATCTGAATCATCCTTATTTCCATCTTTCAAAGTAAATATTCAATTATAAAAATTACTGAATTATGAATGGAGTACACAACTGAACAGTAGTAGCCTTTTCACATACAAGATCTGGTTTAAACCTTCTAATAAATTCTGTGAAGGAATTTGATATAAGAAACTGTGGAGTTAAATGGTTTAGGCTCAAATTCAACTGTGTCACCACTAAGTCTACCCAATATATGACGTGAAGTAAGTCACTTAAAGATCTAGGTACTATAGGGTTTTATGGAGGAGGGGAAGGAGACAGTGACTAAATAGCTATTAATTAATTATCTTCACAAATAAACAGTAAGTGAAACTATTTGTCATGTGAAGAATGTCTAAGCTACAACATTTCTCTTTCAAAGATTGTCTTTAATTCTCACTAGGTTTCCCATAACCCTGCTGTCACCCTCCCAAAGTAGACGTCACAGTTAAGCTTCTTTCCATCTACTTTGAGAGGGGAAAAATCATTCTTCAAAGCATGAGGAAACTGGGCTCTAGCTTTATTACCCTTGATACATGAATCTTTTTAGACAGTTCATGACAGGGGCTGCAAGCCCTCTCCTGCTATCTCAACCAATTGTTGTTGTTGTTGTTAGGTGCTGTCAAACTGTCTCCAACTCATAACGACCCTATGCACAGCAGAATGAAACACCACCCAGTCCTGAGTCAGCTCCATGATTCTTGCTATACTTGAGCCCATCGCCCTGCCACCGTGTCAATCCATCTCATTGAGGGCCTTCCCCACTTTCATCAACCCTCCAACTTACCAAGCATGACATCCTTCTCCAGGGAATGGTCCCTTCTGACAATATAACCAAAGTAGGTGAGACGAAGTCTGGCCATTCTTGCCTCCAAGGAGCATTCTGGCTACACTTTCTCCGGAACAGACCTGTCAGTTCTTTTAGGAGTCCATGGCACTTTCAGCACTCTTTGCCAACATCACAGCTCAAAAGCATCTACTCTTCTTCAGTCTTCCTTATTCACTGCCCAGCTCTCACATGCATATAAGGCAACTGAAAATATCATGGCTTGTGTCAGGTGCACCTTAGTCCTCAAGGAGACATCTTTGTTCCTCAGCACTTGAAAGAGGTCCTTCGTACCCGATTTGCCCAGTGCTATACATCATCTGATGTCCTGACTGCTACTTCCATTGGCGTTGATTGTAGAACCAAGCAATGTGAAGTCTTTGACAACTTCAATCTTTTCTCCATTTAGCATAATGTTGCTTATAGCACCAGTTGTGAGGATTTATTTTCTTCATATTGAGATGTAATCCATACTGCAGAGTGTATTCTTTGATCTTCATCAGTAAATACTTTAAGTCATCCTCACTTTAAGCAAGCAAAGTTGTGTCATCAGCATATCGCAGATTGTTAATGATTCTTCCTCCAATCCTAATGCCATTCTCTTCTTCACATACTCCAGCTTCACGGATTATATGCTCAGCATACAGATTGAATTAAGTGTGGTGAAAGGATAAAACCCTGATGCATTCCCTTCTTGATTTTAAAACATGCAGTGTTCCCTTGTTCTGTTCAAACAACAGTCTCCTGGTCTATGTACAGATTCCTCATGAGTACAATTAAGTGTTCTGGAATTCCCATTCTTCTCAATGTTATCCAAATTTCGTTATGATCCACACAATCAAATGCTTTTGCATAGTCAATAAAACACAAGTAAACATCTTTCTGGTATTCTTTGCTTTGAGCCAAGAACTATCTGACATCAGCAATGATATCCCTCATTCCATGTCTTCTTCTGAATCCAGCTTGCATTTCTGGAAGTTCTCTGTCAATATACTGCTGCAACCGTTTTTGAATTATCTTCAGTAAGGTTTTACTTGCATGTGATAACAATGATATTTTTCGATAATTTCCACATTATTGGGGATCACTTTTCTTTGGAATGAGTAAAAATATGGATCTCTTCCAGTCCATTGGCTAGGTAGCTGTCTTCCAAATCTCTTGGCAAAACTGAGTGAGTGCCTCCAGCAGGGCCTCTGTTTGTTGAAACATCTCAGTGGGTATTCTGTCAATTCCTGGAGCCTTGTTTTTTGCCAATTTTTTCAGTGCAGCTTCAACTTCCTCCTTAAATACCATTGGTTCTTGAACATATGCCAGCTCCTGAAATGGATGAAGATCGACCAGTTCATTTTGGTACAGTGACTCTGTGTATTCCTTCCATCTTCTTTTGATGCTTCCTGCATCATTCAATA
>NW_006921937.1:621082-632406 GCF_000298275.1 Orycteropus afer afer
GATATTGAGCTTTTCCATCACCTCTTGCCACAGATGTAGTCAATCTGATTCCTGTGTACTCCATCTGGCAAAATCCATGTGTATAGCCACCATTTGTGTTGTTGAAAAAAGTATTTGCAATGCATAAGTCATTGGTCTTGCAAAATTCTATCATGCGATCTCCAGCGTTATTTCTGTCATCAAGGCCAAATTTTCCAACTACCAGTGATTCCTTTTTGTTTCCAACTTTTGCATTCCAATCACTAGTGATAATAACACATCTTGATTGCATGTTCGGTCAGTTTCAGACTGCAGAAGTTGATAAAAATCTTTAATTTCCTCATCTTTGGCTTTGGTGTTTGGTGCGTAAATTTGAATAACAGTAGTATTAACGGGTCTTCCTTGTAGACGTATGGGTAATATTCTATCACTGACAACATTGTACTTCATGAGAGATCTTGAAACATCCTTGTGATGATGAATGCCATGCCATTCTGCTTCAATTTGTCATTCCTGGCACAGTAGATCATATGGTTGTCTGATTCATAATGCCCAAAACCTGTCCATTTCAGCTCACTAATACCTAAGATATCAATCTTTATGCGTTCCATTTCACTGTTGACAACTTCCAATTTTCCTAGAGTCATACTTTGTACAATTCATGCTCCAATTATTAACAGATGTTTGCAGCTGTTTCTCCTCAATTTGAGTCGTGCCACATCAGCACACGGAGGTCCTAAAAGACTTACTTTATCCATATCGTTATGGTTGGTTTTACTCTGATGATGCAGCTCTTTCCCAGTCCTATTTTGAGTGCCTTCCAACACATGAGCTAGTCCTCCTGCACTGTTGGACAATGTTTCCAAGCTATTCATAAATTTGTCCAGTAATGTATCAGACAGTGTTTCTCTGTTACTCATAAGGTTTGTTCTGGCCAGTTTTTGAGAAGTGGATAGCCTCTTCCTTCTTCCTAGTCTGTCTTAGTCTGTAAGCTGCATTGAAACTTGTGCACCATGTGCAACTCTGCTGGCATCCGAAACACCAGTGGCATAGCCTCAAGCCTCCCAGCAATGTACAAGCCCCATAGGATGACAAACTGACAGAGAAGTGTGTCTCCCTTAGCTGCTGGATACCTTTGTGCCCTCCCCTTACCTAATTCCTACCTGGTACCTGCCACTTTGTGGTCCTCGGCCTCTCCCTCCCTTTCCTGGCTCTAGGGGGCTTGGGACCTAGCTTTGCCTCCCTCCCCTTTTAACCTGGATATCCTGACGCTCCTGAGGTCCTTGGCCTCTCCTGCTCCCTCCCTTTCCTGGCTCAACCACTTAATATTATATATTAACCCTAGTAACACAGCACACACTTTCAGTTCATACTTTTAGGGAGTCACATTTGTTACTTATCAAACTAAGTTCAAATTACTTATCCATTAATTTAATACAAATGGAAGAAACTAGCCCTAACTTTATGCTCTCCTAAAACACATCTTCTAAGTGTTTTCTTATATAGCCTGTGTTTTTAAAATATCCTTTTTTACTTTATTTTTCTGCTCCTAATATTTTTCTAGAAGCTCTGGTAGCATAGTGCCTAAAGCACTTGACTGCTAACCAGAAGGCTGGTGGTTCAAACCCACCAGCCACTCCTCGGAAGGAAGGTTGGGCAATCCTACTTCCGTAGTGATACTGCCTCGGAAACCCAAGGAGGGGTCGCTATGAGTCGGGCCGACTCGATGGCAAATAACAACAACAAATATTTTTCTGCTCCTAAGTCCAATATATCTATATATCTATCTGTGTATCTATATAAATATATAGATATAGATGTAGATATAGATATATATACATATACATATATATAACAGCTGGCAAAGAATTAAGCAGATTTCCCCTGATCCTGTGTCCCTTAACTTTAGATATGCACGTGATTAGAGACTTGATGGGGAGCTGTCGTGGTGAAAAAGTTAAGAATTAGTCTACTAATCAAAAGGCCAGTGGTTTGAACCAACCCAACTGCTCTTCAGAAAAAAGAACTAGCAATCTGTTTCCATAAAGATTACAGTCAAGAAAATCCTATGGGGGTAGTTCTACACACATGAGTGTATGAGTCAGAATCAACTCACTGGCACCCAACAACAGAGACCTGATGTTTATTATTATTATATTTTTAACATTTTATTTTGAAAATCTTCAAACATATAGAACAGAATGTACACCCACATACCTTTCACCCAGATTTACCGACATTTCATCACATTTGCTTTATTATTCCCTCTCAACATACATTTTTTTAAATTGCAGAACCATTCGAAAGTAAGTTGCAAAGATCATAACATTTTATCCTTATATACTTCTGCATGTAACTCCTAAAAACTAGCACTCTCCTACAAAATCACAATATCATTATCATTCCCCAGAAATCTGACTTTAATACAATAATTTTTCTCATAGTCTGTCTCTACTAGTCCCAATAATGTTCTTAATAATAATATTCAATCCAGGGTCCAATGAAGGGTCACACTTCGCATCTAACTGTCAAGTTCCTTTAACTTCTGCTCTTGTCTTTCACAACATTATGTTAAAAACATTATATTTTAACGGGTCCATATTAGCTATCTGGTAGAATGTCCTATAACCTCAATCTGTCTGATTGCTTCCTTATGATTAAATTTGTATTGAACATTTTCGGCAAGAATACTATAGGAGATGCTATACTTCTCACTGGATTGCATCAGAAGTTAACATGATGTCCATTTTTCCCATTATTGATGATACTGTTTGATCATTTGATTAAGACAACGTATGCTAGATTTCTCTATTGTAAAAATGCCTTTTGTCCTTCTTTTACCCCAAAAAACTTTTTTACTCAATGGTTTTAGTTTCATTGATGAACCTGACAACCTCGGTTTTTATGTGGACCCTTTCATATGTTTGCTATATGAACCAATTTGTCCTTTTCAGAGTGCTTGCTTAAGTGACATACCATAAGATTCTTTTGTGAGGACTATAGCCTTAGCATAACCATCTACTGAAGTCCTCAGTGTAAAGAGTCTTTTTTATTTTTTTGCTCAACCTTTTGAACCTCAACTACAGTATTTACATAATAGTTGCCTCCTGTCTCGTATAGGACAAAGTCTATTCTATCTGCTTGCCTTACATTTCTATAAAAAGAAAAAAAGCCATTCAAACACTAGCAGAACTAAACTAGGCCCATCAAACTGGAGCCCATCTGACATTGGTTAATAAAGAAAATTCTCTTTGTTTCACAAAATTATAGAACAATCTGTCAATCAAACTCTTAGCCTGTCTCCTGAAAGATTTGTACCAGGTTGTCTGTCACATCTCCATCATTTTGTATTTGCTGTGGATCTTATTTTATCAGCTCTAATGAAGCTAGCTACAGAGTAAGGTGAGATAAGGTTTCTATCAAAATCTTAATTCCCATATCAGAAGTCAAGAGGGCAATCCAAGGAAGAGCAAGGCCATCTGTAGACACCTAGAAGAAACTTTCCTAAGACAGATAATTACTATAGTGGAACTTTTTGAGAAAGCAACTGTGACCTAGGCTCAAATGTTACTCATGAAAAAATTAAAACTGATCTTTCTATTATGCAAAATGCAAAGGCAATTTAAATAAGGACATCTATGTTTTCATTTACACTTTTTCAACTATGAAAAACCAGGCAGACTTTTAAAGTGATCTGGGAATGAGTAATATGCATTAATGCCTCCAATAATGAACATAATATGCTCCAATGATATTCTTTATTCTCAGAACCTTTGATATCAAAGGTAATAATAATTTTTGAGTTAAGTGATGCATTCTTCCACAGGAAAGCCTAAATGACCAGCAGAAATCACAGTGAGAACAAAGTTCTGGTCTCAGCTTTGTCACTGTCATCAGTTTCTTCATCTATGAAAGAAAGGATTAAATTTCATAAGTTCTAAATATTTAGTATCTGGAGTTGTCTATGAATGTGAATATACAGGTGATATATTCTATAATATAAAATCATAAGCAAATACTAAAGTACAATAACTCCATGCATTCTGTCAAAAGAGTTAACCAGGAGTATAAATTTAAGGGGACAAAAAAACATTCTGCAATCAAGATAATATTTCAATTAAATATTTTTTAAAATGAAAATTAATGAAAAAAAAAAACAGGATGGATAAAATATTAAAATTCTAAACAAAGACAGGCTGTTGTTTGTTTTATGACCTACATTACTGTGCAATGTGGAACAGTTGTTTTCAATTTGCCCACGGCTACCAGCTTAATGGGCTGAGGGGTCCTCTGGCAGGGGGGTTTATGATGGTTGACCATAGTGTCCAACAGACTGGGTAATAATAGAGCTTAACATATACTCATAAAAAGTCAGTTTTACAAACAAGTAAAGTGAAATACAAAGTACTGTGGAGTGGGAAAAAAAAATCCTATAAATCAGCATGCATTTCAGCTTCCTTGTTGAGAGGAATAAAAATTAGAGAATACCAAAAAACCAAACTCACTGCCATGGAGTCAGATCCGACTCACAGCAACCCCTCCTTGGGTTTCTGAGGCAGAATGCCCAATCTTTCTTCCAAAGAGTGGCTGGTGCGTTTGAACCTCTAGCCTTCTGGTTAACAGTCAAATGTCATAGGCACTATGCCCCCAGGACCCTTTAAAGTGGTATATAGTTGCCAGATTAAGCAAATAAAAATATAACATTGCATGAGATATACTTAAAAAGTATATATTGTTTATTTGAAATTAAAATTGAACTGGGCATCCTATATTTTTTCTGGGAATCCTAAAATGGTGACACTTAAACTGAATCTTAAGATACAGTTTTAAACAAAGAATTTCTATTTGACTATTTTCAAACTGTTGTTATGCCCTTGAGTCGATTTTTGATTCATAGGAACCCCATGTAATAAAGTAGAACTGCCCTATAGGATTTCCATGGCTGTAAATTTTTATGGAAGCAAACTGCCTCATCCTTCTCCTATGAAGCAGGAGCAGCTGGTGGGTTTAAACTGCTGACCTTTTAGTTAGTAGCTGAATGAATGCCTTAACCACTGTACCACTAGGGATTTCCCTAACTTTAAGCAACAGGTCAGAGAAAAACCATAAGTCTGACCTCTATTCATACTCAATAACATAAATTTAACCTAAACTTGCAACTTCCCTCTAACTAGCTACCAGTAAAATTAGTTTAATAATTTAATAAGTATAAATTTAAGGGGACAAAAAAACATTCTGCAATCAAGATAATATTTCAATTAAATATTTTTTAAAATGAAAATTAATGAAAAAAAAAAAACCAGGATGGATAAAATATTAAAATTCTAAACAAAGACAGGCTGTTGTTTGTTTTATGACCTACATTACATTGTTTATGGTAAACTGATTAAATCCTTTTGTAACAAATTGGGAGAAAGAACACATACACATAGAATACGCATGCACATTTTAAAGGTGCCATTAGATGAAGTTTCTTAGACTGAAAAAAACAGATACATAATGCAGGTTTTCCACTTCAAATTAGGGACTAAAATAAATTGTAGTCCTAATTTCTAGAGTTAACTCTGAAGTAGCTAGACATATCAGAGTTTGAAAAATGGGGTAATCCTACCTAACAGGTCCTAGAAATCTATCCTGATTGCTGATGAACCTACACGTTTCTCCTGCTTGTGACCTCTAAATTGATTATTTGGAAGTAAATAGCTAATAAACACCACAGCTCAAATATAAATGGGCCCTAGAATAAATTCTGCTTTAGAACAAAAAATAAAAATGAAGTGCACATTCCTTAAGGAATCCAACTTAAAAATATAGTCTTCACACCCCCTGGTTATTTTCAAGTATAAGAATTCTATTTCTCTCTCTGTGTATTTCAAATTGAATTCATAGCACACTAATATTACTCATTCTAGATACTTCCTGGAAAGCCAGAAAACTATAAACAAAGAGGCAACCATTTGCCAAGGAAAGAGCACTGATTAAAACTTAATTTTAATTTCATAGGAGCAATCAATATATAGGTCTGCTAGCTGGGGACAGCCATCACATACTATAAAAATTGTTGGGAATATGTGCTATGACCCTAACAGGAGATTTTTTTTCACTTCTTCATGATTTCTATTATAATAGGCATCCTATCATGTTATAGTTAATCATTCATAAGTCTGTCTTACCCGTTATTGATGACTATGAGAAACTTAACATAAAAGATAACATTATTTATTATTTCCTGTGCCCAATACCTAACACAGTGCCTAAACAGTGTTCAAGATATATATTTGAGTTCATATAATTGAGAGGATGAAAGCCTCTATGAAATATAAAATACAAATATATTCAACCTAGAAACAAAATCTAAGTATTTGATATCAAGAAATAAGTTCTGGAGAAAAATACATCAATGTGTTTCCACTTACAAAATCATATATATACATATATATATATGTTGTACACACACACACACACACACACATAGTTCTGAAAGAAGTCCTAGCTGCACTGAAAATATTAGCGAAAAACCAGGCTCCAAGAATTGATGGAGTACCAATTGAGGTATCTCAACAAACAGGTGCAATGCTGGAAGTGCTCATTCACCTATGCCAAAAATTTGGGAGACAGTTAACTTGTCAATTGACTGGAAGAGATATATTTTTGTGCTCATTCCAAAGAAAGGTGGTCCAACTGAATGCAGAAATTATTGAATATATCATTATCACAAGCAAGCAAAATCTTGCTGAAGGTAATTCAAAATGGTTGCAGCAGTACATGCACAGGGAACTGCCAGAAATTTAAGTTGGATTCAGAAGAGGAAGTGGAAATAGGGACATTATTGTTGGTGTCTGATGGATGTTGGCTGAAAGCAGAGAATACCCAAAAAGATAGTTATCTGTGTTTTATTGACTATGCTAAGTAATTAGACTATGTGGATCATAACAAATTTTCCATCACATTACCAAGAAT
This sequence comes from Orycteropus afer afer, assembly GCF_000298275.1. Classification (NCBI taxonomy): domain Eukaryota; kingdom Metazoa; phylum Chordata; class Mammalia; order Tubulidentata; family Orycteropodidae; genus Orycteropus; species Orycteropus afer. The sequence goes on from NW_006921937.1 coordinate 628,022, forward strand.
GAGAATTCCCTAACACTTAATTGTGATCATGCAGAATCTGTACATAGACCAAAATGTAGTCACTCAAACAGAACAAGAGGAGAGTGTGTGGTTTAAAATCAAGAAAGGTGTGTTTCAGGGTTGTATCCTTTCACCATACTTTTTCTATCTGTTTCTTAGCAAATAATCCAAGAAGTTGGACTATACGAAGAAGGACATTGCATCAAAATTGGAAGAAAACTCATTTACAACCTATTTAAGTAGATGACACAACCATACTCATAGAAAGCAAAGAGGACTTGAAGCACTTATTAAAAAACCTAACCAAATGCAGTTCCATCGAGTGGATTCTGACTCAGAGCGACCCTCACTGGATTTCGAAGGGAAGGTTGGGCAATCTACTTCCGTAGTGATACTGCCTCAGTAACCCAAGGAGGGGTCGCTATGAGTCAGGTCCGACTCAACGGCACATAACAACAACCACCACCACCTCTTTATGGAAGTAGATTGCCTCATCTTCCTCCCGTGGAGCAACTGCTGGGTTTGAACCATGGCGGTGTAGTAAATTACATAATATGGTTTTTACAGCCATAAATCTTCGTGAACTCTGTGGTGGAATTTGCCATGAGCAACTGAGTAGTTCCTGATTGCTAAAGGTATCCACTTGGGGCATTTCTGTTGAACCAGCACAAAGCAATGGTTCTAGTTACCTAGTGCCACTCTGACAAGAATATACCACAAATGGGATGGCTTGAACAAACAGGAGTTTATTCTCTTATAGTCCAGGAGGCTAGAAGTCTGAGTTCAAAGTGCCACGCTCTAGGGGCTATGTGAAAGCCCCTCGACCTTGGGCTTCAGCTCAGCCTCTTGCTCCTGGCCCACTGAAGCTAGAGGCTTTTCTTCACTCAGGCAACTACTTGCTACTGAGGCTAACAAGCCCAAGGTCAATAAATCAGATGGCACAGTCCAGATGTTACCAAACCACATGGCAGTCCATTGTAAGTCCCAAGGTCAGCAAAGCATGGCAGGCTGCTGAACAATGACTTGGCTACATGCAGGGTTCCAGCATGCCATAAACTGGAGACTATCCCCAAGGCTTCTCCTTATATACAGGAAGCAGACAATATCCCAAAGGCAGCTACTTAGCTGCTTGTGGTAGATCCTACCATGGAGTTGATTGTCAGTCTCATCATGGGGAATAAATACCACGAGCTGCTCAGCCACTCAACCAGGCCCAGCCAAGTTGACATACAAGTTTAACTATCACAGCAATCTTCTGGGAAGTTCGCTTTCTCTCAGGTGTATAGAATTCTGATGTTGTGATTGGTCAGTTAGGTCACTCTGCCAGGCTCAAAAGGAGGCCTCCTAGAGGCAGAAGGAATTTCTCACTGCCAGCTGGGAGATGCAAGAGACATATATTGCTGAGAGAGAGATGCGAGAGACATGCACTACTGGGAGAGGGACTGAGAGAGACTGTAGGCTGAGAGAGACCGAGCATGTTCCTGAAGTTCAATTGTAGCCTGTTGCTTCCCTAAAAAAACCCCATAATCTGTGAGTTCTGTGAGGCACTACAGCGAATTATCGAACCTAGCAGAGAAGTGATAGGTGCTGAGGGAGGAACAGTTGGTTTCAGGATTGATGAAAGGGCTGGAGGGAGGCAGTATGGCTGGCATCACAGGAATAGGCCTTGGGCTGCTGATGGTGATTCTGTCTTCTTCCTGTGGGGTTAGAGGGTTTCAGAAGATGCAGCCTCCCTGCCCCTTTGGCAACTGCTGGCCTTGGTTTTCAGCAGCCAAATGCCTTACCACTGTATCACCAGAGCTCCTTTGAAGCACTCAGCAATGAAGATCTAAGACTACAGCTTTCAACATGGATTATACCTCAATGTAAAAAAAACAAGTCTTCACAACTGGACCAACAAGCAACATAGTAATAAATGGAGAAAAGACTGAAGCTCTCAAAGATTCCATCTTAGATCTACAATCAATACCCATGGAAATGGACATGAAAATAAATGATGTATTGCATCAGGCAAATCTGCAGCAAAAGACCTCTTTATGTATGCAAAAAATGGACAATGAATGAGGAAAACCAAAGAAGAATGGATGCATTTCAAATGTGTTCTTAGCAAAGAATATTGAATAATTGTTCTGCAGGAAGAATGAACAAATCTCTCTTGGAAGAAGTACAGCCAGAATGCTCCTTAAGAAGTGAGGATGGTGAGACTTAATTTCATGTACTTTGGATATGTTGTAAAGAGGGACCAGTCCCTGGAGAAGAATATCATCACGTTTTGTAAAGTAGAAAAACAACAAAACCAAAATCCCTGTCATCGAGTCAGATCCGACTCATAGCAATCCCTCCTTGGGTTTCCAAGACGATATCACTTCTGAAGTAAATCTCCTGATCTTCCTTCCGAAGAGTGGCTGGTGGGTTTGAACCACCAGCCTTCAGGCTAGTATCAATCCCTTAGGCACTGCGCCACCAGAGCTCCCTTGTAAAGTAGAAGGTCAGCAAAAGAGAGGAAGACCTTCAATTAGATGGGCTAACACAGTGGTTGCAACAATGGATTCAAGTATGGCAACAATTTTAAGGATGAAACAGGGCTGGGCAATGTATGTGCACAGGGTCGCTATGAGTCTGAACCAACTACATCACCTACCAACAACAACAATAATATACATGTATGTTTGTATAATAATGTATGTATATATCTACATATCTATAGATATAGATATAGATAGAGATATATGGACACACACACTCATTCTAGACATAATATAAAGAATCCTGGTGGCATAGTGGTTAAACACTTGGCTGCTAAACAAAAGGTCAATGTTTTGAACCCATGAGCTGCTCTGCAGGAAAAATACGTGGCAATCGACAAGATTACAGCCTTGGAAACTCTAAGAGACAATATCTACTCTGTCCTACAGGGTTTCTGTGAGTTGGAATCAACTCGATGGCAATTTTTTTTTTAAGAGATATTATGCTGAAGTGAATTTTTTTAAAAAAGTGATCTTTTTCATAACTTCGGAATTTAAAAAACTTCTGGAGCAGAGGAAAAATCAAAGTCTGATGATATTTCAGCATTCTACTCTAAATCAACCTCTAATTATTTTTTTCTTACTAAAAATTGTAAAATCTCTTGGCATCAGTAAATTTTCTTGTTTTCATAAAAACAAAAATGAATTTTTTCCTTAAAATGTATTTCTCTTTTTATATATCAAGCAACAGTAAGGTATTACCAGCAAGTAAACTCCTACTCTAATCTGAAGTTCCAAGAATGATAATTTGAATCTACAACAGTTGTGCTATTCGCTCTTTTTGCATGGCAAACAGACAAGAAAAAAATTAAGAGAAATAAAACAGTGAAATTGGTATAATTAGCTACACAAAGGACTAAATTAAAAATCTTTTAACATTAAATTACATAATTTTATTTTTAATCATTCTTTAAATGATCTATATTATTCAAAATTAAAAAACCCAAGAGTTTCAATATACCTATTTTATATAATGAATCAAGACACAAGAGTTAGAGCTATTTGTTAGATACACAAATATCCACAATCTTAAAATATGCATCATTTTGTATTCAATTTGTCAGTTCATCCACTCCTATGTAAAGCATGAAACAAACTAGGGGAAAAAAAATAAACTAAGGACAACATCCAAATGCAAGATAATTAGAGGATTTTTTTCCCAAATAAACAAATGAAGAAGGAAAAGTTCTTTCTAAAAGACTTTTTCAGGCCAAATAATTCACTGTGCTATACAACATATAGTTATGAAAATATTCCCTATAGATAAATATTCTGAAATTCTAAATCGCTACTAATTTTTTTTTATTTAGATACAGTCATGAAAATATGCCAAGGTATCTCTTTTATAAGAAAGTTCTTTTTAAGAGAAAAGCAATAAAACTGAGTGCAACTCTTTTCATTTGAAAAGTTCATGTTTGAACTCCACGAACAGAGTCTTAGGAAGGACCAATCTATAAAGACTTAATGACCAGTACACTTAACTCAGATTTTTCTTAATAAAATTATTTATTTCAGTATCTTATATGCAAAATGGGAGCTCTGGTAGCATAGTGCCTAAGGCACTTGACTGCTAAGCAGAAGGCTGGCGGTTCAAACTCACCAGCCACTCCTCAGAAGGAAGATGGAACAATCTACTTCCATAGTGATACTGCCTCAGAAACCCAACAAGGGGTCACTATGAGTCAGGTCCAACTTGACGGCACATAACAACAGCAACATATGCAAAATAATTTCTTATAATGAAATTGTTTGAGAATAGACCTTTTAATTCAGCTATCTAAGAAAAGAAAAAGGGGGGTGTGATAGTTGAAGATGTGTCAACTTGGCTGGACTCCAGTTGTGAGTGGTGGTTCCCATGAT
>NW_006921937.1:632886-633918 GCF_000298275.1 Orycteropus afer afer
ATATATATATATACTTTGCTGGTTTTTGTGTTTCTCTAGAGAATCCAATCCAACACAGGGGGAAAACCTGGAACCCAATGGTTTATACTTAGTAGGATTCAAAAACAAAAATGTAGCTCAGTTTAGCTTAAAAGTTCTTTGTTAAGTAGGATGACTGCATCAATCCTACCCTTCAACCCTAGTTACCCCAACAAAGATAACTTTCCAATGAAACTTGTCATTTTGTTTCATTTAATATACCTATTTTAAGAAAAGAAAAGAAAAGAAAAAAAAGACTAGAAAGGGAGAAAAAAAGAGTTACAGAAAAAGTAAGAGTAGATTTTTTTAAATATGCTTTAAGAACTAACTTGTTTCCTGAAGTTCTAAAAAATGCAATCAAATATGTGAAGGAAATAAAGACAAAAACCCTAGAAAAAAGTGGGAAAATTTATCATTATTTTCACATGATGCAACTATCTGTCTGGAAAATGCAAAACAATCAACTATAAACTATTAGAAAGTATGAGTTTGGAAAAAAGATCAATTAAAAAATGAGTGCACAAAAGTATACCTAAAATATACAAAGAATATATTCTAATTTACCAAAAACCATTAGAAACACTGAAAAAGATACTATTCACAACAGCAACATTATTGAATACATTAAAATTATTAAATATATTAAGCTAGATTTGACATGAAATATACAGAAGCGATCATAGCAAAACTGTCCACAACAAAAAAGAGAAGCATTAAAGGCTTCTGCAAATAGGAAAGGCTATCTTGTAATATTTTAAAGATATAAAATCCTCACAAATTAAACTGCAATCAAAAAGCAGTAACAACTAACTTGTAATGTTGTGCATGTATATGGAGGGGTGAGAGTTATTATTCAGACATTAAGGACTAAAACATTGTTGTTGTTGTTGTTAAGTGCCGTCGAGTCTTTCCGACTCACAGCAACCCCATGCACAGCAGAACGAAACACTGCCCGATCCCACGCCAGCCCCACAATCCCTGCTATACTTGATCCCATCATCGCAGCCACCGTAT
>NW_006921937.1:634758-648582 GCF_000298275.1 Orycteropus afer afer
AGAGCCAAAGTATGATCTTGAATATATCCCTCCTGAATTTAGAGATCATCTAAAGAATAGATTTGATGCATTGAACACCAATGACCGAAAGCCAGATGATTTAAGGGAAGATATCAAGAACATTATCCATGAAGAAAGCAAGAGATCACTAAAAAAAGGACTAAAACATTACAAAGTTTATATGGAAGAATAAACCTGTAAGAATTTCTAGGAAAATTGTGAGTTCCAAAGAAACAGGTAATGAGGGAGCATGTCCCCCAAAACAACAACAAAATTGAATCATACCATGAAGGCACACTAATTAAAACAGTTTAGAACAGGTGCTATAACTGACAGATGAAAAGAGCAGAATAAAAATTCCAGGCAGGAGATCAAGTATACATAAGATTTCAGTACATATTAAAAGTAGTATTTCTACCACCCTTCCCTCAACTGGAGTGTGGGTTGCATTCACTTCCAAAGAAAAGATCATAGTAAGAGAAAAAATAGCAAGTTTACAGTGGAGAAACCTGGCAGACACCACTATAACCAAGTAATCTAGGTTAACATCACCAGTGATAGAACAAGAAGAGCACTTCACCTCTGTCGTATTCTTTCCACAAACCCATAATCCCAGCCTAATCATGGGGGAAAAAAAATCAGACAAGTCCAGATTGAGGTGCATTCTAAAGAATACTTAGCTAATAATCTAATGTTCAAACTGGTCAAGGTCATGGTAAACAAGAAAAGACTGAGAAACTGTCATAGACCAGAGGAGACCAGGCAACTGATAAGCAGTTCTATATTTTGGATTGGATCCCGGAATAGTAAAAGGCCATTTATAAAAACACTGGTGAATAAAAAAAATAAAGTCTAGAGGTTGTTTAACAGTAAAGAACCAATGTTTGTTTCTGAGTCTTGATAAATCCTGTTGTTGCTGACTGTCCTCAAGTCTGATTCATGGTGACCCCATGTGTGCAGAGCAGAACTGTTCCATAAGGTTTTCAAGACTGTGATTGCCAGGTCCATCTTCTGAGGGGCTCAAACAGCCAACCTTTCAGCTAGCAGTCAAGTGCTTAATCATTTGGGCTACCCAGAGCCTCCTTGATAAATGTATCATAAACCAAAAACAAACCAAACTCACTGCCATAGAGTCAATTTGACTCATAGAGACCCCTCCTTGGGTTTCTGAGGCGGTATCTCTACGCAAGTAGATTGCCCAATCTTCCTTCTGAGGAGTGGCTGGTGTGTTTGAACCACCAGCCTTCTAGTTAGCAGTCAAATGCCTAAGGCACTATGCCATCAGAGCTCCTAAATATACCATAATACTTTAAAATGATAAGATTTTCAGAAACTGAGCTTAAGGAAGGAGTAGACAAGAACTATATACTAACTACATAATTTTTGTATAAATCTAAAAATTTTTAAAAATTCATTCTTAAAAAAACTAGTATTTCTCTGGTCTCCTCTAGTCTATGACAGCTCTGGTAGTGTAGTGCCTAAGACATTTGACTGCTAACCAGAAGGCTGGCAGTTCAAACCCACCAGCCACTCTTCGGAAGGAAGGTTGGGCAATCTACTTCAGTACTGATACTGTCTCAGAAATCCAAGGAGGGGTTGCTATGTGTTGGGTCTGACTCAACGGCACATAACAACAACAACACTATTCCACATAATTAAAGATATACGGTATTTTTCAAAAATTTCACAAATCATTGAGAAATAAATATAAAAACCTACACCTCATACTAGATAGAATAAATATAAAAAGCAATATATGAATTGCATAGTTACTGGAAAACCATACACATGATATTTATTTATTTGAGATAAGAAAAGTCTTTTTACACATAGCCCAAAGCCAGAAATTATACAGGAAAAGACTAAAACATTTGTCTACACAGAAATCAAGTATTTCTAAATGAAAAATAAAAAATGGAAACACTATAAACAAGCCTTTTAAAGGGGAAGAGCAGAACAATATTTGGCAAAATGTAACATATTTAACTTGTGTTCAACTCTTAAAAAAATTGAATATAGTGGCAGTAACACAGATAATTTTATCAAAATAATAAATGCAAATGTCCATTAAACACATAAAGAGATATTTAATCTAACTAGTAATCTATATTTAATGTAATTTAATGAGATACTACTGTTAATATACTAGGAAAAAAAAAACAAAACTAATCATGCCCAGTAAAATCAAATACACAGTAGACAACAAAAGAAGATTTGGGTACCACTTTTCTTGAGTAATGACTGCAATATATATGAAAAGTTTAAATAGTATAGTTGGCATAGCACATCCATTCTATAAAGTGATTCTAAGAAATTAATTGAAAAAGTGCCAAGGATATTCCCTGGAGCATTTTTTTAAATAGAAAAATACATAATAAACCTAAACACCCTTCAAGAAGGGATTAGTTATATGGTGTATAATACATTCATATAATGGATTATTATATGAATACTGGTGATGTAGCAAATGTGTATCAACTGGACAGGTCTAGAGGGATGGGGCAGAAAGAGTAGAGCACTATTTCAGGGTGACATACAGATCAAGGATTAAAGATCCTAAGATCAACTCAAGTCAAAATTTTATTTCTACACAGTTAAGATACAAGTCACTGATTGTGCAGACAAGTCAACTATCTCAGCTCCACTGCTTCACAGAGCAAAAAAGACTCAAGGGTAAGGTTAAGGTAGTAAGCCATAAAATATTCAAAATTTAAGATTCAAGACAATGACATCTGGGAGCTAAAACAATGTCTTTACAAGCCTGGTGGTGCAGATGGTTAAATGCTTGACTACTAAATTAGAAGGCTGGTAGCTCTAACCCACCAACAGGCACTTCAGAAAAAAGGTGTGGCAAACTGCTTCCGAATGGTCATAGCCATGAAAACTCCAGGGTGCACAGTTCTACTCTGAAGAACGTGGGGACACCACGAGTCACAGACTCAAAGGCAACTTTTTTTTTTTTTTTTAATTTTCTTGTTCTCTTTAGTATAGAAAGCACTAGAGGAGGGAAGGAGGGAAATACTGTGATGGGGAGCACAATGACCCAAAGTTATACCTTGAACCTTAGTGGAGTGAAAAAAAAAGAACTAGGGAAGTAAGGAGGCTCCTAGAAAGTGAGTGGTGGTATTTCAGTTAGTAATGTAATTTTTCAGATTTATAAGGGTATTAGAGAATAAAAATCAGAATGTCCTTCGCCTAATATCACAATTAGTCTCATTAGAGAAAAGTATTTTAGAATATCAAGCTGTTGCTATGTTATTACATCCCTCATAAGTCTAATCCAAACAAACTCAACCTTTCCTCCCTTCTTCTTGACTCAAAACACTATGATAAAACTACTAAATTGAAAGGAAGACAATCTTTCAGATTTGTAAAAATCTGATGTTAGGCACTATAAAATGTGACCTATCCTGCATAGTATATAAAGCTATACTGATAAACATTCACACAGACTCTTCATAAGGGGTGAAAACAATACAAATATTTTATTTTATATCATATTCTTAACTGAATCCATGATGTCTTTTTATGAACTCCAAAACTCCAAACTAAACTCAATGCCACTGAGTCAATTCTGACTCATACTGACCCCAATTGGGTTTCCAAGGCTGTAGATCTTTATGGAAGTAGACTGCATCATCCTTCTTCTATGAAGTGACTAGTGGGTCTGAACCACCAGCCTTTTTGGTTAGCAACCAAATGCCTTAACCACTACACCACCATAGCTCCTTTTTAAGACCCTTAAATACAACAGGAAGCTACAAAAATGAAAATAGCAATGATAAGTCAATTTATATCCCAGGATTATTGTCTCATTGTTGTTGTTGTTGTTGTTGTTATGTGCCGTTGAGTCGGACCCGACTCATAGCGACCCCTCCTTGGGTTTCTGAGGCAGTACCACTACGGAAGTAGATTGCCCCATCTTCCTTCTGAGGAGTGGCTGGTGGGTTTGAACCGCCAGCCTTCTGGTTAGCAGTCAAGTGCCTTAGCCATTATGCTACCAAAAAGTTTATACATATAAAAATAAATGATTGCAACAGAAATTTTAAATAGTATATCCCTTTTAGTCACTGAGGGAGGAGCTCTGGTAGCGTAGTGCCTAAGGCACTTGACTGCTAACCAGAAGGCTGGCAGTTCAAACCCACCAGGCACTCCTTGGGAGGAAGCTTGGGCAATCTACTTCCATAGTGATACTGCCTCGGAAACCCAAGGAGGGGTCGCTATGAGTCAGGTCTGACTCGACGGCACATAACAATAACAACAACATTAGTCACTGAAAAAAAAGTTAGAAAACTTAAGTGTCATTAGGTTATTTCACTTTGTCAAATACCTAAAAACAAAAGGGACAACAAGTGATTCAGAGTGGCTACTTTTTCTCATTATGGTGGTCAGGTTTTACAAAACCCAAACCCTAAAACCCATGATGTGATACAATGAAAGGACATACAATTAATATAAGTTGTTTGCCATAATCTCTTCTCTTCAGCACCAAAGGTCTTTAATAGGGTGAGTGTCCTATAATACCAAGATTAGATTTATATATCCTAGAAAACGGGTTACATGCTGATGAACAGCATTAAAGTGACATAATGGCTCTTAGTGGTTATAAATGTAGCTTTTTCCTACTTTAATTGGCAATGACTGGACTGACCTTTTCTCTACAATTGTAACTACAGTAAAGCAATTAGACAAACCACAACTTACTTGTGAAATAAAGAGTAGAGGAAGAAAGCAAGAAAGCTTTCAGTCACTAGTTTTGAAAATGAAGAGTGAAATTAGGTTGGCTTTCTATTGGGAAAAAATGTGCTACCAATAAGGAAAATAAAACAAAAACTCACTGCTGTCAAGTTGATTCCAACTCACAGTGACCCCTCCTTGGGTTTCCAAGGTGGTATCTCTAGGGAAGCATATTGCCTAGTCTTCCTTCCAAGGAGTGGCTGGTGGGTTTGAACAGCCAGCCTTCCGGTTAGCAGTCAAATGTCTTAGGCACTATGCCACCAAAGTTCCCAATAAGGAAAACAGTGTTCTACAAATTATGTTCTTTGTTTAGTTTAAAATCTGATCCATGCACAAAAATCCCAGAGGAAAGTCCTTTTTCATATACTTAGAGGTAGTCTCCCTAGTTGAGGACAAAAATCATTCCTGAAAACACGTTTGAAAGTAAAAAACAACAGCAAAAAATTATGATCTTATCTGGGACAGTTGAGGAAAAGGCAGAAGAGGAGAGAAGGCTTATTTCCAAGTTCCAAAAATAACACCATCCATTTGATCCCGACTCAAAGTGATTCTATAGGGCAGAAAGCTGACCCATGGGGTTTTCAAGGCTATAAACCTTTATGGAAGCAGACTGACTCATCTTTCTCCTGTGGAGCGGCTGGTGGGTTCAAACCACTGACCTTTTGGTTAACAGGAGAATGCACCAACAGAGCACCAGATCTAAAAATAATAATGATAAAATCTCTTACTGTGGTCCATGCAGGCACACTTTCCAGGAAGTCACATATTTCAGAGGGGCCTTTGGGGAGAGTCAGCTGTCAGTCACCCCAAAGGACTCATGGATAGGACTGTGAATGGAGCCTGAAGAGTAACCATCCTTCTCCCCACCTTCTTTCTGAACCTCAGTGGATGATCATCCAGCCTCCTTGATTTTAAGCCTCCTTGTTAAAAACACTAGATCCTTGAAGGAGAGGTGGGAGAAGAGTATTGATTGTTTTTCAACCACCAAGATGGTGTGAAAGTGAACACCGGTCTGAGAGACCTTGGGTAGAGAACTGAGGCATGCTGAAAGACAAACCAAGGCAAACTTAGTCAGAGGGTCAGTTCTTCCCACAGTCACTCCCCCTAAATATCCAGAGGCCTCAGCAGAGGTCAGACTTTCCCCTACCAGCTACTATAATTGGCAAGAAACACACCATTGGGCAATGCTAAATCAACTCCATATGCAAGATTATTTTCTCATCAGGACAGTAAAAGTTTATACATTTTCCCTATGAATAAAAAGAAATATGCTTGCAACAGGAATTTTAGTTAAATAATATATCCCTGTTGGTCACTGAAAAAAGTTAAAAAATCTAAGTAAGAGCCAGGGGACCATCTTTCATCAGCTAGAGTAATGAAATTTAGTATATAAAACATGGTTCAAGGAAGTCAATGTACAATGTGTGGAAATTCAGGTCATATCAAAATACAGTGCACAGTAATTTAAAAATTCCATACATGCAAATTGGAGAACCATATAAAAGGATAAGTAGAGAAGCCTGAAATGAAGTGACAAAAACATTATATAATTATCTAGAAATTCCTTGACTAGTCAGAGGCAAGTATTGCTAAACTATAAACTCTGTGAAGGCAGGAAAATCAAATGTTGTGTTCACTGCCCTATTTAAAATGCCTGGTCATTACAGATGCTTAATAAATATTTGTCTAATGACTATGTCATCAAATACCAGCAGGGTCACCCATGGTGGACAGGTTTCAGCGGAGAATCTTGACTAAGACAGTCTAGGAAAAAGGACATGGTGGTGTATTTCTGCAAAAGTTAGCCACTGAACACCTTATGAAGAGCAGTAGAATACTGTCTGATATAGTGCCAGAAGGTGAACCCCTCAGGTTGGAATATACTCAAAATATGACTGTGGAAGAGCTGCCTCCTTAAAGTAGAGTCAAGCTTCATGATGTGGATGCAGTAAAGATTTTGGGACTTTCATTTGCTGATGTAGCAAGACTCAAAATGAGAAAACACAGCTGCCAATATCCATTAATAATCGGAAAGTGGAATGTACAAAGTATGAACCAAGGAAAACTGGAAACTGTCAAAACTGAAATGGAATACATACAGACTGATATGCTAGGCATTAGTGAGCTGAAATGGACTGGTATTGGCCATTTTCAGTCAAATAATTATATGGTTTACTTTGGTGGTGTAGTGCCTAAGGCATTTGACTGCTGACCAGAAGGGTGGCAGTGAAAACTCATCAGGCACTCCTCAGAAGGAAGATTGGGCAATCTACTTCTGTAGTGATGCTGCCTCAGAAACCCAAGGAGGGGTCGCTGTGCATCAGATTTGACTTGATGGCAGTGAGTATGCCAGGAATGACAAATGGAAAAGGAATAGTGTGGCATTCATTGTCCAAAAGAACATCTCAAGATCTATCCTGAAGTCCAATGCAGTCAGTGATAGAATAGTATCCATATATATAAGGAACACTGGTTAATATGACTATCATTCAAATTTACTTCTCAACCACTAAAGCCAAAGATGATGCAATCAAAGAGTTTTACCAACTTCTTCTGTCAAAATTGATCAACACGCAACCAAGATGCATTGATAATTACTGGTAATTGTAATGTGAAAGCTGGAAACAAAGAAAAAGGATTGGTAGCTGGAAAATATGGTGTGGGTGATAAAATGTCACTAGAGAGCATATGACAGGATTTTGCAAAATCAATGACTTAGTTGTTGCATATACCTTTTTTCAACAACATAAATGGTGATTATACATGTGGACCTTGCCAGACGGAATACACAGGAATCAAATAAACTACATCTGTACAAAGAGACAATGGAGAAACTCAGTATCATCAGTCAGAATGAGGCCAGGGGCTGACTATAGAAAAGATCATCAATTGTTCATATTCAGGTTTAAGCTTAAGCTGAAGAAAATTAAAACAAGTTCACAAGAGCCAAAAATATGACCTTGAGTATATACCTTGTGACCACAGAGATCATCTGAAGAACAGATTTGAGCCAGTGAACACCAATGACTGAAGATCAGACAAGTTCTGGGATGACATCAAAGACAACATACATGAAGAAAGCAGAAGTTCATTTAAAAGACAAGGGAGGGCTTCCAGTAAGATAGAGGAATAGACAGACAAGCTGCACAGTTCCTCTTCAACAAAGAAAAGAGAAACCAATGGACAGAGATACAGAAGATAATCCTGGAGCCCTGAGCTTTTAAAGGAAGTATACAAATGTGGACTAGGCATCAACTAGTGGAAAAACCTGAATGAAAACAGTGAGTACAGAAACAGAGCAGTAGACTGTCAGCTACTCTTGATGGGACCAACAGCCTGAATATTTCCAAGTGGTGTTGGGACGGGAGAATTGACCTAAAGATCAGCCCTGGTTGCCACGGGCTGAAGGGAAAATTGTGCTTATGGCCTATGACTAGGAAGGGAAACAGCAAGGAAGGAGACAACCTGAGCTGTGGACTTTCAGCTGCCCAGAGGGTGCAACCATTTTGATTGTTTACAAGTGGCAGACATTTTGGAAATTTAAAGTGACCGAAGGCGCAGTCATTCTGAATGTTTACAAGTGGTGGCCATTTTGGATATTTAAAGTGACCAAGGGTGCAGCCATTTTGAATCTTTACAAGCAGTGCCCAATTTGGATATTTAAGACAAAAAAGAGTGCAGCCTTTTTGAATGTTTACAAGCGGTGGCCATTTTGGATATTTAAAGTGACCGAGGGTGCAGCCATTTGTATCTTTAAAAGTGGCAGCCAATTTGGATCTTAAAGTGACAGCATTCTTATTTGGATTCCAGGGATCTAATAATAGGCTCCGTTTGCCAAAGACAGCAGGGATATATGGGAGGCTGACAATGGGAGAGGAGACAAGGGGTGAGTATATAAGTGCTGCCAACTAGCAAATGGAGGAGCACAGCACAGTACCCTGCTTAAGTAGATAACATTCAAAGAAAACAAAAATCATGGGCAAGGCACTCCAACATATAATCACCAATTAAATATAAATACAAAAACGTCACAATGCCTCAGAGACAACACAGCATCACAGTGTACACAAAGAAGCAAAATAAAGCAGGAGAAATAGGGGACCAGGATACAGACCCAAAAAACATATCTGAGGAAGACACAGCATTAGAACTCTCTAATAAGGAATTCAAAAGAATTATATTTAGGTATCTTCAACGAATTGAGAGACAGATCAAGGAAAAAAATGACAAAATTAAGGAAAACACAGAGAAAACCCTAGAACAATTTCAAAAGACAATACAAGAACAAAATGAAAAAATAAGTGAAAAATTAGAAATGATACAAAATCTTCATACAGAAATCCAGAAGATTAATACCAAATTTCCAGAAATAGATAAGATTTTGAATGGGCAAAGGAGTAGAACTGAATCAATGGAAGACAGAATTAGTGAGATTGAAGGAAAATACCTCACTACTTCTTTAGAAAGTGATCAATCAGAAAAAAGATCAAAACAAAATGAAGATAGCCTAAGGTTCATGTGGAATACCATTAAAGGAATGACCTACGTGAAATCAGAATTCCAGAACAGGAAGAGACAAATAAAACCACAGAAAAAATTGTCAAAGATTTGTTGGAAGAGAATTTCCCTGGTATGATGAAAGATGAGAATATATCCATTCAAGAAGTCCAACGAACCCCAAACAGGACAGACCCCAGAAGAAAATCATCATCAAAAACAAAACCAAAGACAAAGAAAGAATTCTGAAAGCAGCATGTAAAAAATGAAAAGTTACCTACAAGGGGCAACCAATAAGACTAAGCTCAGATTTCTGGGCAGAAATCATGCAGGCAAGAAGGAAATGGGGTGCTATATATGAAACTCTGAAAAAGAAAATCTTCCAACCAAGAATTATGTACTCAGCAAAATTGTCCTCAAATATGATGGTGAAATTAGGACATTTCCAGATAAGCAGAAATTAAGGGAATTTGTTAAAACCAGACCAACCTTACAAAGAGATGCTAAAGGGAGCCCTTTGGACAGAGAAGCAACAATGACCAACAACAACTGACCATTAACACACATGATAATATAACCCAGAAACCAACCCAGCTTTGGAAGTTCCAAAGTAATAAGCCTACAAGATTGCAAACAAGGAATCAGAGACACCAACTGACAAATGAGGACAACTACAAACCAAAAAATGGGGGAAAAAAATCTGTGTCATTACAGACCTTCTAGATGGTAGGGAAGTCAAGACAACTACAAGATAGAATGGACTGTTCTACACTTGGGAAGAAAACTACAAATTACAGGGCAACCTCAAACAAAAATTATAAATCTTCACATCAAAATAAAAAACAGGACCAGTACAAATATTTAGCAAATACTAAAACAATAGCAATGAAGGAAGTAATAACATGATTCAGAAACAACGAGCTCAGCACAGAAAATTATATGGAACAAAGAAATCAATACCATGAAAAAGTACATAACAAAAATTACAGCAACAAATTCCTACTTGTTGATTACATATCTGGCAAGGAACTTATCTCTAAAATTTACAGAAAACTCCAATGCCTCAACAGCAAAGAGAGTAACATCCAACTGAAAAATGGGCAGAAGGCATGAATAGATACTTCACCAAGGAGAATATTCAGGTGGCCAGCAAATACATGAGGAGATGCTCATGATCATTGGCCATCAGAGAGATGCAAATCAAAACAATGAGGTACCATCTTATCCCAGCACTGATGTCAAGGTTCAATAAGACAGAAGTAACAAATGCTGACGGGGATGTGAAGAGATTGGGACTCTCATACACTGCTGGTGGGACTGTTGAAGTGATACAGCCACTGTGGAGAGCAGTATGGTGATTCCTTAGAAAGTTGGAATTGTGGATACCAATTGATCCAGCAATTCCCATTACTAGGTATGTATCCTAGAGAGGTGAGAGCCAGGACAGGAACACACAGAGGCACACTCATGTTCATCACAGCACTTATTCACAAGAGCAAAAAGATGGAAATAACCTACGTGCCCATCAAGGGAAGAGTGGATGACCAAACTATGGTACATACACACAACGGGATGCTACATAGCACTAAAGAATAACGTGGAGTCTGGAAAACACCCCATATCATGGATGAACTTAGAGGACATTATGCTGAGTGAAATAAGTCAATCACAGAAGGACAAATATAGTATTAGTTTATTGTTGTGGAGGGTCAAGGAAAGGTATATATGGAGGGAAACTGTCTTTCTTGGTTGCCAGAGGTTGGAGGGGAGGGGAGGGGACACTGAAAAAAAATGCACTGACCCATGTCACTTTAGTTCTGTGTATTTTACTGTACATAAATTATATTTCAATAAAATGCATTAAAAAAAAAAAGGCAAGGGAGAAAGAAAAGGCCAAAATGGATGCCAGAAGAGACTCTCAAACTTGTTCCTGAATGGAGTATAGCTAAAGCAAATGGAAGAAATGATAAAGTAAAAGGGCTGAATAGAAGATTTCAAAGGGTGGCCCTAGATGACAAAATAAAGTATTATAATGTAATGTGCAATGAACTGGAATTAGAAAATCAAAAGGAAATAATATGTTCAGCATTTCTCAAGCTGGAAAAACTAGAAAATATTCAAAAGCTTCCAGTTGCTACACTGAAGGATTCTATAGTCAAAATATTGTAGGACACAGAACACATCAAAGGCAGATGGAAATAATATACAGAATCACTGTACCAAAAAGCATTGAGTGACATTCAACCATTTCAGGGATAGCATATGATCAAGAACTGATGGTATTGAAGGTAGAAGCCCAAGCTTTACTGAAAGCATTGCAAAAAACAAAGTTCCATGAATTAACAGAATACCAATTGAGGTTTCAACAAATGTTTGCAACACTGGAAGAACTCACCCACCCACACCAAAAAATCTGGAAGACAGCTACCTGGACTACCATCTGAAAGAGATTCATGTTTGTGCCCATTCCAAAGAAAGGTGGGATGCGGAATGCAGAAATTACCAAACCATAGCATTAACATCACATGCAGGCAATGTTTTTCTGAAAATAATTAAAAAATGGTTCTAGCAGTACATTGATAGGGATCTGCTAGAAATTCAAATTGTATTCAGAAGAAGACGTGGAACAAGGGATATGATTGCTGATGTAAGACATATCTTGGCTGAAAGCAGAGATACCAGAAAGATGTTTACCTGTGTTTAATGATTATGCAAAAGTATTTGTGTGAAAAATAACAAACTGTGGTTAACATTGTGAAGTAAAGGAATTCCAGAACACTCCACTATGCTCATGTGGAACCTATACATAGATCAAGAGGATACTGCATGGTTTAAAAATCAGGAAAGGTATACATCAGGGTTGTATCCTTTCACCATAATTATTCAATCTGTGTGCTGAGAAAATATTCCAAGCTAGGCTATATGAAGAAGAACGTGGTATCAAGATTAAAGAAGACTCATTAACAATCTGCAATATGCAGATAACCAACCTTGCTTGCTAAAATAGATGATTGGAAGAACATACTTAAGAAGATCATAAGATCCTGATAAATCATAAATCTGTTTTGAAGAAGTTTCCTAAATCTGTTTTGAATACTCCTTGGAAGCAAGGATGGTGAGACTTTGCTTCTTGTACTCTGGTCATGTTGTCAAGAGGGACCATCTCCAGTACCAAGAGAAGGACATCACTCTTGGTAAAGCAGAAGGTCAGAAAAAAGAGGAAGACCCTGAGCAAGACGAATTGACACAGTGGCTGCAAATATGGGCTCAAGTATAGCAGTGATTGTGAAGATGGTGCGGGACCGGGCAGTGTTCTGTTCCATTGTGCATGAGGTCACTGTGAGGTGGAACCAACTAGACAGCAACTAACAACAAAGAGTTCACTTGGGATAGAAAATTGTATTCTAAGTATGTGACTAAGACAAGTTACTTAATCTCTCTGTGACTCAATTCTCTCATTTATAAATGGGAAAAAATAATAGTATTATCCTCACAGGGCTATTGGAAATTTAATAAAATAATATATAGAAAGCACTTGGGATAGTGACTAGCACAGAGTCATGAATACACAAATGTTAGTGATTACTGCTGTTATTTTGTAATGCTATGCAAGGAAGTTTTTGAAATCCTAGGCAGCCCTGTCAGAGAACTTTTCTTATTCATCTATGTATCACTAGTACTAAACACAATCTCTGACACATAATGAAAGATTTTTAAAAATGGAATATAAATTGTATAGAATCAAGCAATGATATTACAGTATTCTTATGTGTATCAGGAAAAAGTCACCTAGGCCCTTTATAAATCACACCATTAACTTATTATATATTAAATTCAAATATGACAAATCATTTCCTCTAACATTTGATAATATCTAATTAAAATATAGTTATAATGAAAGAATTTAAAATATTTCATTTTTGCCATAGCTTATCGCAGTGACAACTTCTATTCTTTTATATTATTTTTTATCATGTATTCATCATTCAAAAACTCTTAATCTTTTCAATATATTACTGTTACACCAAAGGCAGGAACCCGGACAGAAGAGCAGTCAACCCCAGGATTACAGGTGAGGAGAGACAACTCAGGGACGCTCAAAGTAGCAAGCGAGAAGAGCAGGAGAAAGGGGATTAAAAGCCAGGAACCCAGAGAGAAGAGCAATCAGCCGAAGGGATTAGGTGAGGAGAGGCAACTCAGGGCCCGCCCAGAGTAGCAGGCCCGAAGAGCAGGAGAAAGGGGATAAAAGCCAGGAACCTGGACAGAAGAGCAGTCAGCCCAAGGGACAACTCAGGGACACCCAAAGCAGCAGGCCAGAAGAGCAGGAGAAAGGGGATTAAAAGCCAGGAAGCCAGACAGAGGAATAGTCAGCCACAGGGACCCAGGTGGGGGTGATACGAGAGGTCTCCAACAGAAAGACAAACTTCTGTCGGTTTGTCCTACTGTGGTGACATGTAGATGTCTACATGTAGCTTCTACAGTCTGAAATTGATCAAACACACGATCAGGATGTGTTAATTATCACTGGTGACTGGAATGCAAAAGTTGGAAACAAAGAAGAATCACCGGTAGTTGGAAAATTTGGCCTTG
>NW_006921937.1:650613-681164 GCF_000298275.1 Orycteropus afer afer
ATGGCCAGACTTCGTCTCACCTATTTTGGTCATGTTGTAAGAAGGGACCATTCCCTGGAGAAGGATGTCATGCTTGGTAGGGTGGAAGGTCGATGAAAGAGGGGGAGGCCTTCAACTAGATGGACTGACACGGTGGCTGCGATGATGGGCTCAAGAATAGCAGGGATTGTGGGGCTGGCGCGGGATCAGGCAGTGTTTGTTTCTGCTGTGCATGGGGTCGCTATGAGTCGGAAACAACTCGACGGCATTTAACAACAACAACAACACATCAAAGGCATTGTGGCATAGTGCCTAAGGCATTTGACTGCTAACCAGAAGGCTGGTGGTTCAAACCCACCAGCCACTCCTCGGAAGGAAGGCTGGGCAATCTATTTCCATAGAGTACTGCCTCAGAAACCCAATGAGGGGTCATTATGTGTCGGATTTGACTCAATGGCAGTGAGTTTGGTTTTAAAGGCATGGTAAGCCTATAAGAAGGTTCAACTGACAATCAAATATTGGAAAATGGGCTAAGATGTCAACAATGCAAAATATTAAAACATTTTTTAAAATGTACTGAAGGTATAGAGAACTACATACAGAGTCTCAGGGGACATTAAGGTCAATTGGCATAACACAGTCCACAAAAACAATGTTCTACATCCTACTATAGTGAGTAGTGAATGGATCTTAAAATCTTATGAGTATCTTTCTAACATGCAACTATTGGCCTCCCCCTGCCTGGAGCAAAGAAGAGTCACGAAAATCAAAGACTCAAGGAAACAATTAGTCCAAGGAACTAACAGACCATGGAACCACAGCCTCCACTACCCAGAAACCAAGAAAAATGAGAAGGTACCCAGCTACCATTACTGACCACTCTGATCAGGATCACAATAGAAGGTCCTAGACAGATTGGGAGACAAATGTAGAACAAAATTCAAAATCATAAAAAAGTCCAGACTTACTAGTTTGACTAATAGAACCCCTGAAATTATGGCCATTAGACTGCCTCCTTTTAACCTGGAACTGAACCCATCCCTGGGGATCACCTTTTAGCCAAATAATATGCCTAAAAGGGAGTAATAATACCCACGAGTAATGCATTCCTCATTGCAATCAACCATAAGAGACCAAGCAGGCAGCATAAAGGATGATGCAAACAGAGTACTCAAGGAGGAAGTGGAAGAGTGCTGTTACATTGAGGGGATTGCAACTAATGTAAAAAAAACCCAAAAATGTTGGTTTGTTGAATGGAAAACTAATTCGCTCTTTAAACTTTTACCCAAACCAAAAATGTTTTTTTTGGGGGGTGGGGGGTAGGGGAAGTGTACAGTATTACAAGCATTTTTGTGTGCAAACTGATGTTAAGACTCTAAGAAAGAGTAGATTTGTTTTCTTTATAAATTTTAAATTTTCTGCCTAACTGCCATGACTTATACTCTGAAATATTTGTTCTTTTGGTTTCAGAAAAGTAAATGTGAATTGGTTGCCTTTGATGTAACATGCTGGATCCTATAAAACCTGAGAATAAACCATTTTTCCATATTTTCTCTCCCAGTATTTGTAAGCAATATACGATAGATAAGAATAAGTTTTTCCTGGAACAGGTAGAAATAAGACTGTCCTCTGAATTAAACTATCAAATTAATCCAAAATACAATAGATAAGTAAAGATTAAGATAAAGTTAAGAGTGAAAATAGCTCCAAGGCTAAAGCAAGAATTTGACATCATTTTATCGCCACAGTGACATTCACAGAAAGAATATATCAATTGGAAATAGGATAGCTATGCAATATATCACCTAGCCATGACATTAGACAAGACACAAACCAGGACTAGCTGCACCAACTGAGACACGATCATCATAAATCAAAAGAGAGGTTGGTCATGTTAGAAAGTAAGAAAACAAAAACAGGAGAGTAAATTTTAGTAGTGCCCTTCCAATAATTATGTTGTCATTGTTAGCTACCATTGAGTTGATTCTAATTCATGGTAACCCATGTGTACAGAGTAGAACTGCTCCATAAGGCTTCCAAGGCTGTGGTCTTTCAGAAGCACCTTGGCAAGCTTGACTTCCAAAGCACCACTGAGTGAGTTCAAACTGCCAATCTTTTAGCAGTTGAGCACTTAACCTTTATTCAAGGGACTCCTTGAAGCATTATGTTGTTGTTATTATGTGCCATCAAGTCAATTCCAACACACAGTGATCTTATATAACAGAGCAAAACTGCCCCATTGGGTTTCCTAGGCTGACATTTTTAGGGAGCTGATCACCAGGTCTTCCTTTTTTTTTTTATTAGGATTTGGGTGAAGATTTACAGAGTAAATTCACTTTTCATACAGCAGTTCACATATACTTTGTCTCATGTCATTGACCAAAATTTACAATGCAGCAGCTCCCCTCCCACTTCCTCCCCATAGTTACCTCCTCCCAGTGTCCATCCCTTCATACTCTTCTGCACCCTGAGCTATCTCCCTGTGCATAAGCAGCCCTTCCTTCTCCCATGATTGTTCTCTCCAGGGCATGTATCTACTTGAGGTAAATGTTTAACTCACATGCCTGTACTTTGTTTGGCTGGAAACTCACCAGGTCTTCTTATTTCATAAATCTACACCTCTTTAGTAATTAAGGATGTCTTAGTTCAAACTTGTTCTTATGCTATAATTGTGTACTGTCATTTATCTTGATTATGTAATTTTTCGTTTATTAATGGCTTATTTCTTTTAGAAATAAGTGGTATGGCTGTGGTATGGCTTCTTGAGCACTGTGATGTCTCATTTATTTTCAAACCTCACATTTTGACACTGTGTACTATAAACTGTACATAGAAATAAAATACTCACTGATAGAGAATAATTTTTATGGCTCACATTTATTGAATACCTACTGTGTGGCAAGAAACGTTCAAAGTACTTTACACATATAATCACATTTACTGCTGCTGTTGTTGTTAGGTGCTGTCGAGTCAGTTCTAACCCACAGAGACCCTGTGTACAATAGAATAAAACATACAAGTGTTGCTATATATGAGCACTTTATTGCAGCTACTGTGTCAGTCCATCTCAATGACCTACTTTACCAAACATCATGTCCATCTCCAGGGAGTGATCCCTCCTGAAAATAGGTCCAAAATATGTCAGATGAAGTCTTGCTGTCCTGACGTCTAAGAAGATTCTGGTTGTACTTCTTTCAAGACAGATTTGTTTGTTCTTCTGAAGCCCACAGTATATTTAGTATTCTTTATCAACACTATGATTCAAATTTAAATTACACAAAAACTTTATGAAGTAAGTTGTATCACAGTCTCCCTTTTAAAGCTATAAAAACAAGACAGAGGGAGGTGAAGCAACTCGTCCAATGACACACAAAGCTAAGAAGTGTCAGAGCCAAGATTCAAACCCAGACTGTCTGGTCTGAGCCTTAATCAGTATGCTATACCATCTGTTAAGAAGTGCAGTTAGGTTACTCCTTAGAAGTGACAAAGGTGAGATACTCACATACTTTCAGGACCAGTCCCTGGAAAAGGACATCATGCTTGGTAAAATAGAGGAAAACAAGAAGACCCTCAATGAGATGGATTGATATAGTGCCTTCAACAATGGGCTAAAACATAGCAACAATTGTGAGCATGAAGCAGGACTGGCAGTGCTTTTTTTTTCTGTTGTACACAGGCTCGCTATGAGTCAGACCGACTTGATAGAACCTTTGATAAGAACAGCACTGTCTCTTGATGGAGAATGCACTTGTAGCTGAATAATTTATTCTAAGTTTGTTCATTCCTTAAAGCCATTTTTAAATCCTCCAAAAGAGTTGGTGATAGTATCCAGGGTTGGCATAAGTTGGCTAAATATTCTTCTGCAAGGATGTGGTATACTCTTTCCAGAGGGCAATTGTGAGGACAGTGATAGTTCAGTAGTAGAATTCTCACCTTCTATACTGGAGGCCTGGGTTCAATTATCAACCAATGTTCTTCAAGCACACCTAACACTTGTCTGTCAATGGATGCTTGCTTCTCTGTTGCTATGATGCTGGGAAGATTTAGTGGAACTTCCAGGCTAAGACAGACTGGGAAGAAAAGCCAAGAAATCTACTTCTGAAGAATCAGCCAATGAAAACCCTAGGGATCATGATGGTCTGATCCCATTGTAAGTAGAGTCACCATGAGTCAGGGGATAACTCGGCTGGTAACAACAGGTGGCAAGTTAGCAAAATGTATACACATTTTACATTTAATTACTCTTAGTTGCAGAATTTCATTTCTAGAATTTAACCCTAAGGAGAAAAATATGAAAGTGTGCAAAGATAGAGGTATAAGGTTGTTGATCACATAGTTGTTTATTTAGTAAAAATTATAAATACTTAGAATGCTATCAATAAAAGATTGGTCGAATAAGTTATGGTAAAACTCTAGCATTAATCCATTAGAAATGGTGAAATATTTATAACTATTAAAATGAAAAGAAGTCCATAATAGACTGTAGAGTTACAGACACAGATTGAAAAATAGTATACAGACATTGTAATTCCACTGGGATTGGGGGATGAGAGTTGCACACACTCAGATTAGTATCTGAAAAGATGTTTGCTGAAACATAAACAGTGGAAATCTCTGGATAGTGGGATTTTAGGCAGTCTCAATTTTCTTTCTTAAAATACTCACTAAAAACCTACTGTATTTGGGTGTTTTGTCATTGAAAGGAGCATTAAAAAAAAAAAAAAAAAAAAAAAAAAGATCCTACAATCTAGAGAGACTATATTCTAGTCCATGAAAGAAAACAAATGTTGGTGGCAAATAAGTGTGTAGTATAGAAGGTGAAGAAGAAGCTAGGAAAAGTGGGACAAACCAGCCTAACAGTCAAGGGGAAGCAGGATTCAGGCTACACTTCTACCACTAACTAGCTATGTCACCCTAGGTAAGTCACAGACTGTCTTTAACTCTCTGTTTCAAAACTGCAAAATGAATGAGTTAGATGAGGGTAATCTCAGAAGTCTTTCCAATTCTGAGAGTCTTTGTTTAAAATTTTCAGAAAGATCAGGTAGGAACATGATAACACCTCTATATCCTGATAGTCACAAGTACATTATTCTGTACTTTATTAACCTACACTTAACTCAGTTTGTCCAAGATATGAATATCAAAGGCCAGAAAGTAGGAACAACAATGGCAATCCAGACACTCAGCCACTCGTAATTGGAAATATGATTATTCCTGAAAGAGTGGGATAATACACTAAGTTGAGGCAGGAGCCCAAGGCAAACACCTCACTATCCCACCAAAGGATCACTTCCAAATAGTTGACAGTCCCCTTATTAAAATTTCATTTTTATACTGATAAAGTACATATGATCTATCTGACATTATGGTATTTATATTTCAGCTGAAATAAATCTAAGAAGAAGAATCAAAGGAGACTTTGATGTTGCATTCTACTACTGTTCAGATATATCAATAATCAAATCTGGAGAGCTGCCAATAAAAGTATAATAAACATCATTAGCATTTTAATAAATTGCAAGACACAGGCTGGAAAAGCAGAACAAGACAGAGCAAAGGGAAATCAACACCTGCCAGTGTCTTATCTCCAGCAGTCTGCCCTTTGGCAGGCCTCCGCATCCTTCCCATCCCACTCCCACAAAACAACCACTCCAGGGCAATATTTTTGTATTTCAAAATGCCTCACAGACTTGTCCAAACCCTAAAGTTAAGGGGGTGTGCTGCAGTCTTTTTCAAATACTGAAAATAAATAAGTTGATTTTCAAAATTCTTTAAGAAAGCTCTGATCTTTCAGTTATAAGAACATTTTGACTGTCATATAGTCAGAGTTTGATTTAATATGTTAACTACTAAATGGATCCAGATGATAAAGAGGAAAAAGTGGTATGAGGATGGGGATGTGTGTGTGTGTGTGTGTGTGCGTGGGGAGCTATATGCAATACGTGAAGAGCCAGTAGTTACAAGTAGAAGGTTACATCAGATATCCTTTGAAATTACTTCCACAGCAGATCTATGCTTCTTAGACTACATCATACTCAGGATTACATATAAATATTCAAATTTGATCATTTTCTCAACTGAACTAGAAGTTAGAAACTAAAAACCATGCTTCATGGAATATTCTGAATTTCATTAAATCGCCATCAAAGTCCATCACGTGTGTGTATGTGTGAGTGCATGTGTATACAGGTAATGTTAATGTACAGTTTCAAAGAGTAACTTAAAAACATATTTAGATGAAAATTTCAAGTGATAAACATTTCACAATATAAAACAGCTATATATTAAGGGATATTATTTTATGACAACATAAGTAAGGATCACTGTTTTTTGCTTTTGTTTTTGTTTTTTAAAAACTGTTTATAAATGAGTGCACTTTGACCATTTAGTCTGAAAGCAGAGAAGATTATGAAAACATATAATAATGAGTATAATTTTTTTATTTTCCTCATAAACATTTTAGTGTTACCAAACAAATAAGCATTATGTAACCTTCAAGATTCTGCCACTGTCTTTAAAAAGTTTGATTTAAGACCTTCACTGTCAATTTGCAGAAAACCGCGAGGCTATGATGGTGATAAAGCATCGATGATAGATGGTACCACCCAAGCCACCATTCTAATAATGAACTAATGATTCATGCTCAAGGTGCTTTTGAAACATGATTAAACCTCCAAACATTCACAAAGGTAGGTTCCTATCACCTCGGTGTTATAAAAGAGAAGTTAAACAAGTTTATCAAGGTTATACAGTAAATGACTTAGTATTACCAGTTTAGGAAAAAATGAAACAAACCCAAAGGACCCCAGTCTCCCAACTCCCACTGTAAGTTCTGTCATAAATATTGCACAGAAGCCTTCCAGGGTAATTTATTTCATTGCTCCGAGTCTAACTGACCTTCTCTGGTGGCCACTGGCAAGTGTTTGCCAAAATGTCACTGACCAAAAAACTCCTTACAATGCTATGTATTATAAAACGAATATGTCAGGAATAAGATGAAAATGTCATCAGTGATACTGACAACAATAAAAGAAAATATGCTACAGATTTAAGAAAGGAAAGAAGATCCAAATTAAAGGGGAAAAAATTACCTGAGAAAATGTCATCAGTGACTACATCAACAAAAGAATAAAATAGACCACAGCTTTAAGGCAAGAAGACACAAACTAAAGGGGAGGGGAGGGGGGAGATTACCAAAGAATAAAATGCTCTTCAATGGATCAGAAAGGGGAAGAAAGCATGTGGAAAACTCCATGTCTGTTAGAGATCATCCCATTGTTCCTGGGGATGGGAGGAGTGGGAGATGGGAGGCAAACTGTGTGAGCTCCTGCTAGTGCTCTTCAGATCTGAGTCCCAGAGTTAATCATTTTCTTATTTGCACATCAAAATGAATGACATAATTTGTGAATGTCAAAAATAGTCACAGCAAATTAAATAGAAATTTCACAAAAATCTACCTCTTGCTGCCCTTAAATAGAAAGTTAAAATGCAGAATGCTTTTAGTTGCTGATTTTCCCACTTTGTAGTCTTGGGGAGTCAGTATCACTTGTACAGATACACTTTGAAAATCAAACAGCCCAGTTGGATGTCTATCATTTTAAAATTAAAGAAAACAAAAAAGGTGATTTCATTAAAAAGATTAGTTTTATACTTTTTAAACTAAAACCCATTCCTATTGAGTCAATTCCAACTCATAGTGATCCTATAGGACAGAGTAGAACTCCACGACAGGGTTTCTGCTTTACAAAAGCAGATTGCCACGTCTTTCTCCCACAGAAGGGCTGGTGGGTTCCAACAGCCAACCCTATGGTTAGCAGCCAAGTGCTTTTAACCACTGCATCACCAGGGCTCCCAATTTTAAACTAAGGCTTGCGATATTTATTTTAAATGAACCTAGCTTGCAAATGTGGTTATAGACGTAAATTATTTCGGCTCATTACTGACGATTAGAGTGTATTTCTGTATATTCTGGAATTTTCATCTGTGTGTGATTGCCATATATTAAATGATAGCTTTAAAAGAACTTTCAAAATAACACATGTGCTGATTTCTGGTTGTCATCCTGAGGATGAGCCATGTGAAAATAACCATAAACCATGTTTAATCCTAGGTAGTTTGCTCCACCTAAATGTTTACAGGACACCATCCTCTCAACACCTAGCTGAAGTGAAATCATTATTAATGTGAGCAATAATAAAGCATAATTAAACCAAAAACAAACCTACTGTCATCAAGTCAATTCTGACTCATAGCAACCCCACTGAGTTTCCAAGGCAGTAAATCTTTACAAGAAGCAGATTGCTGCATCCTCCTTTTGAGAGCGGTTCCCGAGATTGAAGTGCCAACCTTCTGGTTAGCAGTCAAATGCCTTAGGCACTGCATAACCGGAGCTCCTTAAAGCATAATTGTTGGTGTTGTTAAGTGCTGTTGAGTCGTTTCCGACTCATAGCGACTCTATCACAGCAGAACAAAACACCGCCTGGTCCTGCACCAGCTAGACAATCCCTGCTATGCTTGAGCCCATCACCACAGCCACTGTGTCAATCCATCTCATTGAGGGCCTTCCCCTCTTTCTCTGACCCTCCACCTTACTAAGAATGATATCCTTCTCCATGGAACAGGGACCAAAGTAGGTGAGATGAAGTCTGGCCATTCTTGCTTTCAAGGAGTATTCCAACTGTACTTCCTCCAGGGCAGATTTGTTAGATCTTTTAGCAGTCCATGGTACTTACACCATTTTTCGCCAGCACCACAACTCAAAAGCATCAACTTTTCATTAGTCTTCCCTTCTCACATACATATGAAACAATCAAAAATACCATGGCTTGTTTCAGGCACACGTTAGTCCTCAAGGAAACATCTTTGCTCCTCAGCACTTGAAAGAGCCCCTTTGCAGCTGACTTGCCCAGTGTTATACATCGTCTGATGTCCTGACTGCTGCTTCCATTGGCATCAACTGTAGAACCAAGCAATGTGAAGTCTTTGACAACTTCTATCTTTTCTCCATTTATCATGATGCTGCTTATAGGTCCAGTTGTGAGGACTTTTATTTTCTTTATATTGAGATGTAATCCATACTGCATACTGTATTCTTCAATCTTCATCAGTAAGTGCTTCAAGTCATACTCACTTTCAGCAAGCAAAGTTATGTCATCAGCATATTGCAGGTTGGTAATGATTCTTCCTCCAATCCTGATGCCACATTCTTCTTCATAGACTCTAGCTTCTCAGATTATTTGCTCAGTATATAGATTGAATAAGTATGGTGAAAGGATACAACCCTGACACATTCCCTTCTTGATTTTAAACCATGCAGGGTCCCCTTGTTCTGTTCAAATGACAGCCTCCTGGTCTATGTACAGGTTCCTCATGAGTACAATCAAGTATTCTGGAATTCCTATTCTTCTCAATGTTACCCATAATTTGTTATGATCCAAACAATCAAATGCTTTTGCATAGTCAATAAAACACAAGTAAACATCTTTCTGGTATTCTTTGCTTTCAGCTAAGATCCATCTGACATCAGCAATGATATCCCTCATTCTGCATCCTCTTCTGAACCAGGCTTGCATTTCTGGAAGTTCTCTGTCAATATATCGCTGCAACTGTTTTTGAACATCTTCAGTAAAATTTTACTTGCATGCAATATTAATGATGTTGCCTGATAATTTCCATATTCTGTGGGATCACCTTTGTTTGGAATGGGTACAAATATGGATCCCTTCCAGTCAGTTGGCCAGGTGGCTGTCTTCCAAATCTCTTGGCATAATTGAGTGAGTACCTCCAGAGGGGCACCGTTTGTTGAAACATCTCAATGGGTATTCCTTCAATTCCTGGTTAAAGCATAATTAGGAAGGTGCATTTTAAGATTGCTTGCGACCTTGGATTACTATCTCAGTGTTCTTTCAGGAGAAAGTACATACTCCTACATTCAGCATTGTGGATCATTACAAATTGTAAATGCTCTACCATGTGCTATGGGCACACAGAATCTATTTAGACAATTGAAATGTAGTGCACAACTAATAGGGACAAGTTAGTAAAGTTGACTACAACCATTTCAATAAACATTAGAAAAATACTGTCAGTGGGGAAAGTAAAATATGCGTGTATACAATAAACATCAAGAATGCAGCACTGCAAGTTAACGAAGTTATTGTGATCTTGTCCCTTTTTAAATAGCTACATTTTTCACAATGGGAGACGACCATCAAGTAGCAGCAATGTGTGAATGTTTAAATGTCTATCAGGGCCTGCTTGGTAATACTTTATACTTCTCCCCCTCTGACAAGCTTTACTGTTAAAGTCCTGCTTGGAGATGGACAGCTGCCAAGAGCCATCACATAAAAACTCCCTATAACATGATGATGTCTTGGCACTGGGAATAAACTTGTGAGAGAAGAATCCTGCAAAAAAGTAAAAAAGTAGCTAGACATCTATTTAAAGATATAAATTACTAAAAGATTCTAATTCCATATTCCATAGTAATATATATTTAAAATATACATATTACTTTCCATATAGTAAGACCGTAATAGTATACTATATGGAAAGTAATATATATTTCTTCAAAAACAGTTATCCATTAAATGTCTATATACCTACAGAAAGAAATGCTGTAGAAAACAACTTTAAAAAAAAATTCATTACTAAATTTATTGAAGAAAGTCAAGGCATTGTCTTGGCATATTTTGTCATCTTCTTCTGAATAATTGCTGCCACAAGGAGATCAAATTTCTCCAGTTCTTCTCCCTGTCTTCATTGTTATTTTTTAATCCAGTAAAGTTAACATGTTGTCAGTTACACTACAATTGTATCCACGTATATCCTGTATAAACCATGCTATGTTAGAGAATTCAGTGAGTGCCTATTTAATTCTTCAATTATAGACCATTCTAAAAGGCTGTGTTTGTACCTATTAAATAAAATTGAATATTCTGACTGGCTTATTTTGACTTGCTCTATTTCTTGACGAACTTGAACAATTCATGTTTTTTTCTCTTATCTTGTGCCAAAGAGGCAAGGAGGCTGCATCTTCCAATCTACTCTAACTGCACAAGTGAAAGACAGAATCACCATCAATAGCCCAAGGCCTATTCCTGTGAGGCCAGACATACTGCCTCCCTCCAGCCCTTTCATCAGCCCTGACACCAAGAGTTCCTCCCACAGCATCCACCACCTCTCTGCTGGGTTCGAGCTGCAGTGGCCACACAGAACTCACAGATTATGTGGTTTCTTAGGGAAGCACCAGGCTACAATTCAAGTTCAAGAACAATGCTCAGTCTCTTTCAGCCTGCCATCCTGCAGTCTCTCTCAGTATCTCTCCCAGCAGTGCATGTCTCTCAGTGTCTCTCCCCCAGCAGTGTGTGTCTCTCGATGTCTCTCTCTCAGCAATGTGTGTCTTTCAGGAGCCAGCTTCTCTCACCAGCATGTCTTTCTCAGCCAGCAGTCAGAAACACTCCTTCTGCCTCTAGGAGGGCTCCTTTTGAGCCTGGCAGAGTGGTCAAATTAACCAATCATAACATCAGAATTCTAAGCACCTGAGAGAAAGTGAACTTCCCAGAACATTGCTTTGTGCTGCTCTCAACAGAAATACCCCAGATGGGTAACTTTAACAATCGAGGAGCTCCTCAGTTGCTCACGGCAAATTGCACCATGGAGTTTACAAAGACTTATGGCTAGAAAAGCCATACCAGGTAATTTACTACACGGCACCTTAAATACAAACTTAGGCTCATTAAGTTGACTGCCATCTAGTCAATCAATCAACACATATTTAATGAGTCTCTGGTTAGGGGCCACAACTGTAGAAAAGTCACAATTCCTAGAGATAGTTTCAATTCCCATGCTGTGATCAATGTAATATTCTAAGGAATTTATAATCCATCTCAGCATAAATTAAAACAAAAAGGAAAAAAATGCAATTTACTCTCTCTTCTCTCCCCAAGCATAAAATAAGATTCTCAAGATACATACCCACATAAAGCTAAACAATTGTGAGTATGTGTGCACAATTAAAATTAATTAAAATTAAAATACTAAAATACATTGATAATTTATTAGTGAAAAAAAAAATCAAAACTAAAAATAAAATAGTAATTCAGTTTAAATTCAAGTTAAAAGGAAAACCAATGAAAATTCTATTTCGTAAATGAAACTAGTTCTCAAAACAACACAATAAATCGTGGAGAAAATGCTCCTAGGGCTTACTTAACAGGCGATAAAACCCTGAGCTCAGTCTGATTAGTGTGCCGCTCCGGTAAATGGTAAGACAGTTATGATATATATCTCAGAATCACCTCATAGAATTAACTGCTTTACTGATGTGTGCTCATTAAGGTGATAGTTAAAACTAAAAATAAAAGCATTTCAAAAATGAAGACTCCCACTTCTATCTCTGGGATTTATATGATAAGTATCAATGCCTATATGCCACAGAAGTTAGGTCCTCCTACAACTTATTAATAGAAGGCATAGATGTTGAAGACAAAATTATAATGAGTAAGCTTCAGCAATAATTTTTCTAAGGGAAGTTTTACTCTCTCTGTCCATTTCTCCCTAATTTGACAACAAAATAGAAGAGAATACATATTTAATACTATGAAACACCGAAAACTATGCTTAATAATATAAAATCTAGGTTTTTTAAAATGTGTAAGTTTGTATAAATTTATAAATTTAAATATTTTTACATTTGCATTCACATTATCCTTTACAGACTCAAGCCCTTACAAGATCAGAAGAATTGCTTTTTCTTCTATGTATTCATTAGATTTAAAAAAAAAAAAAAAAAAAGTTGCCAGTGACTTGATTCCAACTCATAGTGACCTCATATGTTTCAGAATAGAACTGAGCTCCACAGAGTTTTCAATGTCTGTGGTCTTTGGAAAGTAGATTGACAGGGCTTTCTTCCAAGATGCCTCTAGGTGGACCTAAACCACCAACTTTTGGTTAGTTGTCAAGTACTTAACTGTTTGTGCTCCCCAAGAACTCCTATTGGACAAATACCCATTGCCACTGAGTCGATTCCGACTCATTGCGACTCCCACTGGGTTTCCAAGGCTGTAACTCTTTACAGAAGTAGATTGCTTCATCTTCCTCCCATAAAGTAGCCAGTGGGTTTGAACTGCTGACCTTCTAGTTAGCAGCCAAATGTCTGACACACTATGCCATCAAAGCTCCTTATTAGACAAATAAACCAAAAAACCAAACTCACTGCCATCGGGAGTTGGATCCAACTCATAGAGACCCCTTCTTGGGTTTCCGAGGCAGCATCATTATGGAAGTAGATTGCCCAATCTTCCTTCCCAGGAGTGGCTGGTGGGTTTGAACCAAATGCCTTATGCACTACGCCACCAGAGCTCCCAATAGTCAAGGTTAAATAGTAACACTATAAACTACAAATGCATTTGTCATTTTATTGTAATGATATTTACTTTATTGTAATTATATCATAATACTATGCAATTAGCACTAATACTCAACAGATTCCTTTGGTGAGTGTCACTGCTTGTCACAACCAACTATATTTTCACACTCAGAATAAGCTGATGGAAGTAGCTTGATAGCTGGGAAAGAGGAAGGTCTTTGAACTCAGACAGATCTGCCTTGATCTTAACTTTGCACCTGCAAGCAGTGCTCTTCAGCACGATACTTTACCTCTGTGAGCTGCATTTACCTCATCTAGAAAATAGGGCATGATGATATCTGTCATAGAGTTGTGATAAATTAGATAATGAATGAAAAACTCTTACCACTTTGCCTGAAATAGTATAGCTACTGTGTCTGTTACCAATTTCTGTATAATAAACCACCCAAAACTTAGTAGCTTAAACTCAAAACCAAACCCACTGCCACTGAGTTGATTCCAATTCATCATGACCCTATAGGATAGAGTAGAAATGCCTCATAGGGCTTCCAAGGCTATAAATCTTTATGGAAACAGACTGCCTCATCTTTCTCCTGTGGAGTGGTTGGTGGGTTCGAACTGCTGAACATTTGGTTAGCAGCCCAATGCTTTAAACACAGTGTCACTGGAGCTCCTCAAAAGTAGCTCAAGAGAAGTAAAACAGAAAAAAAACACAAAAAAGTCATCTCCTTTGTTTGCTCAAAACTCTGTGGCTCTGTGGACCAGCTGAGCAGTTTGGCTGGTTTCACTCTTGGGACCACAAGAATCTGAAGGCTTGACTGAGGCTGGATGGTCTAAGATGGCCTCAATCACATGTCTTAACAGTTGGTCCTCACCATGAGCTAGATTTCAATCTCCCTGTGGTCCTTCACTCTCAAAGACACTTGTTTGTGCTTCTTCACATGGTGGTAGCAGCATGCCAAAAAGGCAAGTACAAAGGTTCTAGAGAACGTCTCTTGAGGCCTAGGCTTGGAGAACCACATCACAATATCCACCACAGACTAGTGTAAGACCGAGTAAGTACAAAAGTCAGTCCAGGTGCAAGATGGAAAAAAAAGGATTCCTCC
This sequence comes from Orycteropus afer afer, assembly GCF_000298275.1. Taxonomy (NCBI): domain Eukaryota; kingdom Metazoa; phylum Chordata; class Mammalia; order Tubulidentata; family Orycteropodidae; genus Orycteropus; species Orycteropus afer. The sequence goes on from NW_006921937.1 coordinate 665,068, forward strand.
TCTTGATGGGAAGATACATAATGTCACATTGCACAGGGGCACGTATAAGGAGATGGCAAACATTTATGACTACATTCTACAATCTTCTACAATCTATAAAATTGTGATGAATTTTATGGCCCTTACAGTATCTTTCAACTATTAACAACTATAGAATTCAAGTTTTGAAGGCTAAAAGGAAGGACTAGCTTGTGTTTTCCCCAAAGCACAGTAAAATTGCTCTGCTGCTTTAGGAGGCCCAGACAGAATTCAAAAGAAGACCCAGATCCAGACCTGGTGACTGACATCATTTAGGCTTGTTTGCTTCCTTACTTTCTATGTTCAAAGAGTCTTCAATACTTCACTGTTTAATCAAATCAACAGATTGATTTTCATTTGAATTATTACTTTAATGACAGACTCCTATGGAAATAGGGAACCCAGGGACAAAGTGGAAAGAGTGCTATTATATTGAGGGGATTGCAGATAATATCACACACCAAAAAAATATGTATAAATAGTTGAGTGGGAATCCAATTTGTTCTGTAAACTTTCACATGAAGAACAAAATGTTCAAAACAAGTTTTCTGATGGGATACTCCACAATAAATACCACCATCAAGATATCTGGATTAAGACACAGGGGCAAGGTAACCACAGGGAGGAAATGAGAAGAGAGCTGTTACATGATGGGGACTGCAATCAATGTCATGAAATAAAATGTGTATCAACTGCTAAGTGGAAAATGAATTTGCTCTGTTAACTTTCACCAAAATCACAGTAAAAATTAATTAAAAAACAGGATACCTGGATCAAGCACGTAACACATCTAGAAAACAGGCACAGTGTAAAAGAAGTACAATAATCCATGAAAATGATCCTTAGAGAAAACGTTAGTTGCATGATACAGTCAAGAGCCCTGATGATCCAGTGGTTAAGTGCTTGGTTGCTAACCAAAAGGTCAGTAGTTTGAACCCACCAGCCACTTGAGAGAAAGATGTGGCAGTCTACTTCCATAAAGATTTGCAGCCTTGGAAACCCTATGGGTCAATGCTCCCTATCCTACAGGGTCACTATGGAATCAACTCAACTGTAATGGGTTTTTTTTTTTTTTTTTGGAGGGTGATATAGTTAATTAGCTAGGTCCAGAGATCTCATACTAAATTAAAGAAAGATAAAACTTACTACAGAAAATAATTTTTATGTCTACCAGCAAACAAAAAGTAGAGTGCTAAAATAAAACTTGAAATTTACCTTAATTTAATGTATCAATTTTCATTCTACTCAAATTTTTATCATAGCTACAGAAAATCACAAAACAGTAACTGCTACCAAGACTTCCTTTAACATGTATCTCTCTAAATATCCCTTCTAGTGGCACCGTCATTAATACAAGCCAATCCATTTTCTTCAGAGAATTGGGACAGGGTATATCACTAAACATATACAATATGACTTGCTCCTTTGGAAGAAGAGAGGTGAAAGGAGGAGCTATTTGCTACTTGACAATATTGTAAACAGAGAATCTGTTTGGGGAATGCTAAATAATTCTCCCACTAACAACACTTCTACATTTTCCAATGAGGAAGCGATCCTTTACTTTGCCATTTTTTTTTTTTTTTCAACTGAAGCTCCCTTACAACACTACTTTATTGAGAAACAGTTGGAAACTCAACTCGTTTTCAATTTCTGACTGCAAAAATTTATAGTACTCAATAACAAGGCAAAACTCCAAAAGTGTGAAATAAACCTAATCCAGTTTTTAAGACATTTTAAAATCCTGATTACATTAACCCATGCTGGTGAGTCGACTGCAACTCTTAACAACCCTATAGGACAGAAAAGAACTGTCCTATAGGGTTTTGAAGGCTGTAATCTTTAAGGAAGCAAGACTGTCACATCTTGCTCCCATGGAGCCGTGATAGGTTGGAACATAGACCTTCCAGTTAACAGCTGAGCATTTTAACCCTGTGCCACCAGAGCTCTTTATCCTGATTATATTAGTAAGAGGTAATCTACTCTTCAACTTATTTATAAAGGAAATTTTGGTTAATTTCTAAAATAACCTTATTTTGTTTTATTTCAAAGTCCAACATGAGTGATAGATATAGGGACACATGGAATAGTTATCACTTTTTTAAAATAGTGACTATTCTAACATTTTTTAATTATATTACTTACTAATCTTAATTGCCATGATTTAAAAAGACAGTTCCAAAGTGCATCTTGAACAAACAGAAAAGCAATTAGCCTAAATTAATTGCTTTGCTGATGTGATTTGCACTAGGCATGCTTGGTGGTTTTGAAACTCCTGCCATTGCTTTCACAACTTGACGTTCTGATGATTTTTTAGCCTATATTTGCACCAGAGCAATTAACCAGATAATTGTTCTAATGTGAACCTGGTCTTAATCAGTATGTTGAGGTTCATAGTAGCAATTAACCAAATACTAAACATACATATCAAGAGTAGCACTTAAAAGTTCCACAAGCAGAGCTAAGGAAAACTTGCAACAATTTTCCCCCCCATACAGACATACTTCTGTCACCCATTACCAGAAAAATAGCTGTAACTGCCTCATAAGGCTAAAGAAGTCTCTTTTCAATTAATACAAAGTATCACTAAATATGAAAGGCAAGCATACCATGGTTTTTCTTTTAAAAGTACAGTCGGTCCTCCATATCCACAGGTCTGCATGCACAGATTCCACAACCAGGGATCAAAAATATTGGGGGAAAAGAGTAATTAAGTGGTCCAAGCAATCCCTCAAAAGGCTAAGAGGTAGTATAAAGTGCTTTTTACATAGCATTTACATTGTATTAACCAAATCAAACTCATTGCCATCGAGTCAGATCCCGACTCATAGTGACCCCTCCTTGGGTTTCCAAGGCAGTATCACTATGGAAGTAGATTGCCCAACCTTCCTTCTAAGGAGTGGCTGGTGGGTTTGAACCACCAGCCTTCTGGTTGGCAGTCAAATGCTGTAGGCAATATGCCACCAGTGCTATAATCTAATGTAAATTCTAACCATTTTATGTAAGGGACTTGAGCATCATTGATTTTGGTATCTGCAAGGGGTCCTGGAACCAACCCCCATGGATACCAAGTGGTGACTACACCTCAAAGTCCCTACTAAAAGGGAAAAACCCAACTGATCTGGCATTACAATTTTAGTTATTGTTCAAAAAATAAGGCTCTGCCTTTCAGACAAATAGCATGGAATACATACAGCAACCTCTATTTGAATCCAGACAATGACATTAAATCCTCATTTTATTAAGTATCAATTTTATTCATAAATAAATCTGGAAGAAAGTGGGCATTTGAGCCTACTGCCTGGATTTCTGCCAGAGTCGAAGCAAAACTGAAAAGTAGATTTATTCATCCTACAAAAGCAGCATTTATTAATTCTCTCAACACACATATATTAAGTTACGTCTCTGAGCTGGTCCCTGGGCAAGGTGCTAGGACTAACTTGGGGGCAGAGTACCAGATGAACACAGATCCTCCTTACAATGACAGAGCCTCATAAACAAAAAAATTACACTGGCATCAATGATATATGCCACCAATAGAGTGATGTGCCATAGATTTCCCTAGACACAGACATTAGGCAACAGTTCATTAGAACCACCATTATTATATAATTTTTTCTTTAAACAAAAAGAAATTCATATTCATTTTAAGATAAATTACTAGTAGTATGTGTATGTGAACTATAACTGCTAATGGAAAAGTTTCCTTATTTTTTTTTTAACTCAGTTAAGTGAGGAGCTATTTTTCACTAGCTTATATTATTTTATCAGTTGAAGAATGATATACATAAAACCTTTCCCTTTCATGATGCTTAAGGGTTTAAATAGAAAGTATTTTGTCATTCCTCATGTCTCCAGGAAGCACCACCCTTTCTTTATTTCTGAAAGGACTGTCATACCCAGCCACATGCATATCAGGTCTGCCATTTTTAATTATTACCAATCAAGTTTGAGCAATTTCTCCTCTGGTTAAACATGTGTGTACCTATCATCTAAAATACTTCCTTATGCCACTGTTCATAAAATATTTTATGCTGAAGCAAAAATCCCTTGCAGTAAATTAATAACTAATCACAGGAGATATTTATCATCTCAAGCCTTTTACAAGAAAATTGTCAGATTTAATCACCTTTCTCATATTTTCACTATTTACTGGGCTTCATTTATCACACATTTTAAAATTTTGACAACAGCAAGTTATTTTAATTACTGTTTCTGGTTTTGGGGACTAAGAATAAGACAACTCATGAAAGGAGGGGGTGAAGTGTACGATGGTCACAAATCTGTCCAAATAATCAATCAAATATAATTTTTATCAATAAATGAAGATTTTCTTCATTGTTGGCAATCCTAAAACAGTTGTGCTGTATACTACAGCATTCATAATTGTATAAAACACATTTCATTAAGAATTCAGTAACATTTGGGTGAAGAGAAGGGCAATGTACCAAATGTGAGTGATCAACACAGTGGCACTGAGGAAGAGGAAGACACAGAGAGGTGCATGGGAAGTACACACAACAAAGATGAACCCTTTTGTACGTACAGTACTGTGTTGTCAGTAAAGGCAAATCACGGTGGATAGATGGGTGGACAGGCTGAACTATTAGGTATGTCTATGCAGCAGGGAGTGTACCCAAGACCATGTATAGGGTTGGCAGACAATGTTTCTACAAGTGTATTGCTATGTTCTATAAGAATTCCCAGGTGTATAGTAGAGCTGACAAGGGACAAGGTTGTAGTCACTTATTGGCCACAGCCAGTTACCCAGAGGGAGCAAGTAGTTGGACCTGGGGGCTTGGGACCATAGTCCCAGGGGACATCAAGCTCAACTGGCATAACATACTACACAAAACATTGTTCCACATCCTACTTTGCCAAGTAGTGACTGGGATCTTTCTTAAAATATTACAAGTGGCCATCTAGTTGCAACGATGGGTCTCTCCTCTTCCAGAGCAAAGAAGAATGAAGAAAACCAAAGACTCATGGAAACAATTAGTCCAAGCGACTAGTACACCATGAGATCCTCAGCCTGTACGACTATGACACCAGAAGAAATAGATGGCGCCTGGCTACCACTGTCAATCACTCAGAGGGGGATCTATGTAGGAGACCCTGGATAGAGTGGGAGAACAATGTGGAACAAAACTCAAAATTATTTAAAAAAATAAAAGGAAGTGGGGGAACCAGTTTGCTAGTCTGATGGAACCCCTGAGACTATGGCCCCTGGCTGCCCTTCAGGTTTGGGATTGAACCCACTCCTGTGGCTTCCAGCCAAACAAAAGACAGGCATATGAAGTGAACATTTATTTACATTAGGTAGATACACTCCTTGGAGAAAACAATCATGGAGAATAGAAGGTCTGTGTATGTACAGGGAGAAAGCTCAGGGGATAAGAGTGCATGGAGAGAAGGGCACAGGGAAGAGGTAACTATGGAGAGGAAGTGCATTGTGGGAAACTTCAGTCAATGTCAAGAGACAAAGTGTATGTGAGCTGCTGTATGGAAGTGAATTTGCTCTGTAAACTTTCACCCAAATCTCACTCTCTCTCTCTCTCTCTCTCTCTCTCTCTCTATATATATATATATAATGAATTCAGAATCATGAATTTGAGATTTCATGACACATGAAACTTAACATTTTTTAAACACTGATAAAGGCAGTGGGTTCTTTAAAAAAAAAAAAAAAACCTAAATGCTTACTATGTCTGTTTACTCATCTTCATACTGCCTGAAAAGCAAAAAGCACATCCAGCAGCACATTCAGGAATACCCATAATATGATTCTGTAGAAGATCTATCATTAATTATTATTATTTGTAGAAATGCTTATTTATGCATTATTGCTCACTAGGGATCAAAGACCAAGAAAAAATTTAAAATTACCATTACAGTTTATATCTATTAATAAAAATTGGTATTATTCTACAAGATAAAATAATCTCAGCACAAAGAATTAATAAACCTAATTCATCCACACCCAATCTAGTTTCCATCCCATGTCCAGAACTGGAGAGAAAAATTAGCACTACAAAATCCAACCATGGTTTTAAAGCAGGTTGAAACATGTGTATTTCATACAGATATATTTTTTAAGTGACTTTATTGTATTAAATACTCTGATGACAGGTACCAATTAATGTTGTTAAATTAATGTGTTTTTAACAACTATATTTAGGAACTAGAAGTACTGAAAGAACCAACATCAGAACCAACTCTTTATCAAGGTCATTCACTACCTATGAAATAACTGAAAATGTTCCTTTAATTTGAATACACTAAGAATTTCATCTGAGAATAAATGCACAAATCATTTAATCAGACAAACTTAGTCTTCTGATAAAAAATACAATTGCTTACTTGAAAAACTACACATACTATGAAAAGTTCTCAGATTAACTATAATAATTATTTCTTACCAAAGATAATGAAACTTTTAGTAAACTTCTTTCTTTTTGAACTCAGAGACAACTTTAAATATATGTGTGTGTGTGTGTGTGTGTGTGTATCTCCAGTGTTCTTCTTTAGTCCTCATTGGTAAGTATTTCCTACGACTGACATGGAGCATTTATAGATAATAAAATGTTTGTAAAAATAAATGCCTCTATCATTAAAAGCTTAAATGTTATTCAAAATTCATTCATGGCCCACTACCAGCTAGATATAGTATAAGACATGGATCCAAATATAGTACAAGACACAATAATGGGTAAGACCTTCTACTTTTACTCAAGGAACTGAGTAGAAAATGAAGGGTATTTTAATTGGCAATGTTTGGGAGAATTGCTTTTCATTACAAAATATAATAAGCTGTTTCAAAAAAAGTAAAATCTGGTATATATATAATATAAAATATATAACATACAATATGTAATATATTATATACTATATATAATATGGGAGCTCTGGTAGCGTAGTGCCTAAGGCAACTGACTGCTAACCAGAAGGCTGGCGGTTCAAACCCACCAGCCACTCCTTGGAAGGAAGGTTGGGCAATCTACTTCCATAGTGATACTGCCTCAGAAACTCAAGGAGGGGTTGCTATGAGTTGGGTCCAACTCGAGGGCACATAACAACAACAACAACAACAACATATATAATATAGTATATAATATACCATATGTAATATATAATATATAATATATAATAACCATAATTTTCACCTCAGATATCTCATAGGGAAAAGAGAATATCCTAATGATGTTCAGAATGCCAGGTGTCTGAGGTATCAGGCAAAGCATCCAAACCCTCAGTAGGATAACCATATAATTAATAACACAAACCAGGACATTTTGGAACACAAAAAGGAGTGACAGTAATGCTAAGCCTGAAAGAATACCAAAGCAATAGGCATGGGTTGGGACTGCCATGGACAAAATAGGTCATACTGTCAACTCTAGGTCTGAGACAGAATAATGTACTAGAGACTCCTTATGGTTAGAGGTCAGACATTGAAGGCACAAAAACAAAAACGGGTTCCAGTCATCTTGGTTCTACCACTTAGTAGCTTTGAGCCCTAGAGCAAGCTGTGTAACCTCTGCATGCCTTAATTTTCTCATTTGAAAGCAAGGTTAAGAATTCCTTCCTCAAGGCTGTTTTAAAAATCCACTGAAACAATGTGTTTACACATTACTTAGCACAGTGTCTGGCACACAGTAAATATGTAATAAAAATGGTGGCTATTATTAGCTATTTCATTATTCTTGGTCCAAAAAAAAAGACTGAATAAAATATTACATTCTCTGCTTTCATTAGAACTACAAAATCTTGGTTTTAAAGAGAGGGGCCAATGGATAGAAACACAAAGAAGGCATCATTTTTGTAGATGGTTTGGGAACCTGGATATCACTTGCTCTAATATTATACTAAGGAGCTCTGGTGGTGTAGTGGTCGAGACATTTTGCTGTTAACCATAAGTTCAATGGTTTGAACCCACCAGCTGTTCTGCAGAAGACAGATGAGGCAGTTTGCTTCTATAAAGATTTACAGCCTTGGAAACCCAATCGGGACAGCAGTTGGAATTGACTCAATGACAGTGAGTTTTTGTTTTTGTTTTTTTAATCATACTATGCTTGTAGGGAGTATAGTGCCTAAGGTACCTGACTGCTAACCAGAAGGCTGGCGGTTCAAACCCAGCAGCCACTCCTCGGAAGGAAGGTTGGGCAATCTACTTCCATAGTGATACTGCCTCAGAAACCCAAGGAGGGATTGCTGTGAGTCGGGTCCAACATGACAGCACATTAACAAAGACAACATACTTCTAGGGATAGTCTTTCAAATAATTAGTTGTTGTTGTTATGTGCCCTCAAATCAGACCCGACTCATAGCGACCCCTCCTTGGGTTTCTGAGGCAGTATCACTATGGAAGTAGACTGCCCTATCTTTCTTCCGAGGAGTGGCTGGTGGGTTTGCACCACCAGCCTTCTGGTTAGTAGTCAAGTGCCTTAGGCACTACGCTACCAGAGCTCCCGTCAAATAATTACGAATATAAAAAAAGTTTCAAAAATATGACAACCTCAAATAAGTGTTCTTAGCTCAGGAAGATTCCACTCTTTCCTTATAGTCCAGCACTCTCAGAATAAGTAAAATTTATTTCATTATTCATTTTTGTAAAAATATGAATAAATAACATCATAAAACACAAACAAATCTGTACAATAGATTATAGAAATAAGCTAAAATCTAGTTTTACAAAAGCTCCACCTGTGTAGCCAAATCATATTATTAAGCACCAAAAGTATGCAGAGAGACTGTTTCACATGCTACAGAGACAAGACAGTGCAGCTATAAATCCCATCCCAGAGCTGCTGCAATAGCCAGCATTATTTTTGCTGCCTATTTATTTCTAATTTTTCAAGCTTTTATAGGAGAAAATTGTTCAAACTTCACACTCAATACTCCAAGGTGAAAAGTATTCCTCTCCTCCAGCTCACTTAACTTTAATAGAAAACAAAATATTCTCAAACTCAAATTCATCTATGCCTGCTGGATTTAATGGATATGTTTGTCCCCCTTGGGCAATCTTTAAACCTGTCTCTAAGAGAATTAAGTAATATTAGAGAATCAAAATGAAATAAAATTCTAAGTCCACTGTGACATGACATTCACAGCAAATGGTAGATTATCCACCTAGTCCTTGAACACTTATAAATACAATATATAGCATATGTTCACAAAACAATTCTTGGAAATAAAACACAATGGGCACTCAGCAAATATTTTATATCACCAACACCTGCTCAAATCCTCTCTGAACTTTATTTCTAAATGTCACCGTTTTTTATTGAATCAACAGAAATTTGAAAGAAGAAACAGAATAAACATCCATAGAAGATCAAGGGAGTTAGAAAAATCTTTATATAAAGCCTCATTGAGTTTTACATGAGCCAGGGTGCTGTCAGTTTCCCTGAAAGGGGTGGGGGAATAATTCGTCACTCTACAACTTCAACCTGAGGAAACTTAAAAAGATAAAACCCTATACCCAGAAAAGGAGAGAAAGAACAGAATTAATATTTTCCTTAATTAATTTGATAATAATCATAATAGAAGAATCATGAATCAAATGCTAAGCACATATCATGCCAATAAACTCATTTTAAAAATAACTTTAAATCATATGCTTGAAGTTGGAAGGAGTACAGTCAACTATTTCAATCCTCCTTATAATTCAACAAGGAGCTCTGGTGATGTGGTAGTTAAAGCATCTGGTCACTAGCCAAAACATCCGTGGATTGAATCCACCAGCCGCTCTGCAGAAGAAAGACAGGGAAGTATGCTTCTGTAAACATTTACAGCCTTGTAAATCCAATGTGGGTTGCTATGAGTTGGAATCCACTCAGTTGCAGTGGGTTTGGTTTGGTTTATAATCCAGGGAACTCTTTGACAAGATTTGTGTTTAAACCTAATTAGAGTGAGTTCCACCAGCCACTCCTCGGAAGGAAGGTTGGGCAATCCTACTTCCGTAGTGATACTGCCTCAGAAACCCAAGGAGGGCTCCCTATGAGTCCAGGCAGACAAGACAGCAGATAACAGCAACAAACAACAATTAACTCTCTAGGAGCTCTGGTAGCATAGTGCCTAAGGAGCTTGACTGCTGACCAGAAGGCTGGCAGTTCAAACCCACCAGCCACTCCTCGGAAGGAAGGTTGGGCATTCCTACTTCCGTATCGGAAAACCAAGGAGGGGTTGCTATGAGTCAGGGCCGACTTGATGGCAAATAACAACAACAATTAACTCTCTATTACTTTTTAATATATTTTATCAGACATAATTTTAAAAAAGACATTTACAATATATTGGAAAATATCTATATTCTGGATTTTAATTAAGGAGAATTTAGTTTGTATATATGTTGGGGAGTGCAGAAAGCAGACAACATAAAATAATTGTGCCTGGTGAGAACAGTGGAGAACTAGAAAATGATCAAAGAGAACATTTCTCATCCTGGAGAAATTGCTGACATGTGGAAAGATGGGGCCAACAATGCTAGATTAGCAAATTTTCCAAAAGAACCCCAAATTAAAAATCTTTTTGTGAACTATCTCAATTTTTAGAGTGTTGACAAGTAAGTGAATTTTTAAAAATATTGAATAGCACAAGCAAAAGTGGACTGGATTCAGCTGTGGCCCACCAGCTTGCAATTCTTATTTAAAAGTCCTATTTAAAGAGAAAATATCTATAATGACTATTCTAAATTGTAACATATATAAAGTGAAATAGCAACACAGTGTAAATGATACTGTATACTTGAAAGAGCCAGATCACAACAGTTCAAGATTTATTTTATCTGAATTTTAGAGTGTGCACTGTGCATTGATGCAACAGTCTCCTTCACGTAAATAGAAGATTTGCACAGCAGATCAACTCTTTAAAGAGAGTATTCTTAGTTATCAATGTTTTACAAGATCAATATGTTCAATAAAAAAAAAATACTTCAAAGAGTAAAATGCTAGCTAGGCAAGTTCAACTAATTAGAAACATAATTTATTTTAACACCTACCCTATAACCAGCCTGGTTTTATTACAGTTTGTGACTTTTGCTAATGCATGCTAGAGAACCTATCATTTTTCTTGTAATGTTATTCTATACTGTTATCCTAATTTATGAGCAAGCATGCTCAACCATCAGTAAAAGATTATATATTTGATAATGGACCTCCTGATCATATTATTAAACTTTCTTTAAGGGCTAATGTTACAAATTGAAAATGGGGATATTAATAATTACCATCTTTGAAGGCCAATTAAAAATTAAAAGTACCTTTTGTAAAGATCTATTAAGAATCAATTAGATTTCATTTAATTCTTATTGGCAAAAAAGAATAAAAGAGCCATAATACGTGTTTCCTTATTGAGATGTTTGGAAACATTTCAATTTTTTACATATCCACTTTTTACATCCAGAACATACTGCTTTGGACTCTGCCAAACATAAAAAAATGCTCATGATCAAATTTGATGTGAAACAACAAAAGATTTATATCAAATACAAATAAACATTTCAATAAACTTAGTGTCAAAGGGAGTGGAAGAGCTAAAACAGCCAGATGTTTAATTTAAACCATTGATAGAAATCGTCAGTGTCTTCTTTTCATAAACCACTTGGATTTTATTTGCATTCAAAAGCAATGGTAAATGTCAACTGACTACTAGACCATCCTTCTGAATACAAGAAAATACCATGCTGTTTAACTCTCTAAACACAAAAAGTGCTTTTAGAAAAACAAAGAAAAGGAACAGCATGTCTTAGTCACACAGATCAATTGCTCAATGCTTGAAATGCTTAAAAGTACCATGAGCAAAACAGTAATAATCTTCAATTATTATTTATTTTTAAATTTGAACTTCAAAAAAGTTCAGAAATATGATTTTATAAAATCTAGGATAAATTTCAAACATAAAGATCTGAGCATCCAAGTTTATCTTCATGCAATAAATTAAAGCAATATTAAACATAAATCCTTTATATATATATATAGAGAGAGAGAGAGAGAGAGAGAGGTTCTAGTATATTTCCATAATAAAACAAAATGAGCTGAGTGAAAAACCAGAATTTTACCCATATATGTCAATTGTGTGTGAATCCCAGCGATAAAATACAAAATGTGAACAAATAGAAATTAATTACTCATTAACCATTTGCATTTTTTTTGTCCTAAATCAGTTTTTCACTGTAGCAATGATCAAAAAAATACATCTATCTGAAAAGCCAAAGGGAAGTCAAACAAAGGATCTAAATTTAATTAGAATGACCTTTCACTGAACAAAAGATGTTGAGGGGGTTAAATGAGAACACGTGTAAAATGCCTATCAATTATGTGGGTATTAAAGATTACTTTCCTCCCCTCTATCCTTATAAGGCTCACTATTATCTTATTCATTAAGTGTTACAGCACCTAAAGAGAGTAACCTTTGAGAGCAGCAGGGACTCAGTGTCCGATAATCTGAGATACGGTGCTACATATTTAATCCCAGTGCCATGAAGTCAATCCAGACTCACAACAACCTTTTAGGATACAGTGGAACTGCACCATAGGATTTGCAAGGCTGTAAATCTTTAAGGAAGTAGACTACTTCATCTCTCTTCTGCGGAGAGGCTGGTGGGTTCCAACCACCGACCTTTGGGTTAGCAGCCAAATGCCTTAACCACTGCGTAACTAAGGGGGTTAATAAATGTTTCCTGATTTACTGAAGGATAATAATAATGAACAAATGTAAAACAGAAGCTAATTGATAGGCTAAATGCATTAGTGCATTCCAGTGCCCTCTATATGAAAGGTTACTAACCCATCTCAGCTAAGTGCTAAAATTATAATTAAGTCTGATGGGAAGTCCTAGATTTATACCAATTTAATTACAAATATTACTTAGCTTGGTAATACAGTATGGCAAGAACAATGAGATGAGTAATTTAGATGATACTGCAAAGTGGGTTTTAATGTTTGAAACTTCTATTACAGTACACAGGATAAGTGCAAGTAGTGTAATTAAAACCTGAGAGTCTGATCTTTAAAACTCTACTGCTCAACCTCATTAAAATGCATGTTTTCTCAATTAATCCAAACTTTTCCATTAAAAACATAAAAATATACTTTCATTCCTTACAAATAAATCTCTACAGCAGATATATATTTATAATCAAATAACAAATAACCATTATAGTTATGTGAAAAAACAAAAAAGTGATTGAAATACTACAAATTTGAGTACATGGAACCTAGTAAGAAGGACAGCTGAAGTGAAGTCGGCCTCCTTTTTCATTTGTAAATTTCCAGCTATAGCAAAATGAGCATTTGAAGAGCCTGAAGATTAGAAATCTCTGAAATACTTTCGTTTAAATGATATAAATCTTAAGCAAAATGTTTACTTAAGAGATAATTTATATACTTTTTTACAGACTACATCATATTTACCTCTGTATTCCCCCAATAACTGATTGTTTTACACATGCCAGGTATACTGTAAATTGTTGTTGAATAAAAGGCAATCATTTTCATAATCATTTTGTTGCAGAAACAATTCTCTCCTTTTAACTTACTGCATTAACAAGAGGTTTACTGCAATAGGAAGCTAATGTTAAATTCATAAAATCACAGCATAACGTTTTTTATGGGCTTTATTTTATCATTTGTTCTGAAAAGTGTTTTTTGAAATGATTTAAAATTGTTATATTATGAACTGGTAGAAGAATGTTGATTTCAGAGAACAAATTTATTTTTAAATTTGTATCATTCAGCATTTAGATTTTTCAAATTTTATGTAGTAACTGTTTCTCAAAAACAATAAACATTTTTTATAAATGATTAAACGCTTATTCCACATGGGCAAATTTTTCAAGAAAATTTTTACTAAGAACCAAATCAAAGGTTATCACATAATTTAAATAGTAGCTCAAGGTCATTTAAGAAAATGTCACTGGAATTTACCATAATTTGGAAAACTGGAGTCCACATGAGTTTAATTTTAAAATAAGGGAGGAAATTAAAAGTATGTGGAAGGCCTTGCGTTTAAAGCATTTTCTGACACAAACTTAATGAATTACTGCTCTTATTTATGAGTAATATTTAAATCCAACCAGGTTCTAATTTTAACTAGAATAGTGCTTTGTATTTTGAAAGCAAAACATTTTTGATGGCCTATTTTAAAAAAAGAAATTGTAAAGGTACTTAGAAGGAATTCTGCCTCATCCTTTCATTTAAGACCCTCCCTAAACTAATTAGCTATACTACTGCTGGTATACAATTGTTTTCATTAAATGAAGTCTACTTCCAAGGTTTTCCTGCATCTTTTTATTCCCTCATGCAACATTTCTAAGAAAAATGTGTTTATTATTGTTTATAAGACTTCCCATTTTACACATTTTTTACACAATATATTAAAAAGTCCACTATATGATTTTTGTTTTGAAAACAAATTATGTTTATACAGAGAACAAAATGTCATCCTTGAAAAAGGGTCAGAGAACACATCTGAGACAGTTTTTCAGAATCATTGTCCCTGATAAGTGAACAGTAAATCAGCTGCAAAAAATATTCAAGTGGCAAATAAACAATAAATCCTGGGTGGGAGGCAAACAAAAAATTCAACAAATTGCTCTTGCTACAATTGTTTAGGTAAACATTTGAATCAAAGCGCATAAAAATTTTGTTGTAAATATAAGCAGTAAATAGATTCAAAGTATGCATCTGAATGGTTTTCAAATTTTAAACGTATCAATTTAAAAAGACATTCAATTTTACTTAACGTTGACATGTCTTGTAACGATAATTAGTATTTGGTACACAGAATACATGTTTCCCTCTGGAAAAGTGTTTAAAATGGTACAATGGTTACCTGTCATTTATGATCCAGTTCAGACAGAGATTGAGAGAGCTGAGATTTTTGCACCTCTTGACAATTTCCATCACGGTTTCATTATCCAGTTCAGTGATATGACGTAGGTCCAAGCTGGAAAGGTTTCTTAGCTGAAATAAATAAAATGAAAGATGGAAAACTTAAACCTTACATTCATTCTCAAATATTATAAATACAGTTCATTACAAGGTAGAATGTCAATGTATAATATTCAAAATAGAGTAATAATCTAGAATCATTTAACTCTTCAATTTTACATCTCAATTAGAAGCAAATGCAGCAATCTATGGTGACCTAAATTTCAACATATGAACTTCAACAAACATTACAATCAAAAGGATTTCACTAAATCATCATAAAAATTAAAAGTTAGCAATCTATTGTTTAATGGGAGGAGAAAACTTTAAATACATTAACTATCTAAAGTCTGATTAAAATGTTCTCTTTAACAATGTCAAATTTCAGATTTTTATCTTCATGATTATAATGGCACTTCTACACAGGTTTCTGCATTTTTAAAAGATGAAATATAAGGAAGTGGTTAATTCAGAGATATTGTGGTGATATTTTATCAATGAAATCAAAATTGTACTATAATGGGTGTGTTTCTTCACGTGGAAAGTAATATAAACCATTGTTTAAGAAGTAAAGATTTTTTCCAAGCAGTGACTCTCCATTTCTTCATTTCCTTTACTCCTTTCCTGAAGTTTCCCCTCTTTCTCTGATGTTGAGTTTCCAAAGAAAATTAAAATTATTCACATAAAGATAGTAGGATCTTAATTATCATCTTTAAATAAGTTAGTTTCAGAGAAGATATTTTTGCTTATTAATGTGCTAAGAATTAATCTGGAGGCATGTGATAAACCAAATTATGATGTCCACCCCCATAAATGTCTACACCTTAATATGTTACCTTCTGTGATAACAGAAATTTTGCAGATGTGATTAAAGTTATAGATCTTGAGATCACAGATTATCTTGGATTAGCCAAATGGACTCAATGTTGTTATTGTTAAGTGCTGTCGAGTTGTTTCCGACTCATAGCGACCCCATGCACAGCAGAACGAAACACTGCCCAATTCCGTGCCAGCACCACAAACCCTGCTATACTTGAGCCCATGATCGCAGCCACCATGTCAATCCATCTCGTTGAAGGCCTCCCCCTCTTTCATCAACCTTCCACCCTACCAAGCATGACATCCTTCTCCAGGGAATGGTCCCTTCTTACA